>NW_003303755.1:5017598-5018390 GCF_000142945.1 Phytophthora infestans T30-4
GTGCATTCTCGCTGAGTAGTTTCCAACGTCGCTGAGTCTTCTTCGGCAGCTGCCTGTACCAACTCTTCGCCGCGGGTCCCAAGCATAGCGAGAAAGGCTCGCACCATGCACTTTGGGGCATCCTGGTGCTCTTCATCTCGTAGATGAACCGCTTGAGCCACTGGAGCGACGCGTCAGAGCGGTAGCGCTTTCCTTCGAACTCGGCGATTTTGTCGAGCGAGGCGTGGGTTCGGACTTCTAGGTACTGCGTCGAGTCTTCTTCAGCCGCGTCAAAGCTCAAGTTTCGAATGTAGTCCTTCACGGTTTCTTCACGGTTACCTCTCACGTCGAAGGCGTCGCCGTCTTCTTCATCCTCCTCGTAAGCCTCAGCCTCATCTGCAGCGTCGTACAATTCACGATAACGACCTACATTTCGCTGCCCACGACTCGGCGCTCGCTGAGTCGGGTTTAGCTTTAATGGAGTCAGCATGTGAGAGTCTTCAAAGTACGGAGTCCCTTGCGTAGCGCGGAACACTTCACGTCTCTTCGTCTCCGGGGTTTTCGGCAAAGGAATCTTGCTCGGGTCCTCGCCGAGTGGTTTGAACTCGGCTACTCGGCTGTACACCTTCTTCGTTCCGCCAGGGGCCTTCTCCAATCCAAACGCTACTCTGAGCTTCTTCTTCCGTTGCCAGAGCTCGGCTCCGC
Source organism: Phytophthora infestans T30-4 (assembly GCF_000142945.1). NCBI lineage: Eukaryota > Oomycota > Peronosporomycetes > Peronosporales > Peronosporaceae > Phytophthora > Phytophthora infestans. Next base: position 5,018,283 of record NW_003303755.1, read on the forward strand.
CACGGGTCAGACTCCAGTCGGACAGAATGAGGCTGTGTGGGCGGCTGTTGCACCGATAGCCCATCGCCTTCAACAGCGACAGAATTTCTTCCACCAACTGAACAATGT
>NW_003303755.1:5021192-5024227 GCF_000142945.1 Phytophthora infestans T30-4
AGAGAGGAAGAGAGAGTGAGATGGTCAATTGAGATGCGAGCAACTCCAAGCGACGGAAGCCCAGCGACGGCTGGAGGATCGCCTCTCGCGGGGTCGGACCCGGCGGATCAACGACACATCGCCATGACGATGGAGGTGGGACGAACCGTTCAGTTCGACGAGGACGGCCAAGACCAGGAGAGCGAGAACGGAGATGCAAGTGAAGGAGAGTATAAAGAGAAGGCCGAGACCGCTGAGCTCGGAGAAACGAAGACTACCGCCGAGCTACTTGGCGAGGTGGAAGAGTTGACGCTGCAGGAGGGACGCATGGGAGCCCCACGTCCTGTCGAGCGTAACTTATCCGCCGAGCTCGACGAAGGTGCGGACGATGAAGAAGATGAAGAAGAACATGGCGTTGCTCAAGGGGACCGTCCGCCCCTTATTCCGAAAGCGACAAGGAGCGCCGATACGCCGAGCGCCACTAAAGTGTTGGCTCGACTCGGCGAGGAGATGAGAACGATATCGGAATGGATGATGATGTTCGCGCCTGTGGCGATGGCGCAGGCGAAGTGGCCGATGTTGGGTCCCGAGTTAACGCAGCCGGTGCGTGCAGCCAACATCGATCAGTTGGTGGAAGAAACTGTGTTGCTGTTGAAGGCGATGGGCTATCGGTGCAACAGCCGACCAAACAGCCTCATCCTGTCCGACTGGAGTCTGACCCGTGGCGGAGCTGAGCTCTGGCAATGGAAGAAGAAGTTGAGAGTGGCGTTTGGATTGGAGAAGGCCCCTGGTGGAACGAAGAAGGTGTACAGCCGAGTAGCCGAGTTCAAACCACTCGGCGATGCCCCAAGCAAGATTACTTTGCCGAAGACCCCGGAGACGAAGAGACGTGAAGTGTTCCGCGCTACGCAAGGGACTCCGTACCTCGAAGACTCCCACATGCTGACTCCAATGAAGCTAAACCCGACTCAGCGAGCGCCGAGTCGTGGACAGCGGAATGTTGGTCGTTATCGTGAATTGTATGACGCTGCAGACGAGGCTGAGGCTTACGAGGAGGATGAAGAAGACGACGACGCCTCCGACGTGAGAGGAAACCGTGAAGAAACCGTGAAGGACTACATCCGAAACTTGAGCTTTGACGCGGCTGAAGAAGATTTGACGCAGTACCTAGAAGTCCGAACCCACGCCTCACTCGACAAAATCGCCGAGTTCGAAGAAAAGCGCTACCATTCTGACGCGTCGCTCCAGTGGCCCAAGCGTTTCATCTACGAGATGAAGAGTTCCAGGATGCCCCAAAGTGCCTGGTGCGAACCTTTCTCGCTATGCTTGGGACGCGCGGCGAAGAGTTGGTATAGGCAGCTGCCGAAGAAGACTCAGCGACGTTGGAAACTACTCAGCGAGGCGTTCCTGGATTATTATTGCTCACAGTTCGACCAATCCGCCCGCACTCGTTACTACTCGGCGAGACGTAAAGTCAACGAGCCGATCTGCGACTTCCTGATCCGACTGAACGGGTATGCTCGGACAGCCAAGATTCAGTACGAGAAGGGTGGCGCCGACGCGGCTGACCATGTTGAACACCTCTTGCTGCATTGTGGTGATGACGATGTGATGGATTTGATGTACCCCTTGCAGTTGGAAGACATCAGTAAGGTGGAGCAGATAATCAATCGTCGGATCCTCGGTGAAAAGCGCAAGAAGCAACGCGACCGACTCGTGATCGCACGAGGCCGAGACGATAAGCGGAAGGATCCAAGCCGCCGAGATGAACGCCGAGATGGGCGTCGAGAGGAGAAGCACAGTCGCAAGGAAGAAAACCGCGACCGCCGAGTCATTTTTGTTGACGCTGACTCTGACAGAGAGGAACTCCTCGATCAGAACCCGCCGAGTCCTTGCGACTCCGAAGACGAATGGGATGATGAGGACCAGTCCAAAGGTTACGACTCAGCGGAGGACGACGACTACATAGACGCTGGCGTTACCAATGATAAGGGAAATACACCGGACCGCCGAGAGAACTCGGCGGGAGACCAGAATGGCTCGAATCGAAGTTGGGGGAACTCAGCGAATCGACCTCCGCGACCGTACAACCAACGAGAACAGTCGAACCGTGGAGATGGATCACGCGACAACTCACAGCGTGGACCTTGTGCAGCTTGTGGAAGAACGGGGCACACGGCTCACTACTGTCGGCGGCGCTGCAAATTCTGCAGACAAGTCCATGAAGTCGGCCAGTGCGAACTGTTTCGTCAATACGAGAAGCTGGCTGCGTTCGTGAAAAACTCTGTCGACAAGTCGCAAGTGCCAGAAAACTTGCAAAACCTTTACACGCCGAGTGATTTAAACTCGGCGGCCCGCCAACACTGACTGGGTTGGAATATGCCGGGCTGCCACAGTCAGCTGAGCCTGCAGTCGAGGCAAACTTCTTGTTTGCCTTCGTAGGCGAAGCAGGACGGCCCGAGGGAAGAAGCGGGGATGGCAATTGGATGTGTGAAATCGACGGAATTGAACGTGAGCTCGGTGAGTTAGATGATAACCACCGAGCGATTGCAAGTGTAACTCGGCAGTCAGACCAGGCTGTGCATCGTACCAGAATCATGAAGCTGCTTCCGGGAGAACGGATGGGATGGTGGTCAGCACAGACGTTTGATCGCCGAGTTAGAATGAGAGCCCTCGTATTGGGTGCAGTGAACGACCGAAGGACCAAGATATTGTTGGATACCGGAGCAAATGTCTCGGCGATTAGTGAGTACTTCGCGAGGAAACTGCGTCTCAAGAGAGTGGCCAGCCGAGATAAGCGTGACATACAAGGAATCAGTAAAGACAGAATGGTGACAACGTCAAGAGCAGTGGTGAAGGTGACACTCGGCTGGGAAGTGGCATACGAGTTTGAAGTATGGATAATGCCTCATCATGCCTGGTAACGTGCTAGCCGAACGACCTTTCCAGATCGTCTCGATGGATTTTGTGATCCCACTACCGAAATCTCGTAGGGGCAACACGGCGTTGCTCCTATTTCAGTGCTCGTTCACGGGATTCGTAATGCCAAGGCTATG
>NW_003303755.1:5029806-5033679 GCF_000142945.1 Phytophthora infestans T30-4
AGCGAGCTACCCAGAGTAGGCTGCCCACCAACGACTGAAACTTCTTCACTGTCGCAACCGCGGACGCACCGGAGATCGGCAATTTCTCCAGTTCGATGTCGCATCCCGTCACTCCATTCTAGTCCAATCGGCATCCGCGCTCCGTGCGCCATACCCATGCCAAACTCATTCAGCATCTCTGTGATCGTGATTTCTTGGTCGAGATCGTACCCATACGACTCATCGTACACGACTCTCATCCCGAGAAACTTCCTGGCCTCTCCCAAATTCTTGATGGATAAGTCGGCAAGTTCAACAAAGAACGCATCCACTGCCTCCAGTCCCGTTCCGGTCACTAGTAGGTCATCAACATATACGCCGACCACCAGTACTTCGCGCCCGTGTCGTCTGTAGTAGACACACATGTCAGTCAGGCTTTGTATGAAACCAATCCCTTTTAGCTTGTGGTGCAGGAGCTCGCTCCAGAGTCGCCCAGCTTGTTTCAAACCGTAAAGTGCTTTCTTCAGCTCGAGTACCACCTCGTCTCCATGTCTAACACCCAGTGACCTCTTCATCTCGTCCGAGATCTCCATTCCCTTGGGAATCTTCATGTAAATGTCCAAATCAGCATCTTTATCAGCTTTAACGTACGCGTTGGGGACGTCGCCATGTTTGGCAGGCACGCCTTACTTTCTGGCCAACACGAGAATCAACTTTACGCTGCTCATGTCCATCACCGCAGCAAACGTAACACTATAATTGACGCCAAAGATCTGTTCGTTTCCACACGCCACTAAGCGAGCCTTCAGCCGCTCAATCGCACCTTCCGCATCCAGTTTAGGCTTGAATACCCATTTTCCGTGCAATGCGTGTGCTCCACGCGGGAGCTTCACCACCTTCCACACATCATTCTGTTCGAGAGCCTGCAGCTCCTCCGCGATGGCCCTCAGCCACCGCGACCGGTGTCGACTCTTCATTGCCTCTCGGTAGTTCTTTGGGTCCGGCTCCACTAAACTGTTCACCACGTCGGGCGGAGTCTCCTCCTGACCTCCCAGGTCTGGGCCGACTCCTCCTGACCGTTGAACTACGGACCGCGTAACTGGGCGATCCCTAGTCCAGTTCTTATTCGTCCTTTTGGAGCGCTTCTTAGTGCTCCCACTCGCATTTCCTGCCTCGGCAGGTGCCACATCGTCCTCGGGCGTCTTCTTAGCAGCTTCCGACTCCTCCTGAGGTACGTCCTCGTCGTCCTGCAGGTACAGTCGCTGCACTTTCTCGTTCTGCTCCTTGTCGAGCGTCTCTATGTTCTTCACGTGTTGCGTCACGATCACGACCTTGTCCTTTGGCAAGTAAACTCTGTAGCCCTTTGTTTCCTCTCCGATTCCGACAATCATGCCTGCCTGCGCTCTCTGTGCAAAGTTTTGTTTCCGCGGGTCCCTGTAAACAGTACATGGGGATCCGAAAACAACTATCTCCCCTAGCTGCGGCGTCTGCTTCGTCAGTACTTTAATCGGTGACGCACGCCCTGGGTTGGAGCTGGTCGGGGACCGGTTCAAAATGTACGCCGCGTATCTAACAGCATCTCCCCATAAACTGAGAGGAAGCCCGCAGGCAAACACCATGCACCTGGCCATATTCATAATGGTCCGGTGCATCCTCTCAGCCTTTCCGTTGCTTGCTTGGTTTCGCGCCTCGCTGCGCTGTCGTGCGACACCAGTTCTCTTGCAAAACAAATCTACGTTTTCGTACTCACCTCCGGAATCCGTTCGTAAGACGTGAATCCGGCAGTCGAACCGTTTCTCGAAGTAGATGAGGAACTCTTCGAACTTTCTTGCCGCTACATCCTTCGTCTTGGCGAGAAACACCCCACAATAGTTCGACTTGTGGTCGACAAAGTTTATCATATATCTGTTACCCAGCCGATCTTTCGGGGTCATGGGTCCTTTAAGGTCGGAACAGATCACGCCTTGCACACGATCTGTGGGAGCATGCTCACCAGAGTCCTTGCTCGATTGTCTGTTCTTCGTCTGCTTACCCTCGGCACAAGTCAGACAGTTCACTCTTCGTCGATCGGTCAGTTCGATGCCGGAGCTTGGCTCGCGTGCCAACCGCTCCACGGCATCATAGTTCAGGTGCCCGAGACGTCGATGAAACTCGACCAGCGTGCCCTTCTGCACATTGCTCGTCTCGCCGTCGGTCGCCGCCACCACCTCAGTGAGCGCGGCCATGATCACGTCTGACGCGAGTTCGCGCTTCTTCTTTACCGATCCGCACACAATCAGCACGTTCCTTCGTAGCTGAACGTCAAAAGCCACACGCTGTCCATTCTTAGCGGCCACGACGCGTCGTCCGCTCTTATAGGTCAGTGTGAAATCTTTTTCGTCTAATTTTCCGTACGATTTCAAATTATGTACGACGCCCTCGGCGTAGTACACGTCCGTAAGCATGAGTGTCTGCTCGGCACCGCATGCCGAGACTCTGAGTGTCAGTGTGCCCTTCTTTCTTATGCGCAACGGCTCACCGTTGGGCTGCACACACACGTCCTCGCACTCCTCCACTTCGTCCAGCCAAGAACTCGTCACGGACTAGATGTCTACTAGAATCACTGTCCAGGATCCACATTTTCCTCGGTCGCAACCGGTGTCTTCCTTTACGGCAAGGGTCAAATCCGGTTCCCCGTCGCCTTCTCGCCCACGCCTCCGGACACGCTGCCCCCAGATGCCCAACTCGACCACACTCGTGGCATTTACGCGTTTCCCTACCACGCGCGTCGCGAGCCGCTCCCACCAGCTCTTTTCCAAGGCTCCGGTGCCTTACCGGATCTAACTCCCAGGCCTGCGCGAAGTGAGCCAGTTCTTCGGCTGCTGCAGATAGTCCGTCCTGCTCGCATCGACCTTGGCCATTAGTACCGTCCGTAACTCAGGAGACGCGTACTGCACTATATTATTAAGTGCAAGATAGTCAGCTCCGCCGCCGCACGCCTCGGAGATGGCTACGAGGTACATGTAGTGCTTCGACCAGTTGCGTTTAGCGTCCTTTGGTGCAGTGAAGAGCTTCATCGCCTGCGCAGGCGTGATATTCGTCTTAAATGCTTCCAGCATACGTTCCATAACGTATTGCAGTGTGGGTAGTTGCGCCCACCACATGTCCACTTGCTTATTGTAGTACCGCTCCGCGGTTCCGGACAGGTAGTGTCCCAACAGGTCCACCTTCACGTCCTCAGACCACCAGAACCCACAGGCTGACTGCGCAAGCTGTACTTGGCGCTCGAAACGGCGACCCCACTCCAGGAAACCCGAGCCTAGCCCAACGTACAATTCTTTTCCATCGAATGGGCGTATCGACAGCTTCTTCTGGCGAGCATCTGGATACCGTGCAGGCGTCCCTTGCTGCACTGGATAGCCGCCAGCACCACCTTGCACTGGGGAAACCAGTCGGGGCGGGCACCACTGAGAAGGAAGAGAAAGACCCTGCGGTATTGCGCGAACCAACAGTCAGTGGTGATGCGTCGTAGAGGGCACAACAGTCGGAGAATGCGGTGGCTGAGAGCCCACCGAAGCGGGTAATGTCAATTTCAGCAGAAGTTGAACGCCAAGTGGTGCCACTAAGCGCTGGAAGAGCGGCGTCAACTAAGCGACGGAAGCAAAGGGCTGAACATGAGGTGGCAGCAGAGCAAGGCATCCTAATGGCCCGGAAGCGGGAAGCTCGTGCGAGAGTACTCCGAGTGAGATCCCGACACCTAATTGAAGAACTACGGATATCCACTGGCCTGGAACAGCCGAAACGGCACCGGAGAGATGCGCAGATTGCCGCTGAAGTAGTGAAGCGGAAAGAAGCAGCCAAGCAACTGGGGGCGAACAAGAGCGAGGTCGTGGATAAGAGCATCTCAGCTGCCAA
>NW_003303755.1:5033779-5034858 GCF_000142945.1 Phytophthora infestans T30-4
CCTGGTGCTGCCCCGAAATACTGCGGTAGTGGCGCCGGTCGGCGTGGTGTTGTCGTGAGCGGGGTCTCTGGGGATCCCGCCAGCGTGTCGATGTGCATACGTGTCCCACGACCTAACCCCGATGCGAACAAACCCGAATTCATCGGCGGCGTCATGAGTGGGTCGGCGGTGCGCGCGCGCTTCTCTCCGTCACCCAACCTTCTTTCGATCTTCGTCTGGGACTCTTCGAGCTTCTTGAGTCTCCCAGCGAGACCACGCATGATCTCCAGCATCTCTGATGCTTGGTCATTACCGACGGCTTGGCCTTGGCCGTTGGTATTGATACCGTCACCCCTTTCGTGAGTGACGGTGGTGCTCTTCTCTTCTATGTCTTCGGCCATACCGATCCTTTCGCGACCGGTAGCGGGTGCTGGCGTTGACGCTGGTGCGTCGTCGCGAGCGACCTCATCTATGGCATCGTTCATCGGGCTCAAAACCTGTTCGAAGTGCTCGACCCTCGGATCGGCGCCTTCGTGTGCAACGCAGTCGTGGATTCCAGCGCAAAAAGGAGAGTGGGATTCGGTCTTACTCTTCCTATTCTTCCTATCCTTACTGCCTTCCACGTGGAGGTCTCACAGCCTCACGTTCCCACTCCATACGTACCACACTCCAGCCACAAACCTCCGGCAGTAGCAGCTGCTCGTCGTTCCCTCGTCCAGCGTGATCCCGCGCATGTGCATCATCTTCCAACAGAACCTCTCATTAAGATTGGTGATTCCGTCAACTATGGTCGGCGAAATACTTCATAACGGTCACAACTCGATCGAAGGAGGGCATCAAGGCATCGGCAGAGCTTATCACCGAGTCAAGGCCGACTACTACTGGATTGGTCTTTACGCCGACGTGGTGAAACATGTTAGGGCCTGCGAGGACCCCAATACCAGTAAGAGCAAGCCGCAGTTGAGAGGTTACTCGCCGGGAAATGTGGTGTCAGACCATCCATTCCAAGTCGTGTCAATGGATTTCGTGATTCCCCTTCCTCGAACTCAGCGGGGCAACACTGCACTACTGCTGTTCCAGGACCACTTCATGGGGTTCGA
>NW_003303755.1:5035110-5036250 GCF_000142945.1 Phytophthora infestans T30-4
CCAGTCCTACACTCGATGGCTATGACGCAGCTCAATCCGACGTGTCAAGGTGTGACCAGTCACTCGCGGACGCAGTCTAGTATCGCACGAGCAGCGAACAGGCCATCGAGAAGTGGCCCTCCGCATAAGCAGCTGAGTTGCAAAGTGCGAGAGAAAGCACGACGAGCTCGAGAGCACAACGAAGCACTGAGCAAGAAGGAGAAAAAGATCCATCTCCCAACACAGCAGATGACGAAGATGGAGTTGCAGAACGAGGCGATGAATCCACCGAATCCTTGTTCAAAGAAGGAGTTAAGTCTGGTTGTTTATGGAGCGATTCAAGTCGGGCCTGACCAAGAAGTTAGCCCACCGATGGCATGGACCATTCAGGGTAAAGAAGAAGGTGGAAGAATTCGCCTATGAATTGGAGTTACCCGACAAGAGTGGATATAGGTTCTACCCAGTGGTCAATGTATCACGTCTGAAGGCAGTCACCGAACTCGGCGGAAGACCAAAGACGAGGTTAATCGCCGACCTCGAAGAGACTTAGCGATTTGACTTTGACGAAGAATTACTGCCTGAAGCCAGCTGGGAGCCAGACACAAGTACGAACCAGTATGAAGTCGAAGCAATTATCGACGATGAGCTACCATTATCCACGAGTACGTCCCGGTCACAACGGAAGTTTAAGGTTAAGTGGGTCGGCTACGATGAGCCTACTTGGGAACCACTGTCGAATTTATCATGTGGAGGTCTCCTGTTTGACTATCTACGACAGAAGAAGCGTGAAAACCGTCTGCAAATGGTGCAAGTTGCAGATGAGGATTAACAGCTATTGCACCAAATGTTACACCAACTCAGCGGACGACACAGGCCGAGTTGAGATGGAATGCTACTGTGTCGAAATTACATATACTGAATAATTACGAAATGAAGTCCTGAACGATACCCTCGGGACGCCCAGTCAAAAGAAGAAAATTAAAAAGTTGGCGATCCGGACTCCAAGTGAGTTGAACCCGACGGAGACAACTGGGAAGAGCTCAGCGGACTCGACGATTGGAGGGGTGGAGTCGTAGCAGACGTCGCCCCTTGGGAAACTGCGGAAGGAGATGCAACATCCGCAGCCGTGGCAAGAAGTATCATCGCCGAGCTAGCCAATGA
>NW_003303755.1:5036404-5037365 GCF_000142945.1 Phytophthora infestans T30-4
TTCAATACGAGCTAAACCAGTTTCACTAACACTTCAACCTGCATGGGGCGCTCAGCCTGACAAATTCGTTTTATCTCTCCAATTTGCTTCAGCACTGAGAGGACATGTTTTAAATCGTCATGGCGGTTCGCGAGTGGGAACTCCGGTGGCTTTGCCGGCGCGAAGCGCTTGACGAGCTCGCTCTTCATACCACGCAGTGATCGCCGGCAATATCAAAAGTATGCTCTCCAAAACGTTTGGCAGGCTCAAAAACCGAGACGTTGAGTATCCCACGAGTCGAGTGGAGGCCCTTTCACCTTAGACTTACACAGCTCATAAAAAAAATTCCCATTGTTGAAACGTGCTTAATTTGAAATGTAGTTCACGCAATTTTTGCTACAAAGTCTGCCATTGCAGGATTCTCGGCGGCGCTTGCTGCGCCATTCACACCGCACGAAGCTTTTGCGGCCGCGTGAGCCATGTGAGCGAAGCACCACTCCCAGTTCAAGTTCAACTCCTTACGCAACATAGACGCCACGTCTCCCCCAGCATCACTACACCTTTGCCAATTCAAAGTGGCTGTAGTGCAATTCAAAGTGGTTACTGTCAAAAAGTAAAAAAAGAAAAAATGTAAAAAATCACAATAAAAGTATATATTTTATTTTTAATCCAGAGCAAAGTGGTGTTTGTCCAGCTCAAAACGGATTACTTTCCGTACTCCATTGGCTCGCTTCTCTTCGCAGCGGCGACTGCATGCGCACAGTAACGCGCCATTCTGTTGACCAGCCTGACTGTCATACACGGCATGCAATGGTCAGCAGCCTTCTCCAGTAGCTGCATTCGACTCTTGCTCATCTGGCCGCGAGGAGCGCTGAGCATCTCGTCGTGGCTCAGAGCAAGGAAGCTTTTTATTTTAGCTTTTGGCACGCTAAAGCAACCTACAATAAAATACAAGTAAAGTACATGGCAAGTACCCATTTTT
>NW_003303755.1:5038576-5053851 GCF_000142945.1 Phytophthora infestans T30-4
TCAATTTTAAAATAATTATGAAATATTTTTTTACTTCAGCTACTTCACACCACTTTGAACTGCACTACGGCCACTTCGAATTGGCAAAGGTGTAGTAGCGCCAAAGAAGCTGTGTAATTTTAAATTAAAGTCCTCAAACATGTGCTCCAGCCAGGCTTTAAATGGTTTCATGATACCGCCGTCACGATCTCCATATGCTGGGTTGAAGTTCCTTGTACCGAATAGAACATAATAAAACTGCCACTGTTTGTCCACGAGGTAGACTCTCAGCCCGAGGAACTTCACTGCTGTCGTCTTGCACGTCCAAAAAAAATCCGCGACCAGAGTAAAATTCGAATACGATTCTTTGTTTTTGCAAGAAAATTAATTACTTCGCTTCTCGTCGACGAATACAGCTCAGCAATCAGTTCCGCCACTCTCTTTGCGTTAATCATGGACTTCATCTCGTCTTCACCAGCAGCGCGTTCATAAGCTTCGTCTCTTCATATTCACCAAATCGAAACGGCAAGTTGTTGTTGATTATCTGTAGAGTCTGCAGAAGAAAGTGTAACCGGGTTGGATTTCTCGAGTATAACACCGATAATTGCAAGTGCTCGATGTCTGCATCACGCTTGCGCTTGGTTGCAAGCACCGACTTCGTTTTAGGAGAGCTTATTTTGTGAAGCCGATTCAGGTGTTTGGACGCCATAGTAGTTTTCCCATTATGTAATTTGATCAAATTGCGCACTGGTATCCGACTGCCCTCATCAGCTAAGCACGCCCAGGCAAGTACATTCTTCCCATTCTCCGCATATTCGACGCGCACACCCCATTTGAAAATGAAGGAAGTCTCAGTAGGACGCGGCCGGACCACATTTAATGGACCGCGCGCTTCAAAGCTCTCCACTGCCTGTCGAACTGCAGCAGGGGGGTCGGCCATTATTGCAGTAGCGAACACGACGAGACTGTGCGGCTCTAGTCTTGCGGCAATGAACCGTAGCTTGACCTCACTAACGAGGATACAGTGTCTGGAGCAGTGCTAGACGTGGGCCACAGCGCGAATTGGAACGAAGCTCGTAATTTTTCAGTGCCTTCAAAGATTCTGTCAATATCTACCAATCAAGTGCGCTAAGAACGAGCACGTGATACGCACTTATTTCCGAGAGAATTTTGAATGAATACCGGGGTGAAAAAATCCAAAACTGCTCGTTGCTCTCGTACTTAGTCGGAAAGAACACGAAAGTTGTGGTTTTCAAGAAGGAGCATCATCTGATTTTTTTTGGGTCCCCCTACCCCGTATTTGTCCGAGGCTTGCATGTGTGGATACTGCAGTACCGGTTATGATTGCTAAAAACACATGTAAAACCGTTACCCATCATTCATTAAAGGGTAAATACTACTACAGTATTATACTTCATACTATTAATTTACTAGCCGAGCGCCGCCGCTACGCGGCGGTAGGTTAGGTTTAGTTCTACTTGTTTTGGCCTTCCTGGCTCCGCTGGGATAAATATTAAAAAAACGCTAAGCCCCTATGCGCCTCGATATTCAAATTTTATTAATCCGTGCTTACCCGATTAAAAATAGTTGGTATAATGACCTTGAATCATGATTCTTACTACAACCTCTTTGTTATTGTTGGCTAAATCACTGTATCTTCATCTTCCACAAAAATCACCTGCACTCTAAATAAAATTTATGCAAACGCTACATTAATTTAGCGTCGTGCTCGATGCCACGGGCCGTTTCTGAGCCATGAAACTTAGCTCACATCATCGCAAAAGGTCGTAATGGCGTGTTCAGCTTGCACTACTTACCCGCTTGTACTGCCTGTTTACTCTTGTAAGTAACTAGCGATTGATCACCTCTCATACAAAATTCAAAGAAAGCTAAAACATATTCGATTTTGTACTTCGAAGTACATTTTAATGCATTTAGCGATCATTTTGTGCTGAGTTATTAGACACCCTAATCTGTGCCAGTTATGATTAAAGCATTCGGATAATGCGTCGCAAGACGCCTTGCTGTTGTTATTGTTAATGGCGGTGTTTTCAAATTTTGATAGTGTAACGATGATTCCAGGATGGTTAAACGTCATTTAGGCTTAAAGTTTACTAACGTTTTTTATGGGGTCTACTTATCCAACTATATTTTTCACCTCTAGTGTTGTGTTGTTGTCTTACCGATCCAATTAAATCGTATCCTACGCTCTTGTCGGCGACACGTCCGCCCGTTAAGTAGTATCGGATTTTGCTCTCTAAACAACTCTTAGAAAACAATGATTTACAGCTGCAACACATCTGATTTTATTTTAAATCTACGACTATCTATCTTCATCGCTCAAGTGACATCGTTTATTAGCACAGCGTTGTTCTTACGACTAGTTCTTACGGCCAACTTCTGTTGTACATGTACTACGATTTGGCAGCTCAGTCAGCTTCCTCACTTTCTACAACTAAACAGTTGTAGGTTTTTTGTCATTGTCACTTTCAGAAACTATTGAATAAAGGGTATTACGTATTTTAGTACTATGCCATCGAAATCACGCATTTCTACGTGTACGCTAAACGCCTTGCAGAATTAGAAGCATCTTTAGGGGCTATTTCATTTGAGAATAAGTAGCTCTGTTTAGCACTCAAATAAGCAGCATGTATTATTAACCCTTCTACTCCGACATTACGGATAATCCAGAATCTAATCTATAGAGGTGAAACTGTTCCCAGATGTCCGCAACAACATTCGAGGGAAGACAATTCGGCATATTGAAATTTGAATGCAATAAATTTAAACGGGTTAAGTGTAAGCTGCACACCACATGCGACACGGAATTGTCAGGAAGCGGTTAGGTTTACAGATATAAGGAGTCAAGAGGCTCCCCCAGCCCTCCATTTGGAAATCAGCGCCGGAGAAGAGACCATCACTCCTGAAGACGTTCACCTTCGAGAAATCGTTCAACCAGATGTGGCGCGAATTGAAGAAGTAAGGCTGGCTGTATCGAAAATCATCTGGCCTCAGCAACGCCCCCCCCCCCCCGTGGCAACCGCGCGGGATCCGAAGGCGTGGACTACTTTGAAGGTAAGACTACCGATGTGAATGTGCTGTGACGGCAACTAACCGTGTACGCTCGTCAGGCGAGATGAGTCTGCTTCCCTACTGCCGCCGTAAAGGATGGCTTGCCTTCGAGCCAACTCCACCAGCTTCGACGCCGATTATCGCCGAGCCCGAGCAACCCAAAAATGCTCCTGGTCCGTCCGAGACCACGTCAGCACTGTCTGAAGAGAATCCCGCGCGGTCTGTAGCAGATTCCGAAGCGGTGCCTGCGCCGTCCGAGCCTGGATTAGCTGCTCCCGTTGCCGCACCGAAGGAAGCTGCTGCCAAAGCCACTGCCCTAGCGAGAGCGTCGACTATCTCAAGCGTACCACCTGTACCTGGCAAGGCCAGAGGTTCTAGCAGACCACGACCCGCAAGCAAGGCAACTAGTTCGGCACACGTCATTGAAACGGATCCGCAACCTCGACCGAAAGGCAAGCGCACGATATCGAGTACAAGAACATCTACGAAACGGCCCCGTACTGGTACATTTGAGTTTCTGATGCTGACTGTTGCGAAATATATAATAAATTTCTTGTTACGGATTGTGCAGCTCCTGGTGTTGAGGAAACGACCTCACGTACCACGGATAATACCCCCACAACCTGTTCCGGATACCCCTGTCGAGATTGAGGAAACTCCTGAATCGTCTATTACGGTGGAACCCACTCCGGCAGCAGTTCGAAGCGCGGAGCACGCTGGAATTTCTCTGGATAACTTCGATTCGGATAACGTTTTGGATGTACTGCGACGGGACCGGCTGTTTGAGCCAGCTGATGCTGATGATATAAACATTAGAGGTGGCGACTGGTTGCTCCCTCTAGATTCCGAAGCGAAAGGTGATGAAGAGTCCATTCCGGCGGACAAAAACGATGAAGTGGACGAGGCAGTTGCTGTTGCTGTTGATGGCCAAGTTGTTGACGACGTGGCAACTGAGCGTGACGAAGTGCCAGTGGAGTTTGACGTGACTGGTCCAGGTCTTAACAGACTTCAAGCATAGGGGTGGGAGGTGTTCGATGAACCCCACGCGGGCCAAGTGCGACACGATGCATTACCCCTCTACGACGGTCCATCTGGTTCTGCCCGAGCTGCGCTGGCATACGCGGAGAATCCTTTCGCGGTATTTTACTTTTTCCTGCCGAAGAAGCGGTGGCGAAAGATTGCGGCCGATCCCATAGACACCAACATTTTCTGAAGCTGAATACACCAGAATGGTGACGAAGAGCTGGCGTAGTTGATACGGCATTTGGAACTCAGCCGCTTCCCTCAAACACGAAACCCACTCGTTGTCATTCTCCAAGTATCCAGACTCCCGCGTCGCAATTTGGAATGTGGGGCAGACAATCCCGTTAACCGTTCTCAAGTCTTCAAACGATGTTAGGCCTCTACGCTGACAGAGCAGTAGCCGAAGATCCATATCTCGAGGAGACACGTGAATCATGCGACCAACCGCAGCTTGATACTGTTTCCGGCGAACCCACCTTTTTGGTTGCGCTTTTTCCGGCGCTTTCCAGCAGAACTCTTTAGGGATGTCCTGATACAACATCGTCCTGGCAATATGATTCTCGGGCACTTCGCTCGCGCACAACTCAAAGAATCTGGTCAGCATCGTGTGACTACCACGTTCCAAAACCGTCTCCGGGTTTTCCGTCTCGCGAAAGCAAATCGTCTGGCCTGACTCGACATGAACCGCTAGCTGTGTCACCGCATGGGTTTCCCCCTGAATCGTGAAGTCGAGCAGGCGCATGCAAGCTTCCACCGGAGAAATGTACCGGGCGCTCAAGAAACATAGAATCTCATTTGGTTCTCGACGCGCACTCTGCTGCCCTCCTCGGACTTCTTCCACAGTGAGTATAGCCATGTCGGGTCCTTTGTACACATACTTGTACAGGTATTTAACCGAAGTAATATCCGTGCACACTTCGACATTGATGTGGCAGTTGTACTTCTGGGATAAGTACGGGTTGTACGATACAACCCACTGGTTGATCGTAGCATTGTCGTATTCTCTGCCTTTGAACTTTAGAACACCTTCTTGCCGTCGACGTCGTCTGTACACTGGATATCCGCTGGCATTGGCCTGTGTAACTTTTGCTAAGGGCTTCGGATATCCTTTGGTGCACTTGCCGTCCTTCATACACGCGCAGGAAGGGTTTGCAGGCCCGCATGGACCATGGAGCATGCACGACATGACCGTCTCATACAGCTGAGGATTTTTATCCTTATCTGGGATCTCAGCGCATACCATCTTGTCTACGATCTCGCGGGTTCGAGGTTTGTCTTCGTCAGCCAAAATAACCAGTACGTGAGCGTGGGGGAGCACTCGTTTTTGAAACTCGACAACGTAAATCCGCGCGCGCACTCGCCCCAGGACGCCTTGGCTTAAATCGTCAAGCGTCGCTTGCGGTTTCTGCTGCCACACGCGAGCCACGATGTCTAGTCGATCTTGAGCTGTCTGGATCTCGGAAGGTATCGCTTCAAGAATCTCGTCCCACTTGGGGTTGCACGTTTCAGTCAGGAAGACGTCGGGCCGTCCATACTCCCGAACAATTGCCATCGAATCTTGATACGACTTGTACATGGACCGCGGGCTACCCAGGTGCGAGGCCGGTAGTATGATACGCTTGCCAACCTGATTAAGAAAGTGGGTTGGACGTCCTCTGCTGGCTCCGTCCCGATCCGGGTGCACCAATCTGTTCTGGGCCCGGTCATATTCCGACAGCAGCACTTCTCCTTCCGCCAGAGCCAAAGTATCTTCGTTGAGCAAAGCGTCTTGAACACCCCTGTATTGATCGGGCGTAGTGTTTTCTGATTGTCGGCCACCCAGCGGAGCTGTTCTTGCTCACATTTTGCACGCTGATCTACACACCACTGCTGAAATAGACGCCCACCTTGGTGGAGAGCGGACTGGTCATCCACTTTCTGATGAAGGCGGAACGCTACGTGTTCACGATGCGACATCGCCTTCTTGTACCGATACTCAGCACCATTCGCGAACTCGTCTGTGTAGATCCAGCCCTTCTCTCCATATGGAAGGAGAAGCGGGTATTGGAGTGGATCGTAATCGGCGTGAGTCTCGTACAAACGTAGCAGCCTTTGATCGCGTGTAAAGAGCAGTATATCCCGAGGCTGAGCCAGGTTGCCATCCTCAATGAGGGTCGCAGCCACTTCAGACACAGTGGGGCGGTTATGCGTCCTCGGTCGCGAGGAGTTATCATGCAGACGGAACACCAAGTCTACTGAATCCTCCGTGTTGTGTTGGCGCACCTGCTGCCCAAAGTAGATGAGCCGTTGCGCTAATGGGTTGTGCTCTGCCATCATTTTCTCGATGTCCAGTAGTGCAACACGATCCAGATCCGCGAATATACCAAGACGTCGCTCCGCGCGGCGTTGCATGTCTGGATCCACAATGTAGATCTGCGCAAACTTCGGAGATACCCGTGCGCCTGTCCGACGGTCTATGTGGGGGAGGAGAGACCCTAGGTAGTGCCCCATAGCCCCTTGAATGCGATATGTGTACACCCCGTGTGTACCGGCAACGCTCTCGTCTTGACGTACGTTTTGAAACGATCGGTTTGAGCACGATGCACCAATTGACGTAAATGCAAAATCTTGGTTATAGGCACGGATTTGACGGCGAAACTCGGAATCTCCGTACAGCTGAGGCAGCTTCCGGGGCGCGGGGTGAAGTGGAGGCAGCCTTACCCTGCCTGCCAGACAGCATGATATCGCAGCCTCGCCAGGCCACTTCCAAGCATTGCAGATCGGGCAAACGGCTGTAGCCGGGAGCTTGTGGCGACCGTTCACCACGTCGTCACCCGTTATCATGGACGCATCGAAGTCTTCGAGAGATATAAGAGCGTGCCCATGTCGGACGCATTAGCGTCGAGTGCGCACCCGCTCGAGGTCCATCCGGCGTTCATCTGATGTCAGCCGAGATCGCCGATCTGCTTCTTGTTGACGGTGTAGCCCATGCTCAGCATCTCGCTCTACTTACGACAGCTCGCTCCGTCGATCGGCTTGTTGTTGACGATTTAGCGCACGATCAGCGTCTCGCTCTTCTTCTGGACGTTCAGCTCTGCGAATTGCATGCTGTTGGCGGTTTAGCTCTCGTTCACATTGTCGCTGCTGTACATTCAGCTCCGATCTGTGTGCTGTTTGCTGCTGTCTATTTTGCCCCCTTCGTTCTAGAAGATCCTCTCCCCGTAGCTGAGCTCGTCGGGCGCGTTTGCGATCAGCGTCTTTCTTCCTCGCACGATCACGCTGAGAGAGTGACACAGCAGCTCGCTTCGTTCGAGCTCTCTGTGCATCGCGTGTACGCTCACGATCAGCCTGAGACAACGTCCTGCTAGCTCTTTTCTCCCGAGCTCGCTGTGCAGCCAAAACGGGGACCTTCTCTCGGACCTCTGGGTGTGGTACGACAGGCGCCTGGAATAGAACGACATCATCGGTTCCAGCTTGATACGCTGCCTTCATTTCATCCGCAAAGCGCCGCTGATGTGCCGCAGGATCGGACTCTTCCGTTTTATCCTCCTGCTCTTCCATACGATTAGCCAGAACTTCCGTCGCTTCCGTGACTTCGGTCTCGTCTTGGTGCACGCTGACGGCCTTCAGCTCTTTGTTCAAGTCGTATCGTTTTTTTCTGCGCTTGGTCTGACGTCGTTTTCGCGCATCCTTTTCCTCTTGCATGGGTGTCGCGTCAATGCGTTCGTTCTCGCGCTGGGCCTCCTCGAGTTCCTCGCGCGTCCTCTTTCGCTTACTCCGAACCATAGTTCTGCGAACACGAAAACGTGACGCGTTAGACAATGTCTAAGTACACCGGACGTAGCAGTAGATTTTCATCGAGTAGTGTGTTGGAATATGCGTACTACCCGGGATTGCTTGCCCCCGTCAAGGTTATCTCCGATCACTTATCCCACAGTCACGGGCCGTGAGGCCCGGAGCGGTTTTAGTTTGCAAATTGTGCAGTCGAATCTTCAGAAATGGGCCCCCGGATAGTACTGTAGCTTGAGGTGCGATATCCTTTTGCCAAAAGGCGGCCGTTAATTGCAAAGGCTGGTTATTGATAGGCTATTACAGCCCCCATCCCATCTGTCGGTTTAAAAAGGCCTGTTACGGTACCCCTCCTGACCAACTGCACGCACGCAATGTGCGTGCCCATCAATAACCATTAGCGACCGGCTCAACTTGTTCGCTGTCGGGTTTGCGGTCAATGGACCAGGTGCCAAATGTGCTCTCGCGCAGAGTGGGCGGTGGGATAAAGCTCCAAGTGCAGCGGGGCTGCCGTAGCTTTAGCGTCAGAGGAAGACGTTCGACTCAAAGAGTCACTAATACTAAGTTCCTTATCCAAAGGACACTTACAGCCCAAGACCAGGGCTCAAAGTTAATACCTTAACTTTATGCTTCAAAACCAGAAGTGTTTTATTTACTATTATTGCGGCCAAGCCGCCTAGGGGTAAATGTATCTGTTTAACTATCTAGCATAGTTAAACCTAATCAAATGCATAGCGTGTGGCTTTCGGCCAACGTACTGAGAGACCTTGTTAACTCTTCAACTTATGTACTGAGAATTTGTTAACTCTCCGGGTACTTCGTACCCCTGTGTGTTCCACACTATGTAACCCCGTTACACTCTCCCCCACTAAGATGAGAACATTCCGTTCTCGAAACTCTCCTCAGCGAGGTCTTGTTAAGACGGCGGAGGTTACTACACCTCACACCAGCGTTGTACAGCTCCGTGAGCTCACAAACGCCTACGCATCGTTGATGCTCAGCTTCTCGTCGTCGGCCCACGGCCCAATGTTCCAAGCGCAGCGCGCATCTTGCTCTCAAGCGGTCTCAGACCTACGCTCGCGCTCCGCGCCTACTCCAAGAGCTGCAAACCGCTAAGAGCAATGCTCTTGACTCATTCGAGTCGTCGACAACAGCTCAGCGGCTGAACACTCGCTTCACAAGCGATAGGTCGGTGGTTCGAGCCCACCAGGGCACAGCCCTCTCGTTCCATGAACGATTGTCCACGCTTGGACATGCTTAAGGGCAACGCCCTTTTAGCTCAATGGTTGAGCGTTGGCTTTGAGAGCCACAGGTCGGTGGTTCGAACCCACCAGGGCACAGCCCTCTCGTTCCATAAACGATTGTCCACGCTTGGAAATGCTTAAGGGCAATCCCCTTTTAGCTCAGTGGTCGAGCGCTGGCTTTGGAAGCCACAGGTCGGTGGCTCGAGCCCACCAGGGCACAGCCCTCTCGTTCCATGAACTGTTGTCCTTGAAAGGACAAGCTTATGAGCAACGCCGTTTCAGCTCAGTGGTCGAGCGCTGGCTTTGGAAGCCACAGGTCGGTGGTTCGAACCCACCAGGGCACAGCCCTCTCGTTCCATGAACTGTTGTCCTTGAAAGGACAAGCTTAAGAGCAACGCCCTTTCAGCTCAGTGGTCGAGCGCTGGCTTTGGAAGCCACAGGTCGGTGGTTCAAATCCACCCGGGCGCAGCCCTCTCATACCATGAGTAGTCCGTTCTCGGACTGACGTACGGGCATCGCCCTTATAGCTCAATGGTCGAGCTCCGGCCTGTCAAGCCAAAGGGCAGTGGTTCGATCTACGTCCGGGACACCACTTTCGCTGTTACAGCGCATCCACATTTGGATCATGCTCATCGAGCAAGCTGTTTCAAAACAACTATGCGTCTATCGAGACGCTTGTGCCTGAACCTTGTTCAGCACAACACGAAGCACATGCTTCCTTCGGGACCATGTCCCTAACACTACGAGGTCTCTCCACCTCCTGCTCCCGCTGCGAGCACCGCTCATACGTACGAGCTGGCTGCTGCAGCCACGGGCCAGAGCCTGAGCTCAACTACTGACCTGATCGCTCCCCACTCTAGTGGGTTGCGCCCAGCGCCTGGCGACGCTGTCGCACGCCATGGTGGCGCTTCGGCACATGATGTGCCCGGTCGTAAGCGTCAACGACGTCGGGGCAATCTTGCCGGAGGGTAGCATGCGTTCTGTGAGTGAGGGTAACCCCTCCACTTCACCAAGTACTGGGTATGACCCTGGCGTCTACGCCACGCCACAAGGCGTTCCACGTGAAAGTGGAGCTCACCATGCTCATCGAGCAGAGCTGGAGGAGGCCTTGCCTCAGCTGGGCTCTCGCGGGGAGAGTCAGCACTTGCCGGAACGGCGTCTGCGTCCATACGACGCCGGCGTCCACGACGTGAGCGTTCACGTTCACCGCCCATCGGTCGATCTCGAAGAGGTGATCCACCTTGTGGATAGGTTAGAGCCACCACTGTTGACTCACAACCAGGTCTCGGACCTTGACTCACCATGCTCATCGAGCAGAGCTGGAGGAGGCCTTGCCTCAGCTGGGCTCTCGCGGGGAGAGTCAGCACTTGCCGGAACGGCGTCGTATGAACGCAGACGTGAACGTTCACGTTCACCGCCCATCGGTCGATCTCGAAGAGATGATCCACCTTGTGGATAGGTTAGAGCCACCACTGTTGACTCACAAAAGCGACTGGACGCTCTGAGACCTTGAGCGTCCAGTTGCTCGGCTGAACGTTCAGCTTGGCTTGCTCCTGCATCTCGAGCACTTCGCTCCGTGACCTATGGCTCTGCCACATGCTGTTGATCAGCCATCTGTGGATCCACCACTTGCTGTCGTTCAGCCTCCCGTGGCTCTACCACCTGCTGCCCTGCAGCTGTCCGTGGCCCAGCCACCGTTGGTGCCAACGCCTCCGCGCTCACCTGAGCAGGGTCTTGATATGGCTTAAGCAAGCCAACATAATAGACCGGATGCGTGCGCATCTTCTTCGGAAGGTTGAGCGTATACGCTAGGCCCTTCCTGGCCACGACCTTAAACGGTCCTATGAACCGAGGTCTTAACTTCGTTTTGAAGACTGCAGACACTGCATGAGTGGGTAGGTTTTTAGCGTTTAATAAACTTGGTCTCCGACCTCAAACCTCTCAACATTGCTTCTGCCCTTGGCATCTGCATGTTCCTTCTGCGTGTCTTGGCTTTCAGCCATAGCGTCGCGTACTTGACGCATTACGCTCAGTCTCAAAGAGACAAAGTCATCGACTTGCTTAACTGCCAACATCCCTTGGGGACAGGCAAACTCGCCAATGGCGCTGCCGTGCTCGGCGCGGACTTTGTCCGTTGACACGTCTCACACGTGCGTACATAGGTGCCGACCCACTTATACATCTTGGGCCACCAGTACATCGAGCTCACCGAGCCATATGTCTTCTCCCGACCTAAGTGCCCGCCCACGGGCGTATCATGAACCTCATAGAGGATTCGATACTTTAGATTCTCATCATGAGGAACGACTACACGAGGGTTATCCTCAGAGTCGGTGCTGCAGTACAGCAGGCCGCCATCGAGTGAGTATCGATGCAGCCTCGCGCGTAAGAGCCCAGACAATTCATTGTCAGAGTCTTTAAACGCTTCGCTCCCAAGATCCCGTAGCAGCGCTACGCACATGTCGTCTTGTGCATACGCTCCGCGTATCAAGTCAGGCACTGACGACGTCACTATCGTGACATGGGCTAACTCGTAGTCCGGCCTGCGCGAGAGTGCATCGGCCACTACATTAAGCCGCCCCGGCTTGTACTTCACCTCGAAGTTATACTCGGCAAAGAAGGAAAGCCATCTTGCCATTCTCTGAGAGAGATGAGGAAACTGTGTCGCAGTGCGTAACGACGCATGATCAGTAAAGATCACAAAAGGCTTAGAGCCTAGCAGGTGTACCCTGAATTTGACTAGAGCATACTTCATTGCAAGTAGCTCTTTGTCATGAACTGGATAGTTCTTCTCTGCAGCTTTGAGCTGGCGAGACTCAAATGCGATCACGCGTTCACGCCCTTCGGCGTCTGCTTGTAGTATAGCACAACCGATTGCAAAATCGGAGGCGTCACAGACGACGCTAAACGGACTGTCCGGGTCCGGTAGCGCAAGGATCGGAGCCTGGAGAAGGCTCTCCTTCACAGCCTCAAAGGCTCCGTCGTGCTCGACGTTCCAGCACCATGGTGCATCCTTCTTAAGAAGATCTGATAATGGCCGAGCCATCTCCGCGTAGTTCGCGCTGTACTTGTGCAAGTAATTGGCTAAGCCTAGCCACTTGCGTAAGTCCTTTTTTTTGAAAAAGGCGGCCAGTCCACGATGCCCTTGACTTTGGCAGGATCTGCCCTTAAGCTCGCTCCAATGAAGCACCCGAGAAAGATATTTCCTCCGCGCCAAAGACGCACTTGTCCAAGTTGGCATACAACTTATTAGTGCGCATGCACTCGAGCACCGCTCGCAAGTGGTCAATGTGGTTATCCACGTCCGACTTTCCGTGCTCGGCACGACTATGGACGAATATATCGTCAAAGTACGTCTGAGCGTACGCCCGGTGGGGCCTAAACAACTGCGTCACAAGACGATTGAACGTTGCTGGTGCGTTCGACAGCCCCTGGGGCATGACCAGCCACTCCCAGAGCATACCGCTCGGAGTACTCACCGCTGTCAGCGGAATGTCGCTCGCTCTCATGAGCAATTGGTAGTAACCATCGACCAAGTCGAGCGCACTGTACAACGTACAGCCTACCATGTTGTTCTGCAGAACATCCTTGCGAGGAATCGGCGTTTGCGCCGGGATAGTGGCCGCATTTAGCTTGTTAAAAGCATGAACAATGCGCCACTTGCCGTTCGGCTTTCTGACACAGAACGTGGAAGTCGAGTGCGGAGACTTACTCTCGCGCACCATCCCTGCCTCGTGCTTCGCACGGAAGAATGCGTCAATGACGTCACACTGCTCTCTCGGCAAAGGCCATTGCCTTGTTACGCAGTATTTGGTTCCAGGAAGCAGGTCAATCTCATGACACACGCCTCGATCCGGAGGCAGGCCCGTCGGTGGGTCTTTCGAGACAACGTCTCCATACTCCTTCACCACCGGGTAGAAGGGATCCGAAGGATCTTTGAGGATCGCCGATCCACTTCTTGCGCTCAGCGCCTTCTTGGTGTCCTCTAGGACCGCGTCGTCCACGACGGATGAGGAGTTCAACTCCTCCTCAGGTCCCAGCAGGACCACCTCGGCTAGCTCGCCTGCCTTCAAGGCTTCGCCAAACTCGGCAATGGACATCTCGTCCAGCTCTAGCAGAGCCTCTGCAGCGGGTAGAGTGTCAAGGCTGATATCGCCTTCTACCTCCCCCGTCGCTCCGTTCACGAGTGTATACAGCTGCTCACAGCAATCACGTGGAGCATCACCGCTCGTCACGTTGGACACCTCGTCCGACGTCAAAAACGTCACAGACGCCCTGCGTCTTCTTTTCTTCTCCCTCCGCGACCGAGCCCGGCCGGATGAGGGCGGTGTGGCGACATCTCCGTCACCACCACCGGGTGCAGCAGCACCATCACTCCTCGAAGAGGATACAGTGTCTCGCAAGACACACGGCTGAAAGCCAAGAGGTCCTCGACCTTCACACAGTGAACTAGGTGTCACTTCACCTGCATCTCCTGGGCCACGCCCATGATGCCTCGACTCGCAGTCGACCGCGACCCTCGGGTCACGCAGCGGTAGGTCATCAACCAGATTCGTACCACTCAGTGGATTACGCGCCACTCCGCGCTCGTCCTCACCAGGACCCAGCAGTTGGTCATTGACCTGACCTGCACCGCTCAGCGGATAACGTGCCGCACCACGTACGCCCTCAGGGCAGACAGCAACCTCGTTGCTAACAATTTCGGACATACCAATGTCCAGCACTACGGCCGCCTCGGCCTCGTGTTCGCGCCAAAAGCGCTTCTGCTTCCTAGCAGAGGTGCGTTCATGACTCACCAAAGCTCCACTAGGAGCTGGGTGCGACGCACCCAGCGTTTTCGACTTCCAGTCGATCCATGGCTCATGGCGTTCCAGCCATTCCATGCCAAGGATGAGGTCATACCTCGCATCCAGGTCTAAGACCAAACAGCGTTCCACGCTATCGAAGTTCTCAAACTTCACTCCAAGGTCGACAGAGACCTTCGACACAGTTACCAGTGTCCCCGTTGCGAGACGGACATAGATCGTATCTCTCGTTGGCACTTCCAGTGCTTCAGCATACAGCTGACTCCCTTCTAGGGTGGAGCGACGGGCGTAGTTGCGCGAGGCTCCCGAGTCAATCAAGACTCTCCATGGCTTTGCAAAGCCCTTCACGTTCGCTTGAACGACCAGCAAGCCCGGCTTGCACACAATCTTCTCGTAAGAGAGCTCAGCTCTCTTCGGGGCTGAGCCCCGTTGCCCTCTACCTCTTCGAGGCACAACAGAACTCAATTCTTCCCCAGTAGGCCGCCCCGCGCCTACTGGGAATTGCCGTTTTTCGGCGATGACCCGGAGGGTTGGCTCGCCGGAGCCACGCGCTTCTTGCGCAGAGGGCAATATGCCCTCAAGTGCTTAGTGCTATTGCACACAAAGCATCGGCGGATGCCGGCACGCTGCTCCGCAGCAAAAGCTCCGCTTCTTCATCTTCAGCATAGCTGAGGTCCATCGGCTTTGGACCGCTCGAAGAGCTTGCGCTACTAGCGCTCCAACCATGTCGAGCCGACCTGAAGTTGTGCTCAGCATCTAATGCCACATTCACCGCCTCTTCGAAACAGTAAGGGTGTACACGAAACACTTCCGTTCGAGCTGCGCTCACACGAAGTCCCTCCATGAACACGGTCACGCTGACCAGTTCCGGAAGAGAGTCCGCCGCCATTCCGGCGATAAGAGTTCTCAACTCTTGGACATAGTCCAATAACTCCTTCTTACCCTGGCGGGTAGCAAGGAACTTCGACCAGATACGGTACGCCTGATTAGGCGGAGCGAACACGCGCGAAAGCTGTTGCTTCAGCTGATCCCAAGTGGGAAATGCAGCGTCAACAGACGTGCCGCACGTTAGTGCCCATTTGCGAGCGCGACCTCCAAGCCTGGAGATAGCCAGCGCCACGCGCTGATGCTCAGACTGGAGCAGGGCCGATCCCATGGCCATCTCGACCTCACGGGTCCAGAGAAGGAGATTCTCTCCATCCTTCCCCTCGAAGGTTTTTACGCTCACCATGAGCGGTTTCAGTCTCATAGACTCTTCACGCGTCATCGACGCCGCCGCCGTTGCGGCGCTCATCTTCTCTTGGACATGCTCCAAGAGCGCGTTCTCGTAGCGGGAGAACGATTCCAGCCTGGCAGTGACCGCTCTGGACCCTGCGATGCAAGA
>NW_003303755.1:5054393-5056298 GCF_000142945.1 Phytophthora infestans T30-4
TAACCCCGTTTCCAAATCTGGCAGCTGGCGCAAAGCTGCCGTTTTCGGATTCCCCTTTCCTACACTGTCGGGGGTCCTTCCCATGCTTGCCAAGGTTTTTGTCTCTTCTTGCGTCTGGTAAGTGAGAGCGGGATCCGTCGGCTGCGAAACGCCCGTGTAGTGCATCTCCCGCTCCTAACACCGGATCCTCCCGTCCCCATAAGCATGCTCGAGCTTCCCCGAAAGCCAAGCCCAAAACGATTTCGGCCTCCAAAGCGACTTCGCGAGCGGGATCCACTTCTGTGTCCAAGACTTCCGCCTCCCCCTCGAAGTCGGGTGCCGGACCCAAGTCCGGATCCACCGCTAGATCCAAGTCTACCTCAGCGTCCAAGACTGGATCTGCAGCTACGTCCAAGTCTGGATCTGGACCCAAGACTGGGTCTACGGCGTCCAAGACTGGATCCGTTGCCCCATCCAAAACGGGATCCACGGTGTCCAAGTCCGGATCGACGGCCAAGGCGGGATCTACGGCCGTATCCAAACCGGGATCGGCGTCCAAGACGGGATCCACCGCTGGCCTTTCGGTGACGACGCTGGCCTTTCGGTGACGACGCTGGCCGTTCCCCAGCCCGCTTCCACCAGCCCTCCGCCGGCCCGTACTGGACCCAGGAAGGGGAAAGCCAAACGTGTCATTCCCCCTGGATGTGGACTTGGCAGCTTGGAGAAGGACGAGGATGAGGAATCCGACTGGTCCGACGGCTCAGGACCTCCTATCCGGCCGTCGTCGAAGCGTACGTCGTCCTCCGGCCCGTATCCCTTCACTCTGGGCGATGAGGTCGATGACGACGACGACGACGATGAAAGTCCGGAGGATTCGGAGGAGGCTCGAGCCGCTGATGACGCCTTGGAGGAGGACACGCGACGGGCCTTGTCCCAGTCTAGATCTGAAGCCCGGCGAAGATCCCTCTCAACCCCGCCTCCACAAGTCGCTGGTACCGCCGGATCTGGAGGTGACACTGCGGGATCTGCGATTCAAGTCGACAGTGATGGTGGATCGGGTGGATCTAGTGGAGGGGGGTCGCCTCATGGTGGCGGATCCCCATCTCATGGTGGTGGATCTCCAGGGTCACCTCGTGGCGGCGGATCCCCGGGATCGCCTCGTGGTGGCGGATCTCCGGATCTGTCTTGATCCCCGCTCCCCCTAACTCGTCATTGCCAGGGATGCTCCCCGTGGCCCCGTTCGGTCCGGATGCCGCCTTCATTCCTGGTCGGCGTGCTCCCGTGGCCTTCGCCACCCGAGACATTGAGCCTTGGTCCGCCAAGAAACTGAACCGGGTCGCCATTATTTCAATGAAGATCACGGTCCTGTTTCCTGAGCTGCCTTTTCGAGCTGAATGGATATTCCCTCGGGAAGCGGACGCCATCCCGACGGCCGGATACGTGGATTCGCTCATCACCAGACCTCACGTGGAAGAATTGATAAATGCTGCCCCGTGGGATACGCTGGCCACCACACCGGTGGATCCGGTTAACTTCAGGGATGATGTGCGCGGGCGACTCGGGCTATTCGTTCGCGCGCTCCGGGATTTCGTTTCCAAGCACCGGGTTGCCATATGGGAAGGCACTCACCGATTCCCCATCTCTCGTAATCAACTGCAGGGTTCGACTTGGCTGTCCAACTTCAACAAGCAGCGTGGTAACCGACGTAGCCATGCTGGTCGAGCTTGGAAGAAAGTCCTCGTGATTCTCGTGTTGGCGATCCAGGACGGTTGGTGTGACGTGGATGTTTTGTTGGATCCATCCTTCTTGCATCTTCCCCGACGCGGGGATAAGGTAGCTTGGTTTCCGGGATCCGTATCCCGTCAAGCCAACTTGGAGGATCCCAACACTCCATCGCCCAGAGCCCACGAACCTATTGGAAGCCTG
>NW_003303755.1:5056398-5057834 GCF_000142945.1 Phytophthora infestans T30-4
AGCGATGGCGATTTTTCCCGAGAGTCTGACTTTGGCCAGTATGTTTCGAAGCAGCGTAGATTTTCCAGTACACCCGGGCCATCGACAAAAAAAACTTGTTGCCTTCCTGAGGACAGTCTCTTGCTTCAATAATTTGGTCGTAAACCACTCGCTGTCCTTCGTTCAGCTGATCTTCTGTATTTACAATCGCCTCCAAAGCTGACGCATCGTATCCAGTGAGATCACGTCGAAGTAAGCTGTTTTGGCGAAGCGATTCACGAATCAATGTTGGGAACGACCCCAGCTGGGGAAGCTCGTCGAAGTCTCCTACCGCATACCCGTTCGCTTCAAGTAGCTCTTGAATGCTCATCAGCGTTTCAAATTCGACCAACGCCGACTTGAAGGGCTTCATCAAAGCCTGATGTTTGCGTGCGAAGTCTTGGGAAAGATCCGCGAAGAACCGATCCCATAGAATACCAACATTTATTGAAGCTGAATACACCAGAATGGTGACGAAGAGCTGACGTAGTTGATACGGCATTTGGAACTCAGCCGCTTCCCTCAAACACGGAACCCACTCGTTGTCATTCTCCAAGTATCTAGACTCCCGCGCCGCAATTTGGAATGTGGGGCAGACAATCCCGTTAACCGTTCTCAAGTCTTCAAACGATGTTGGGCCTCTACGCTGACAGAGCAGTAGCCGAAGATAGAACCGCTCCATATCTCGAGGAGACACGTGAATCATGCGACCAACCGCGGCTTGATACTGTTTCCGGCGAACCCACCTGTTCGGTCGCCCTTTTTCCGGCGCTTTCCAGCAGAACCCTTTAGGGATGTCCTGATACAACATCGTCCTGGCAATATGATTCTCGGGCACTTCGCTCGCACACAACTTAAAGAATCTGGTCAGCATCGTGTGACTACCACGTTCCAAAACCGTATCCGGGTTTTCCGTCTCGCGAAAGCAAATCGTCTGGCCTGACTCGACATGAGCCGCTAGCTGTGTCACCGCATGGGTTTCCCCCTGAATCGTGAAGTCGAGCAGGCGCATGCAAGCTTCCACCGGAGAAATGTACCGGGCGCTCAAGAAACATAGAATCTCATTTGGTTCTCGACGCGTACTCTGCTGCCCTCCTCGGACTTCTTCCACAGTGAGTATAGCCATGTCGGGTCCATTGTACACATACTTGTACAGGTATTTAACCGCAGTAATATCCGTGCACACTTCGACATTGATGTGGCAGCTGTACTTCTGGGATAAGTACGGGTTGTACGATACAACCCACTGGTTGATCTTTGCTTACTTTAACATGGCGCATTTCGATCAGGCAAGAAAATGGTCAGGCAAGAAATGTACTTTAAACTTCCTTATACATCAAATGTTTCATGCGATAGCTAGAGCACATAATATAAATGTCAAAAATTAGTGAGGAATACATGTATGTATACGTGTATGT
>NW_003303755.1:5135008-5137561 GCF_000142945.1 Phytophthora infestans T30-4
ATACGGGGTGCTGCTCGCCATGGCTAATCCACCACAGGCAACTTGCATCCGTGCCAGCCAACCCAAATCCTCTCTAATCACTTGAAATTGTCACTGATTCGGGATAGTGACCCCGCGTCAGGCCCATTCTCTTATTTCTGAAAAAGCACTTCACCACACCGCCGCCTTCTTCTGGCGGTGTTTCGCGCGATCCACCGCCCGCAGCACTTCCCCAAGCTCGTCTGCGCCGGGAAGTCGTAACAGGGTCAGCCTGTCGGCCAGATCCACGTCTCCCACCGTCTCGATGAAATGATCCACGTGTTCCCGCAGTACCTTGGATCCCCCATCCTTGATCTTCAACTTGGCCCGTAGACCGGCCACATTTAGTCGATGTAGGTATTCTAGCGGGGATTCATCCGATCTGCGGCGAGCGTGGTAGTATTGTCGTGCCACCGACACTCCCAATCCACAGTACTGGGTCTGGAAACTGCGCAGCAAATCTGGCCACTTGTTCCTGGTGGATCTGCCCAGCTGCCGATACCAGTTCCTGGCTGGCCCCGCTAGCAGATCCGCAAAGGTCAAACACTTCTCAGCATCCGACGCTTGATCTCTCATGAGGGCCGACTTGACTTTGCTGATCCATGTTCTCGCTCGGTCCTCATCTTGATCCTTGCCCGTGAACCCCCTTCAGATCCGATATGGCTGAGATCCGTACCCTCTGGATCATGGACGATCCACCTGCCCCGGCTGTGGCTGTTGCTACCACTGCTGACGAAGTGGATGGGCCATCCAGATCATCTGGGTCGAACTCATCATGGGAGTTGTCTCCCTCAACGGACTCCATCTCCACGTCTCGTGCTCCATGTTCGTGGAGCACTTGCGCTTGTGGCGCGGGCGTTCTCATACCCTGTTCGGCCAGGAAACGACTCATCGCAGCTTCGAAGTGTCGCTGCAGAGTGCCTGAGGAGGTGTCGGAGGAGCCTGTGGCCGGCTGGTCCACTGGCGAGACAGGATCCGTGAGGCGATTACCCTGAGTCCGATCTGACGATAATCCCACTGGCTTCTTGCCGGATCTGGCTCGATCCTGGCTGGATTGTATCAGATCACGGGTAGGGCGTACTGGATCCCGAGTCTTTACGCTCACAGGGACTTCCTGTCCCCGGGTCCTCGCCCGCGCATCCAGCATGGATGCCCCGGAGGGTCCTAAAGTCATGCGTCGGGGCTCGGACGACGTGTCTGACCCATTCTCAGCGGCAGATTCGTAGTTCGAGGACGCAGCTTGGCTGATCCTCGGCGACGACACCGGATCCATAGTGCGCGACCTTTCTCCGGTGATGGACTTAACTCTGGCAAAGAGGTCCCGCGTCGCGGATACTATGAGATCCAAGTCTAGCTCGAAGATATCCTCTGCGTCGAACACACCAGCTACGATGCCTGGCTCCGTAAGTAAACGTAATAGATCCTTGACTGCCACCAACTTGTTCGTCGTTTTCGTTGGTGCTCACACCGGTTCTCTTGGATCTTCGATCTGTCGTGGATTCAGGATCTGCATGACAGGATCTTGATGCAGGAAGTCGCGTAAAGCTTGGTGGCGATACACAAACTCGAGATCCTTGTCGGACCAGCCTGACCTGGATCCAGCTTGGTCTTCTTCCGACTCTGGAGCTTGCATCTTCTTCCGCGTAGTCTTACTCGTTTTCGTCTTCTTTCTCGTTTCTCCGACTAGCGGGGTTGGGTTTAGGTACAGTGTTGGCTTAACCGGTGAATCTGCAAATGCATACCGTTTCGCCTTCACTTTTCCTTGTTTTGTTAGCGGATATGACTTGCGTCAAGATCCGCAGGGGTCCCCGAGGGGACCTGGGGAGGATAGAGAGGTTTCCATTCTAGATCCGGACCCGGATCCACCTCTCTTCCGTCGACAGAGTTCCTCCCAAAACTCCATCGATCCGCGGATCTTGTTTCATTCAGCAGCGTCTTCGTCGATCCGACCTCCGACGACGCCTCTTCCCCTGGCTCAATCTTCACTTGAGCATCTTCTTGGGACTCACGGTGAAATCCCGAGTCACCAAAAGATCCGGGCACGCGCACCATTGTGGTGTAGCGGGATCAGCAAAATCTGCGAGATTGCCAGATCCAACTTACCAACTGCGCCCAGACACCGACTAACGGAGGGGGTCCCCCG
The DNA here is from genome assembly GCF_000142945.1 of Phytophthora infestans T30-4. Lineage (NCBI taxonomy): Eukaryota > Oomycota > Peronosporomycetes > Peronosporales > Peronosporaceae > Phytophthora > Phytophthora infestans. The sequence goes on from NW_003303755.1 coordinate 5,137,170, forward strand.
ATGATCCGTGTTCTGCTGAACTTTCCTCACCTTGTGTACCCGTCGGTAGGGCGGGATCTGCTCTCTCGGTAACTTCCGAAGAGTTCAAGTGGTGAAGCTTGAGTGTCTTGGCGAGACGTGGGGATGGGGTGGAGCAGCAGTGGAAAATCTTCACTCTGCGTCCGTGGATGGTTCCGTATCCTAAGCGAATATTCGTCGTGTTGCTTTGATGGACGTAAACACGGCAAATCTTAACATCAATTCAACAATCTTCTGGCTACCGGTAGTCTAAAGCTGCACCGCAAGAGTCAATACCAGGGCCAACATTGCAGTACTCAACGCGAACTCTACGTTTGCGCCGTTATCGGTCTGTGCGCTGCTGGACCCAAGCGAGTTGTCGTCTGAAGCCACAG
>NW_003303756.1:0-1819 GCF_000142945.1 Phytophthora infestans T30-4
TTCCGCTACAGTCGTCACCCGAATTTCTTCGGCGAGATGTCGCTGTGGTGGGCATTCTACCTCTTTAGCGTTGCAGCATCAAAGCAGGCGTTCAATCCGGCAAGCTTGGGCACGATCTTGCTGGCGTTGCTGTTTCAGGGATCCGCACCATTTACGGAGTACATCACGGCGTCAAAATATCCGCTGTACAAGCAGTACCAGCGTCGGGTGCCGATGTTTACTCCTTGGCTCCCGTCGACTGTACCAAGCTCTGACATCCACCTGGAGTAGTGTCAGAAGTTATGCTGCCGATGCAGTAATCCGAACGCGACCAGTTCAGGACCACTTTTCAGACGTCAAAGTCACGATGAAGAAGACCTATTTGATGGCACATCATACGGTGCAGAAGCGCTAGCTTAGTGCACTGATGCATTTTGGATCATTGTTATCGGGTGGGAACTCGAGAACGGATGGCCATTAACATTCTACCTCTCGTCGACGAACAATTCCAGACCACCTCCAAGTTGCGGGTTTAATAGCTAAAAGGGACACACATTGCATTAGCCACATACATAAGCTCATGATCTCTACAGAAGCCTTAGCCTCGTACTACAGTACTAATTCGCAAGCGTATTCACCCGCTACTAATGTAAACACGCTTCCATAACCCCAACTTCGTTCCCAAAGGTACTCACTTACAAAATGCCCCAATCATCTTTGCTTTAACAAAGAGCATATCTGCCGTATTTCATAGCTCGGTGGCGTCTATTTGCAAGAATAAAATGTCAGTCGAGTGGTGACATTGCGCATCAAGTAGCCCTGAGCGAGCTTGCGCCTTGCCGTTTTTCAGAAGCGGTTCTTATATGGAAGTTTCTTAGGCGATGTCATTACTGAGCCACACACAGCCTCTTTTCCAGAAGTTCACCGTACGCTTAGTAAAACCTGGCGAAACAAGCGTCTATCTTTTCACTTTGTGGTGCATTAGTGTTCAAGCTCTGTAGTGTCTTTCGACCCTTGTGCTTTTTGCTTGCTTGAGAATTCGGAGGCTAAATGAATTCTGTTATTGATCTCTCAGCTCTCACTACTCTGTAGTAGTTTCTGTTCGTTTCCTAATTGTTGTCTTCCTCCTAATATGCATCATACATTGCCCGAATGTTGTCGACTTGCCCTCCGGTCGTTGCACCGCTCATCGGTTGCTATCAGGCTGCAACTGCTGTCCGTCGTTTGCTTGCGTTGCTGCGTTACGTCTGCTGAAATATTTTAAGCCACCACTACAAGCTCGCAGCTCACGGCTCTAGGTGGATGCGACTTGTCTAAAATTGGCTTTGTAAAGGACTTTGTGATGAGCAAGTGGTCCGGAATTGCTCGCGGTCCGGAACTGGACACCAACGGATCAAAAGCGCGTGCACGCGACGCCAATCTCTTGTTTAGCGTCAAGGCGGCTGCATTGCAACCAGCAAGTCTTTGCAGTGCAAGATACATGCACGGGACTCAGTGTTTTTTTACTGGCAGTAAAGCGGGTTTTCTCAGTGAATTTACCTAAATCTTAAGTTTTAGCTACTAATTTTGTGTAGCAACCCAGAACCTACAACAAGCGCAACGTTGTTTTACGTAGCACTTGGACGGAGACTCGTATCACTCTGCTACGGGGAATGCTAGGCAGTACCACTCCAACAGAGATACTGACATTGCGGAAACTATCATTGAGTTGGATGGAGATATTGACGAGCTCTTGCAGGTGGGTAGGATCGAGGTGGTAAATCACTTCAACCTGATAACGAAAGTATCTCTACATCATTGCAATGCGCAGCAATTGTGTCTGACTGACACCTATATTGCG
>NW_003303756.1:2244-13488 GCF_000142945.1 Phytophthora infestans T30-4
AAGGTTTAGTGGGTCTTTCAATCCGGGTGCGTGCGCGGTTCCCGTCCTTGAGAGCCCCCTTTTCCTTTATTTACTTCATTCGCAATTCTACCCGAAGGCACAAACATTTTCGTCGCAATGAGTGCCCCTAAGGACACTCTTCATCCGGTGGAGACTTGTCTTCGAAAGCTCATTTCACAATTTGCGTTCACCCAACTACACTAGTCGGGAAACCCCATTTGCACTCCGATCTCAAGGACGATGCGAATGCCTTTCCAAGTCTTGCTCGTACTCCTGGCAACCCTGCTTGTAAGCTGCACTGAGGCTGCCATTCCAGCAAAAAAACAGCTCACGATTGCAACGACGAACTCTACCGCGACCGCCAAGGCCCTTCAGATATTTTTCAACGACGATGCTAAGCAGAACAGCGGCAATGGGTTCCTAAAAGTGGTGACGCTTTCAGCGAGCAACGATGAGCGTGCTAGCGTGGGTGTAATTACATCTGGACAGGGCCCACGAGTTGGAGCTGGAACCACAGTAGTGGCAAACGACGTCCCATCGGGCGAAACTGTGACTGTGACGATCTACAACAACAACGGCCTTTGGCAACGATTCCAGCGGTGGTGGAATCGACTATTTACAGGCTCAGCTGCAAAATCGACTCGTAGGCTTCGATTCGACAATTAGTTTGCAGTAGATGAACCCGTTTGTTCTTCAAAGTGTTTCCTCCTCCTCCGTGGTTGTTTTAGCTACTTTTAGGAGTACTTAGATAAGTGACGTGATGTCAGCATACGATTAATGAGCTATTCTCAGCCCACAAACCTCTTTCGGGCGTTGGAAGGAATATAACGATGCGTCAAGCATTACCAGCTATAGCTTGGTTTCGAAAATAGTATGTTCCCTTCACATATTTGAAGCTCGGCCTTCCTATAGTACTTTGAAGTAAAAGGTGTTTCAATTTTCGGAGCAAAATAGCCTGCTTTTCTATATTCTAGTACAATCACGCATTCGTGGAGGGCCAGTACAAACTATAGTGAGAGAGAGAGATCACAGTAATGATCATGGACGTCTATACCTGTATCACATTTAAAAAAAAACTTTAGAAGTGTTAGCTGCTCGCGATTAAGTACGCCTTCTTTGATATTGAGAAAAATAAAGAGATGCTGCTGCCACAGGATAATTTTGTAGTCCACCCTAAAACAGTTGTAAAATAGGACAAATCCTTAGCTTCTAGTTTTCCTCGTAGTGCTACGAGTAGTAGTACGTATAGGGATTAATTCGGTGTATGTAGCGCACACCAATAGTAGGAATCGATTCGATACAAATTTCAAATGAGCTGGTCTTATTTTCTAACCGAACTCTATTAAACTCTGAGGGTTTCCCTTTCGTAAAAGGTTTTGTTAAGATATCAAGAGATGTATTTATATTACTCGATTAGTGAGCTTCGATATGAGGTGTTCTGTGCAGCACTGGAGTACCAAAATGTAAATGCAGAAGTCTTTGGTGCGAATGTTCCTGACATTGGATATTGCATTTTTCACGTCGTTTGAACGGCAGCCAAGCTTGCAGGCAGTGCTCGGAATATTTTATTTAATATCAATAGTTCTTGTATTTTCATGAAATTATTAACTATTGAAAACTGCTATATCGGGGTATTATTGCTCACGAACACAATATACTACTACACAGTTTGGTGACTGTTCAGGTTGTTGCCGACGGCCCCATGACCGTAGTTGGATGGCCCAGAGCTCTGCAATTCAAAGTCGCTTAGGCGCCGGCATTTAGAGTCAACTTGTAAGCTCACTTTTGATTCTTCTATCTACTGCACAACCTTCACATTGGGCTCTGCACGCAACCGCGACATCTGCCGCTTCTTTTTCGTTGCCGACGCTAGCCACCACTTTGCCTGCAACTACTGTGGGACGAGGCGCAAGCAGCCCCCGTCAAGTGGCTATGTCAATCTGGTGAGCCATCTCAAGAACAAGCACCCCGGCTATCTCGACGACTACGAGTCCCACTAAAACAGACAGACCGGGTACCAGTGGATTGAGTGGGTCGTCACCCGCAACATGCCCTTAAGCGAGGTCGAAGATCCACTCACGAGAACCATGTCCAAGATTAAGCCTGTCTGCTCAAAGACGCTCAAGCGCCACATGTCGCTGGTAGTGGCAGCAGTAGAAGCCTAGATTAACGCTGAAATTTCTAGCCAATATGGTTTTTATGTTCGACGCATCTACGTTTTCCTGTATGGCTACGTGGCTATCTACGGAGTGTACTTTCACAAGGGTCAGCTCAAGCAAGTGCTGCTCGCCATTGCACCGATGGAGAAAAGTGACCTGACGGCCCAATCACATTACAATTTTATCCAGAAAACCAGCGAGATTTTCCACCTATCAGAGAGGGGCTTGACATTTTTGATTGGTGATAACTGTTCTTTCAACCAAGCTACTGTGTGGTGTAGTGATTTCTCCGTAGTTGCGGATTATCGCCCGTCGACAAAGACGTGACACCGAACAAGATGTTCAAGCGACAAACTCTCGGTCATGTGATGTACGGTGACGCCAAGGTGCAAGGGACTCGACGGCGTCACTACCGAACTCTCAACGGTTATTGGATACGGTCCATATGTCACTGAATCCAGGCTGTCCTTATTATTAATAATGGACTGGCCGGATTCGCATTCAGCGGCCAAGAACTGACCATCTACGGTACGAACCCTCGGTGGCGGTTGGGATGAGTTCGCAGAAGACTCAGCGACCCTTGGAAGACACGTCCACCGTCTGGGACAGGGCGCGGGCCGTTAAAGATACTCATGCGACGGTGCAGACGACGCTTCGCGGGCAAGAAGATCCATAACGGATCATTGTTCACTTGATATTTGCTTACTTGATTAGGACTTCTTATTAGGAATAGACCCGAAAGGGTAAGCATAAATACAGAACAGAATTTCCACTCAAGCACACAGAGCGACGTCCGGCTTCAAGGTAAGCGTCGGGTCAAGCTTGTTTGAGTGTGTTATGCCTGTCGGTGAACACGAAGCTCTGTGGCGAGGGTTCATCCGGCAAGGCCAAGAGACTGTGTATTTTGGCCGATTACGATCGGGAGGTTTTTACGTGACGGCTTATTGTTGCCTATTTGCACGACTGGGATTGCTTATTTTGCATCCCTTTTATTCTTCCAACCGAGTGTTGAACACTCGGTGCCCTCGTAAAAGGCTTACCCGTGCCTGGTACCCTTCCGCTGTTGGGACCACGGGGATTCATAACACCTACTAGCTTTGCTCGTGCTAGTAGCGTGTTTTTTTACTGGTTGGCCTATATAAGTAGTTTACAAGGCTCAGTTTGTCCCGGTGCAACGGCAGAACTGGGGTCTTCAGGTCCGCCCGAAAGATCGTTTTCGATCCTAGTAGACGTATTGTTGTGGGAACGTCCTAACTACGTTTGTAGCTAGAGTTCACGTGGGAATTCCAACACCACAACTGCGACACGCTTGAACGTGCCCCTTATTGGCTGTGCGTCCGATCGCTTTGATCTGGCTGTAAACACCTACTTGAGCAACTACCAAGGCTGAGGTGGACTCGGTCAGCACGCTGATGGCGGTGCTGCGCACGATCCACAACCGCGCCGCTATGCGCGAATACACGCCTCTGTCACCCCTGAGGCCGAACGGCACGGGGTGGAGCTCCACGTTCGAGATGGTGGCTCGCTACGTCCGTTTCCGGGGTGATATCAAGCAAGTTGACTCCGTCTTTGAGCTTACCCCGGAAGGCCGGAATGCACCGACGCATCGAGGCGCTACAGGAAGTCATCTGTGTCTTCCAAAGCGTAGCCCTAAAACTACAGCAGGAGGACCTCACACTTGCCGATGTTCGCGCATTGTTCAACCCCGTTGTCCCGATGACCAAGGCCAAGTTGAGCGCGACGTCTCCTATCGTCCAATCTCCTACTTTCGAGTCTGCCGTGGTGAAGTAACTACGGTTTTCATTTTACTTTTATTTGATAATACTAATATTATCGATATGCCAATTACTAGGTTATTAACGGAGAGGTGGGCCGTCTGACAGCCGCTGAGCGCAAGGCAATTAGGCCTTTCGAGATGGCAGCGACACCGTCACGCTCAGGCAAGAAGCGCAAGCAGCGGGACGTCGAAGAGGAGAAGGAGGACTTCGCGACGTTAGTGCTCAGAGCGAAGAAGGCGAGCGGTGCTTGGCGGACATCGCCCCCGTACGTCAAGTCCCTCGAAAAGCTACCGCCTACCAGCAATCGCTGCGAACGGCTCTTCTCGCAGACCAAGCTTGTGCTGACGCCACAAAGGGCGTCATTGTTGCATGTGAACTTCGAAATGCTAATGTTTCTGCGTGTTAACATCAGTTTTTGGGATGTTACTATGGTGCATGCCGCATACCAGTAGATGTGAAGGTGTTGCACCGTCATTTAGAGCGATGAGGACGTAAGACTGCCAAACTATTTTGTATTTGACAATGAGTATCTACTGTTTGTATGTGTATTGAATAACTTATTATGGAGACTGAAAGCAGGCCGTACACTATGATACGGTATTCTCCGAGCTCTGCTTTCGGGTGTCCGTAAGCAATTTGGGGTGGCGTCTTCTGATGATGTATACCATTTGAGCGTTGCAGTTTATTGAGGGGTACCGGTTTCAGGCGGTAAGTACCCATAAACCGGTTCCCCAAACCGGTCCAACACGATCACGCGATAATTACGGTACGTTGATTAGACGAGTAGGATGATTGGACGAGTGCAGAATGTTGGTGATTGGATGCACCAATTGATTGGATGACCTAGGTAGTGAGGACTGTGTAAGCTCCGATAAATCAATCACTTCGGATTCTTCCTTCTTCCCCTCAAGTGTCTTCGCTCCGGTCTACTCCCCGAGTGGTGACTCTTCCCTTCGCTTCGTACAAGCCCAACGTTACCTAAAACCTGTGACCAGTATCAGGTTATGAGCCCAGGTAGCATGTCCCTTGCGCAAGACGTTTCAACTAAGGTCTCCATCGACAAGTTCAACGGTGACAACTACGCGACGTGGAGCCGCTACATGCGTGGTGTGTTCCTGACCAAGTCAGTATGGCATGTCGTAAACCGAGAGACGACTCCAAGCTTCACGGACCCTCGTGCAAAGGACGAATATGTCAAGTCGAGCAACATCGCGCTCGGATTAATGCTGCTCCACATGGATGCGGACTACCTCCACGTGGTTGACAACTGCGAGGAAGCGTGGACCGCGTGGGCGCGCTTGAAGACGTTGTACGATGGATCGCAGAAGGCTGGTCGTATTTACTTGAAGCGACAGCTCTTCAGCATGGAGATGTCTGAAGGCGCGAATGTATTGCATCACTGCAATGAAGTTCTCAACATCAGCGCCAAGCTTAGTAGCATCGGCGCTAAGATGGAGGACGAGGACGTTTCGATCTGCTCGTTGCGCAGTCTCCCCAAGAGCTACGAGAACGTCGTGCTACACCTGGAGATGAGTACTGCAGAGCTGAAGACGCAAGACGTTGTGAAGGTGCTCACGAACGAGCATATCATGCGACAAGGCGAGAAGACCTCTGCGGTGAAGACTGAAGACGCGGCGAAGGCGTTCAGTACCGAGCGGGAGTCTCGCCAGTGTGCTTACTGTGGAAAATTGGGGCACGTGATTGAGAAGTGCTGGACCAAGCAGAAGGATGAGTATCGAGGAGGCCGACGCGGCGGCAACAGTCGTGGACGCGGGGCCAACAATGTCCAGTTGCGAAACGACGACTACGACCACGGCTATGATCGCGTGGCATTTGCGGTTTCGTTGGATTGTGGGGTTTTGACGGGCAAGAGTATGTCCGGGCTGTGGGCAGTCGACAGCGGTGCGACACACCATATCTGCAATGACAAGATTAAGTTTGTCATGCTGAACGAACGAGAGGAAGGCGAGCTGAAGGTCGCTGATGGCACTAGCGTTGCAATCAAGGGTGTGGGGACCATCATCGAGCGCGTGGTTCTGCCCAACGGCGATGAGCGCGAGATCGAGATCAACAACGCGCTCTACGTGACAAAGATGAAGAAGAACTTGCTATCAGTGCCGCAGATCAACAAAAGCGGCAAATTTCAGGTGGTGTTCGACGGTGAAACCATGCACGTTGCGCACAAGGATTCGAAGGAAGTGGTGGCTACAGCAGATCTCGTAGACGGTTTTTACTGGCTGCGCACACCACTATGCTCGATAAACGCAGTGACTTCGAAGTCGAGCATTGACTTGCACCCGCGCATGGGCCATGCTCAACAGCGGCATGATCAAGGATGCCAAGGCACCTTTGAAGTCAAGTGAGCAAAGTGTCTGTCGCGGGTGTCAGCAAGGGAAAATGGTCCGGAAGCCATTCCCCAGTAACCGCGACAAACGCAGTTACGACACGTTCGAGTTGCTTCATTTCGACATCTGCGGCCCCATGGAAGAAGAATCGTTGGGTGGGAGCAAGTACTTGCTGCTCATCGTTGACGAAGCCAGTGGATGCATGAAGGGTTTCTGCTTACGAGCCAAGTCGGACGCTGAAGAATGCCTCAAGAGCTATATCACGAAGGTACAGACGCAATTCGGCAAGCGGGTCAAGTTCGTACGCCATGACGGAGCTCGTGAGTTCGCGACAAACTCACTCAAGGTGTTCTACGAAGATCGAGGCATCGAACAGCAGACCACGGTTCCGTACGCGCACCAGACGAACGGCACTGTAGAACGAGCTATCAGACCTATCGTCACGATTGGTCGAAGCATGTTGCATCATGCCAAGTTGGAGAAGTGTTTCTGGGGCGAAGCAGCGATGGCCGCTATCTACGCTAAGGAACCGTCTACCGTCACCCAAGATCGAAAGCAAGACTCCCTTTGAGATCGTGTACAAGTCCAAGCCAAGTGTGAAGCACATGCGTGTGTTTGGTTGTCGGACGTACGTCCTAACTCCGAGGGAAAAGAGACTCAAGTGGGACCCCAAGGCTCGAGAAGGGTTGTTCATGGGTTATGAAGAAGTGTCAAAGGCGTATCGAGTTAATGACATCGAGGCGGGGCAGGTGGTGATTAGTCGCGATGTCAATTTCGACGAATCAAACTTTGGGTTTCAACGGCTAGTCCAAGCGACGACGACGCAGATTATGATCTCGACCTCGCCTTTCTCAGTATCAACGATACCGAAACTGCGGGCCCAACGGAACTCAAGCAGGCGGGGAAGCGCAAGTCCCGCACCAAGTAACGTTCACGGCATGACTACGAGATCGGCCGCTGCACAGCAGGCTGCCGGTTGGAGGAAGCTAGTGCTCGAGAATCCTCGTTTGAGCGTCAAACAAAGCGCCGATCAGGTGTGCGAAATGACTGTGATGTGGCCGATGAAGAAGAAAAAAGACGTCGAGGATCAAGACGACGATGACGCAACTCCGCCTGTATTTTTGGCGAGCATGTGCCAACGCAGTGGAAGCTGGTGATTTAGCTGAAGCGGCAACGTTCCAAGAAGCGGTAAAGGGGCCTGATCAAGTGCATTGGCGCAAGGCCATCCGTGCCGAACTTAAGTCGATGCGACTTCGCGGTGTGTTCCGAGCTGCCAATAAGCGAGCGGTCAACGGGCCATCGGTACGATGTGGGCGTTCAAGATCAAACGCAAAGCGGATGGTTCAATCGAGAAGTACAAGGCGCGCCTTGTAGCGAAAGGCTTCAAGCAGAAGTATGGCATTGACTACACCGAAACGTTTTCGCCCGTGGTGAAGTATGTGACGCTGCGCATGATCATTGCTTTGGTGGTGTACCTCGGCTGGCCCCTGGACCAGCTGGACGTGGTAACAGCATTCTTGTATGGCATAATGAAAGAGGTGGTGTTCTGCATGGTGCCAGAAGGTGTCGAACTTGATGATGACTTCGCCTGCCTGGAGCTGGTGAAGGCGATCTACGGTCTCAAGCAAGCATCGCGCGTGTGGAACGAGACCTTCGACGACTACGTGTGCTCCATCGGCTTTTAAGTTTCAGCATGCGACCCGTGTCTCTACATCAAGATTGTGGATGGTCACTGTGTGCTTCTGCTGGTCTACGTAGACGACGTTTTGGTGACGGGTAGCTCGGCCGAGCTCATTGCAACCACCAAGTGCGATCTCAAGAAGCGCATCGAGATGACCGACAGTGGCAAGTGTGCGTTCGTACTAGGAATTGAATTGGTGTACAGCGCTGACGGGAGTGTGACGATGTGCCAGCGCCGATATGTCGACGACATCCTTAAGCGTTTTGGTATGGATGAGTGCAAGGCAGTGGTGAGTCCAGCTGATTTGAGCTCTCGACTAGTCCCAAGCAGTGCATCGACCAAGGTGAACGCTCCGTTCCGCGAGGCGGTAGGTGCACTCATGCACTTGATGACCGCGACACGACCGGACATTGCCTTTGCCGTGGGATACGTTTCTCGCTTCATGGAGAACCCACAAGTCGAGCACTGGGCTGCTGTAAAGCGCATCTTTCGCTATCTACAAGGAACTAAGTCGCATGGAATCTGCTTCAAGCCTGGTGACAAAGTGGATTTCCGCGGGTACTCTGACGCAGACTGGGCTGGTCTCCACTCCGATCGCAAGTCAACTTCGGGCTACACGTTTCTTTTGATGAGCGCACCCGTGAGTTGGGGGAGCAAAAAGCAGTCAAGTGTGTCGTTGTCAACAAGCGAGGCAGAATTCATCGCGCTAAGCTTAGCTATTCAAGAAGCCAAGTGGGTTCACCGCCTACTTTGCGAGATTTTGACGGCAGCAGGGGAATCGGGACCAGAGCTCAAGATCCTCGAAGACAACCAGTCATGCATCAAGATGACCAAGAACCCAGTGAACCATGGTCGAGCCAAGCACATCGACATCAAGTACCATCACATTCGTGATGAGGTCAAGCGCGGTGAGGTCAAGCTGGAGTACTGCGAGACCTCTGTGATGCTGGCGGACATCATGACGAAGACGCTTCCGGGGCCACGTCACAAGGACCTTACGGCGGCGCTCGGAGTCAACGCGTGTTCGCATTGAGGGGGCGTATTGAGGGGTACCGGTTTCAGGCGGTAAGTACCCATAAACCGGTAACCAAACCGGTCCAACACGATCACGCGATAATTACGGTACGTTGATTAGACGAGTAGGATGATTGGACGAGTGCAGAATGTTGGTGATTGGATGCACCAATTGATTGGATGACCTAGGTAGTGAGGACTGTGTAAGCTCCGATAAATCAATCACTTCGGAATCTTCCTTCTTCCCCTCAAGTGTCTTCGCTCCGGTCTACTCCCCGAGTGGTGACTCTTTCCTTCGCTTCGTACAAGTTCAACGTTACCTAAAACCCGTGACCACTATCACAGTTGCTCGTGTTGTAAAGCAATTTATGACTCTTAACACGATGGATCATTCATTACGTGTTGGATAATTGATTGCTTAACCAAATCAGAATTAATATTTCGAAGTATTACTCAGGTTCCATTGATGGCTATTAACAAAGCTGGAGATTGTTGGTGTCTATGCTGTTACCCCTCGCATGGTTCTTAATTGATATGCATGTGCAGATCCAGTGGTGGTTTACAACTGTGCAATGAAGGCTGTGAATTGCTCCAGCACCGATGTTTAGGTAGTTCCCGCGTGTCGCCATATTTCGATATTCAATACATCCGTTTATTCCTGAATTCGAAAAACAATCCCGTCGTTCCAGTAGCCTCTGGTAAAAATAGCACATATTTCGCTGTTTTTTTCGCACTACCAGCCCAACTCTCTCGTTTAACCTTTTGTGTAAATAATTTGTTGGTAAGCTATAATAGATCGTACACTATCGCAAAAGGTTTCATATAGACACTGGTTTAGACACAGTTTGAGACTCAAACTGGGCTCAAACTTTGGATTGAGCTCCAGCCTCAGCCTGTGGCTGGATACATATACATGTAGTGCTCTCGACGACGAGTGTGTCTGCAAATAAGCAGACAAGTCCGCTGAGTAAACGCGGGTATTGCCACATGTCGAGAAAAGTAGCGTCGTACCAGCCCAGCTGACTACACTCATGTGTGAAACCAATTGGTCTGTCGCGTTTAGCGCAGCTACACAGAAACCGACGTACCGGTACATGCACTCCACCCTCAACCATAGCTAATGCTTTTATTATGAAGTACATTGTAGTATAGATTTGCATTGTTAAGCTGGTGGAAGCGTTCATGAGGACTAATCTGACGAGTCTTGCCATTGTATTCCAAGAGTAATGTTGGTCATGGCGAGCCCGATAAGGCATCAATTAGTGTAATAGTACTACAAAAATCAAACGTCAAGTTTGTACATTATCCAACGTATCTTGCCACTCTCGTAGGCCCCTGTTCGGTGTAAGATCCCGCCTAGGGTTCAACCCCGGGAGGCGTCCAGCAGCTTTTTGCGTAAGCATAGCCCCCCCCCCACCCACCACCACCACCCGCGCCACACACACCTATACGCACAGTGTAAGCTGAAATCGACTCATCTTGGTCTCCATCGGTATTGGCTCTCTTTGTTTCACTTGTATCTGATCGAAAGAGCACTATACGCATTAGCCTTTAGAATAGCATACACGCATCACACGCACTGCAGTCAGCGCGTCTCGACTGCAACTGGGAAGACTGCTACTGGACACCTCGCTACTCGTCCACACGGTTCCCGTGCCTTCGCCGTGTCTGTGGCTACCCCGCCACAGCGGTCGATGGCGCGGACACATCGGGCTGTGGCGCCCCCCTTTGCAAATGATCTTCTGGCTGTAGACCACATATGATATAAGTTTGTAGAGGCTCTGTATTTTATCTTGGTGAAAATACCTTCTCCGCCTCATCATATAGGAACAGAGAAACTACTGAACGAGTTTTTTCCTGACCCCGCTGTCATTCGAGCATCTCCAGCGGTTGGACAAGGGTTTTATCTAAAAAGTGCCACAAATAAAACTCACTCCAAATTTTAAGCTCCCACTCATTGGTCATATTCTTGGATTTAACTTCAGGTGGATCTATATTTTGGAGCCAAGAATTTGAAATAAAACCCCAGTCTAAACAGCTTCTGTCACAATAGAAACCGCACTCGAGTACGGCAACTTGCAGTAAGAGATGGGGAAGGGGCCGGGGTGGAGCGAGACGATTCAGCTCTGTCTATCGTGGTTGGAGATATCGGAGAAAGCAGTACATGGTGCTCGACAGAAGAAGCGCTCGTTCAGCAGTCGTCTCTACAGCCACTGGCTGAAAAAATAGAGCCCTAAAGAGAAGGACCCACGAAGTGAAATTGCTGT
>NW_003303756.1:14929-16891 GCF_000142945.1 Phytophthora infestans T30-4
TTTTAGGGCATCTGTCGTAGGCTTTCGCAGGTATTCCGGACCAAACACGCGAATGACAGTTTTGCAGAAATGTTTTAGCGTTTCCAACACGGTTGACTCCTCCATTCGGATCAGCTCGTCGTGTTTATCTGCCGAAGCCCCGTATACCAACATTCGTAAAGCACACGTAACCTTTTGCTCTGGCAGGAACCCAAGGCTTCCTGTTGCGTAAGACCGCTGCACAAAGTAATTACAGCCTTCATCATCAATTGCCGCATTGGTGATTGTCTCAAAGAAACTACGACGCATACGAAATCTCCGGCGATCTAGAGCCAAAGTAATCATACCGAAGACGTCAGTGTCGATTCAAACGCATCACTTGCAAAGATCACCGTCGTCGTAAACTGGGTGTTCTCCAAAGTAGTCTTCCATCAAGCGCTTGCCCCATATCTCTCTGTAGCGCTCTTTGTTGGCTCTCTTGCCTCTGACGGACCCGCCGTGGTCGCCTTGGCGTACACATGTGAAGTCCTTAGCATCTCTATGTTTCATGTAGATGAAGTAATACTCTTCATCTGAGTCATCGTCAGGATCTACGGGCGACACAGCAGCGATTCCTTCCTTCCATTCTTCCTGGATACCCGGAAATCAAGAGATTTTGTATACGTATTTAATTGGTTCAAAAATATTTAAGTCGTGATAAAGGCCCAGCCACTGTGGGCTTGTAATGTACAAAGAGGTCTATCTTTAGGTCTCGGGTGCGAACGGCTGTTATAAGACTTAGCAATAAGTCTAATCGCTGGAGATGCTCTTAGGGTTTTTGCAGTACACGATTAAATTGTATGTGCCAAATCTTAAGACAATTTCGGTCATGGTATTAGAGATTCGGGGGACTTGGTGCCCCTTTAGAGCACCTTACATTTTGATGTTTTTCGGAGTTTTCCGGTCCCTATGTTAAAGCTATGGTAATCTTGTTTTGCCAAAATCGCTGCAAAGCACAATTCGTCCGCTTGGTAATTTACGTGGAGTAGAGAATGTACCCAGTTCTTCTGAAAACGAGAATCTCGTCATAGATGTTGCACCAGACGAAATCAATAAAACTAGAAACCTCACTATTAGCGTATGCTTTAAACGCGATTTTTAACCAATCATATTTAAGGTGAGGACCACATCATATCGAGTGTTCTTAGGAAGTGTCGATTCATAAATGAGCCAAAGAAATGTTGATACATTCGCCCTAAGAAACTCTGAGATCTAAGAAACGCGGTGCAAATGTTTTGGAATGAGTGCTGTAAAGTAGCTCTCAAAACAGTTTATTTACTTTTACTCTTAACTACGTATTCTCTAGACTTGTGCTCAGGCTGAGGCAGAAGAAGAAGTGAGCTCGTCCTCGGACTGCGTCCTCGGACGGCATCTCTCCCTTCTGCCTTCAAGTCCTCATCGCACTCGTGTTTAATTGGCAGGCAGCCTCTGCCTGCTGGTGCACTCTATCCCAGTGCTCTTAGGATCTGTTTTACTCTAGTACTTACTATTGTTTTATTAAAAGTAAGGCATTTATTGTGTTGACACACTTAATTATGTCCAGCATCTGTGTGGCCTCTACCGACCCTTCGCCGCCTTCGGCGACTCGGCGTCTGATCGCCATGCTGGCCAATTCTTCCACTAAGTACTAGGGGTAAGCACTAGATCCATCACTCCTAGCTTATGCCTGAGCTTTAGGAATTGTTAGGTTGACAATCCTTTTGTCAGAATAACGGCAGCCATCTCTGTTGTGACACAATAGGTTATCTTGAGATGACCATGGTCCACCAGATATCTCGTAAATAGATACCGTAATTCAATGTGCTTGTTTGCTATGTGGTTTCCTGGGTTTCAGACGATGCTGATGGCAGCATTGCTGTCGCACCAGGCTTGCACCGGACCCTTTTGTGGAAATTCCATTTCTCCTAGAAGATGCATAGCCACTCGCTCTCCTTGGCACCTTCG
>NW_003303756.1:17041-18471 GCF_000142945.1 Phytophthora infestans T30-4
ACGTCCCTTTAAGTATTTAAGGACTCGTCTAGCCGCTTCCTAGTGTGTACGATTGTAGCACGATAGGAACTTGTATAATTCTCTCACCGCGTTGGCAATGTCAGGTCGGGTTCACGAACCAGGTATTGGAGTGATCCAACTATGCGTCTGTAGTCGAAAGGCTGCGATGCTATTTGCGCAGCATTCATCTTCGTCTTAGCTTCTAGCGTCAACCCTGGTACTTGTGGGGTTAGTACAGGTGTGTTGTTCACCATGTTGTACATAGCTATCAGCTCAGCGATATACTTGCGTTGTGAGATCATCATCACTCGCTGCTTTCTGTTGCGTCGCACTTCCATCTTAAGGATGTAGTGAATGTCTCCCAGATCTTACATTTTGAACCGCTTTGACAGTTCGGCTTTCAGTCGATGATGGGCCCCATGTCACGAGACATAATAGTGAGGTCATCGACATATACCACGACAATAAGCCATTCATCTCCCACGTTTTGCACGTAGATACAAAACTCTTTGTGGCAGCGAGCAAACCCCATCGATGTCAAGTAGGTATGCAGAACTCTATACCAGATGCGAGGGGCCTGCTTTAACCCATAGATGCTCTTTTAAAGCTCATAGTCCAGCTGCGCTTGGCCTCGCTTCGCAAACCCTTGAGGTTGTCTCATGTAGAATTTCTGTTCTCCTTCCATTGTACCGTTTAGGAACGCAGTGTGGACATCCATTTGATGGATATGACAGTACCGTATAGTCCCAATGGCTAACACCAAGCGAAGGGACTCAAACCTTGCTACCGGTGCATATACCTAGTCACAGCCAGCTTCAAATTTTTGGTAGTTACCTTGAGCAACGAGTCGTGCACTGAATCGCTCGACAGTACCGTCAGCGTTGTATTTCACCACGAGCACCCAGTGATATGGTAGAGCCTTTCGGCCAGGCGGTAGTGGTACCAATCTCCAGGTTCCGTTCTCAATGAGAGAGTCGTACTCTAACGCTAGGGTCTGTTTTCATTGCTCCCTATGGGGTCCACACAGAGCTTCTCTGATAGTTTTTGGTAGGAGAGACTTTGTTTTCTAGGATCTCTTCCGCGTTAGCTTTGTCCAGGATGGACCGGAAGCACTGGTAGTCCTGGAACCATTTTGATCGTTTGGACTCTCGACGGGGTCGCGCTACGGGCTGTGAAGCTTCCACTATCCCTGCGCTCTGTTTTTTTTTTTGTATAATCCCACTGCTTCAGCGGGATCCATTGGAGGCACAGTAGAAGGGACAACCCTCACTGCTTTAGCGGTTTCATGCTCAGATGCAGTCTGCTGTTCTCCCACTGCTCCTGGTATCTCTCGCAGAGCAAATTGAATTGTGACCTCCGGGTTGGACTGGTCAAAGGCTCGATTGACAATGTTTGCTACATTGGCTGTGTCAAACAGCACATCTCGAGCA
>NW_003303756.1:18584-30304 GCF_000142945.1 Phytophthora infestans T30-4
GCGAAGTGCAGCCGGTATGTGGGCAAAGCAGATACTACCCCACACAGGTAAGCCACTAATGTTGGGTGGTTTCCCGTGCACCATCTCGAATGGTGTCTTTCCACCCAACCGACTCATTGGGGTACGGTTTTGAACGTAGGTCATTTAGATCAAGGCTTCCAGCCACCATCTATGCTCCATGTCAGCATCTTTAAGCGCACAACGAGCTCTGTCTAGTTTACTTTGGTGATCCCGCTCTGCCGCCCCGTTTTCTTCGGTACTGTATGTATTTGATGTCTGAAAGATGATGCCCTTTTCTTTGCATAAGTCTTTGAACGCTGAGCTCACGAACTCAGTTCCACCATCGGATCGAATCCTCCTGATTGTGAACTTTCCTTCACGACCAAGTTGCAGCAGAAGCTCTCGGACCTTCTCGAACACGTCTTTCTTGTTCCGCAGAGCGTATGTCCAACGCCATTTCGTATTGTCATCAATGATGCTCAAGAAGTACTTGATAATGCCCACGGTTCCAAATACTTCCATTGTCTTCATCGGACCATTTGTGTCCATGTGTATCGTGCTGATCGGCTTTGCATCTCTTGAGCTCTTTGTATTGCGATACGACATCCGTTTCTTTTTCATCTCCGTACATGTTGTACGGAAGAATGACGCTTGCCTTCGATCAGATGCCTTTAGTGTGAGCATACCGGCTACCACTGGTTTGGTCAACATTATGATCACCTGCTCTTTGTTCAAGTGCACCAACTTTACGTGCCATTCCTTTAGTGCAGCCTCTACTTTGCCCACTCCTGGCAGTGCCAGTGGCTTGCATGGTTGCGTTTTCACCGCAAGGCAGAACGCTTGTCGTTTCTTTTACTGTTTTGGATTGTATATAATACGCCCCGTTATTTGCCTTGGCCACAAAAAACAATTGGTTCTCATAGAGGACAAGTTTAAAGTCGCCATTGGCTGACCCTATAATCTGATACCCTCCCCTTTGTAGCTCGTATTCGCTAAGAATATTCGACTGAGCATGCGGTACTAGCGCAATGTTTGTAAACTAAAACAGTCGGATACCTTCCGGACCATGCAAATAAAGTTTCACAGTGCCAATGTGTGTATTTGTACGCTTTGGCCCTGTAAACATGCAACCGTTATCGGGTCTCTTCTCCACGAAACGGGACTCCTCACTGGTTAGCCTGAACCCGCATCCTGAATCGAGTACCCAAGATTCATTGGTCAGAAATGTTTCACTGTCAAGCAGAAAAGGATACATGGATCTTACCGCTTATTCCATGCCAACTGTCATCTTGTTGACGCCTGCCGCCATGTCGGCGATCTGCCCATCACCGGTTGGCGCTTCCGTGACTTGTCCCGCGTTGACAGGCGTATCGAAGAACGACATGGACTCGACCGTGTCCATTGGCTCGATGCCGTGCATATCTTCGTAGCCGGGTGTCAACATTGACGTTGGCGGGCCGATGGGCGGTGGAGTTTGTGGAGCGGCTGGCTGCACCGTCTTGCACGCGCTCACCGGTTTCGGTAGACAGTCCTCAACCGGGACATGCTTGCGGGCTGGTTTCTTGATCTTGGCAGCCGACTTGCCCTTTTCTTGCGGCTTCGGCCAGCGAGTGCCTACTTGTTTGCCGCGGCTCCAGATGTTCCTACGCTTGACGCCCAAGCTCTAGCCGTACTTCATCTTGGGGCAGGCAGCAATCAGATGAGGACCGACATCATTCATATCGTTGAACTCCCCAGCACAGTAGTGACACGATTTATGCCCCACGTTGTAGTGCGGATCGTTGATGGGCTCAGGCGCGGCCTTTCGCTTGCCCCGTGCACTTGCCTTGGGTTTGGCTGTCCCGGCTTGCACGTGGTTCACCACGATGCCCTTGCCCAGCGCCATGATTTGCGCCTTGCCCTTGGTGCCGAAAAAGGCGACCGGTTTGTGCTCCACCTTCTTAACCGTGAAGTCTCATGGCGGATATTCAATTAATGAGGACCAGGCAGAATAGCTAGGACTTTGATGAGCATGAGATGGACGATATGATCTTTTCACCCAGCGCCTCGATGCTGTTCCTGTTCGCTTGTTCGCCAGAAGCCTTGAGCTGCTGGAACAGATGCAAAACGTTCTTGAAGTCCAAGTTGGCCACTCTCTCGAAATTCTACACCAGCTCTACCACGCCGGACGCAGTGTTGAGACCATAACGTTTCCAACGGCTTTCCAGATCAGGCTCACGCATGAAACGTACGTCAGTGAAGTACTTTGGCAGCGTCTGGCTCAGAACACCCTCGATGTAGGATTTCTGTCCCCTGAGCAGCGCTTCTTGCAGCTCGTGCGCCTGCACGCGTTCCGCCGTGCGCTCTCCTTCGAGAGGCGGGATTGACGGCTGGGATTTGAACCAATCCTCGTAGCGCGTCATCGGCTTCACCCGATTTTGCTGAAGTTCGAGAACCGTGATGGCGTCAGCCAGATAATCCACGAACTTGTCCTTCCAACCAGCGAAATGCGCCTTGTTCCCATGAAACTGCAGCCTGGTCATGTTGGTCTCAGAAGTCTTGTCCATCTTACTTGAAATGTTAGAACGAACGCTGTAGAGTAGCTCTCAAAACAGTTTATTTACTTTTACTCTTAACTACGTATTCTCTAGACTTGTGCTCAGGCTGAGGCAGAAGAAGAAGTGAGCTCGTCCTCGGACTGCGTCCTCGGACGGCATCTCTCCCTTCTGCCTTCAAGTCCTCATCGCACTCGTGTTTAATTGGCAGACAGCCTCTGCCTGCTGGTGCACTCTATCCAAGTGCTCTTAGGATCTGTTTTACTCTAGTACTTACTATTGTTTTAATGAAAGTAAGTCTTTTATTGTGTTGACACACTTAATTCTGTCCAGCATCTGTGTGGCCTCTACCGACTCTTCGCCGCCTTCGGCGACTCGGCGTCTGATCGCCATGCTGGCCAATAAAATGAAAACTTAAAATTGAAGGTTAAAACAGACAATGGGATTATAGTAGAGTCCGTTACTTTTGCTGCAGCTAGAACAGGAGATCAATCATGTCCGAGATTCGATCGACCAAGCTAAAAGACAATAGTCGCAATTATTGTACTCGTCACAAGTTCTTGGACCAGAATGTAGCCATCTGTTATGAAGATTCAACAACCCAAATCCTATAGCAGCAGTTAAATATAAGGGGTAAAATCGGGCGCAAATTTCAAAAATGTGGTCAGAATTAGCTGATTCGCAGTCGTTTTTGCGCTACAAGACTATTTTTAAAACTCTTTCCAGATGCCCCAGGTTTACGGGAAACGGGTTGCCTTTGAGGCGGTCATTTGATTAAGAAATTCCCAAAACCACATGGATTTACGCAAGAAAGTACAAGAAAGTACACAACTGAACAGCAGCAAATCCGATTACGATTGTAACAATTTGAGTGCAAGGAAAAAACAAATATTTATTAAAATAGACCCCTTATCCTAGGTCGTAGTAACGCCTCCTTCCGCGTTGAGTTCATATATAAACTAATAGAGGTTAACGTTAATAGCTGATAAGGAACATGCACCGCTAAATTGCTGATGTGCACCTCAAACTTGGTCTCATTGTCGGAACTGTAGATGCTCGGCACAGTCGTAACAATGCCGTGTGCTATCTGTAGACACTCAGCAACCATGTCCCGGGTTCGCTGCCCTCTAAAGAGGCCATCTTCCTTGGCTTTGGACATGAAGTCAAAGCTCCGTACTACGTAATCCTTCTGGCCTGGCGTCAGCTCTTGCTGCGAGGTACTTGGCTCGGACATGTTAGTAAGGACGTAAATAGCTCATTAGATGCACGAGATGCTAAGTAACATTTACGTAGGCTCCTTGTTCTATTTTGGTGTTAACTCGAGGAGTTTCGCCAATTCAAATGGCATGTTAAAATAATCTGGTCCAACGTTCAATGACGAGTACAATAATAACGGGTCAGTCGTGAAAAAAGTGAAGTTATTTTGCATAATAATACTGCGGAAAGAGATACGACAGACATATGGGCCACCAAAATGGTGTGCTAAAACGTGTAATCTATCCGAACAACTATAGCTTACATGTTCTGGAATTTACCAATAGTAGCTGCTTTTGTAACTTGGTATGTTTTTGGTGCGTGTAGCCACACAACTTGCTCAGGTACATTACATTGAGAGAACTTGTAAGGTTGTTTCTGAATTGATTTAAAAACATATTTCGTATTTTCTCAAATAATAAGTTAGGGTAAACTTGCGCTTACTTGAATATTAGAACTCTGCCATTTACCATCGAGCATTCGTAAGACGAGGGGGTTACAGAAAAACCAGCCGGTCTGATTGCTGATAAGTCACTGAGCACTGCTCAGCGAGCGGCTTCAGTGACAACGCTAGGAGTCGAAGCTGACGGCTTGTAGTGTGAGCTCTCGCGACGATATGTTATGACCGCTTTGTTGACAGAAGGTAGATTATGTGCTGGGTTGCAAAGGTTGTAGCAACAACCTTCGCAGTCAGCACTTACCAAAGGTACAGAATGAGATCTATCGCACATTTAAATTCAGATCGGTCAGTGGGCTTTGCCGACCTGCCTGAATAAGTTTGACATCATGGTTATAATTAAAATAAACGGATTCGCATGCCATTATTTGCGTATGGCCTTTTGAAGCTCGTCTCTAAACCGATACATATATCATCGAAGGATCAGAGAGGTGCACAATGTCAGCACTGACGATCTTGCCTTATGTACTACGTATACGGCTGTGGTATTCCATCCGCCTTTTATTTGTCCCAGCTAATTATTAGAAACTTTTCCCTTTTTCTCATTCCTCCTTTGCATACAGCAGCTTTCAAATAGTGCCTCAGTCGGCGGCTTCTAACATGGCCGTCGGGTATATATTATAATGGTAGGTGAGTATAAGGTCAGGACAATATCATTTATACCTATTACCTGGATCTGCGGCAATAAATAGTGTAGGGCAAAACTCTATTAACAAAATTTAATAATTGCAGCTTGAACATTACAGAAATACATTATCTGTGCATGTTCACCACTTCCTCAAAGTCGAGAGTCCTCGTGCGTACCGAATTCCCTTAGTTATCACGTAGTATTTATTATGACATTCAGGATGGTTTCAGCCAAGCAGGGGCCGAACGGGAAAGCCCTCCGTGCATCCTTAGTTATCGCATTCAGTCGTACAAACTGTCTTTCTGTCTGTGCATTTTGCCATCGAATGGCTCCTACGCAACGCCGCCGCCCAAAAGGGCGACCACGCCTTCCAGGAGGACAAAGCCGTAAAGTGAGGAAGAACCTCGTGTCATCCTTCACAGCGGCGCACAAAGTACCTCAGTGCACGAGGATGTAAATGACATCGTAAATGAAGTCCTAATATCGGGGGATTTAAACATGAAGATAGGAGAATTTAGTTTGGACGATGATTTTGACGACATGTTTCGAGCCGTTGCAGATAATAATTTACAGTAATATGAACACTTTAGATAGACAGTACATGCACTTTCTGGTCTATGTGCGAACACTTTTCGGAATGTCATAACTAAGGGAATTCGGTATAAGGATTATTTATTACAATTAGTGTAAAATTTAAACAGAAGGCCACATTTACCCTCATGTTCGCCATTTCCTACCTTTATGCATCCGTTGACTGTAGTAACGTCCCAGTACTTGAGAAACAAGATCATCTCGAGCGTCACAGACGAGCAAAAAAAATAATGTTCTACCCACCAATCCTTAAATACATTTTGGGTATTTGCCGCACCTGAAAATTAATTATTTACGATAAAAATAAGAATGTATTTTCTAAAATAATTTTTTTGGGTTCCCTGTTTAAGGTGGACTCCCAGTTCAAACACTTGATGTGATATTTAATGAATCATCACTGGTTTTCAAACCGAAAACGATCAAAATACAATAGTGGATGCTTCGCTGCTATTGTTAAACAGTTGCTTGCCAATTGTGATAGATTTAAATGTGTTTAGTGGCTATTTCCTGAGGGAATAGGATCAACCTTCTTCGCTGTGTGTTGCCGCGGGGTGAGGGAAACGGGGGCCACACTATCAGCGTCATCGTATGCCGCATTTCCCCCCAATAGAATACGAATTTTTAGCGTAAGACAATCGTGTTACGAATGCTTGTCACATCTCAATGAGTGGCAGACCATACTAAAATTAATATATTGTCCTTCTCGTCAAAACGTTAGCTAAGATTATTTATTCACAGTGTCAGGCAAAATGATACTTACGAACTTAAGTACGAAGCTCTCTTAACGAAAGCGGGGCGTCTCCTCTATCTCTTGAGCATTTATTGGCTACAGAATGCTTAAAACCGGAGAAGTTGTGGTCGCCCAAAAATATTATCGCCACAAAATGACGATACATTAAGAAGTGTTGTGGGCTCAATATTTTTCAATTTTGAGATTCAAGTGTTATTTATTAGCCCTTGTTAAAAGCAATTGAATAAGGGCAGTCTTACAGTGTTTTCGAATGCAGTTTACAACAAATGTCACATATCCGGTTAAGTGCGGAAATCATTTGGCCAACTTTAACCCTTTAGCTACCAGACATGGTAGAGGACCTAGGATACCTATACCAGCGAGAATTAGTAGATTTGATTGGTCTAAAACTGAATCAAGCGCTTTAAAGTGTAGCCATGACCTTAGTAGGGGTCTGTGGTAACCCCTACCAAAGCATCTCACAGCCCCTCGTTACATCGATATAAGTCAGTTAAGGGTTTCCTCCTCCTGCCCACATTCGCAACCGATCGGTGTGCAGCATGGACAACACCAAAGACATGACAGCAGACTGGGATGTTGACCTCGAAGATGAGCTAGACACAAGCATGACGGACGCCAGCGGCGACGGTGCTACATCCGAAGGAGAAGAGGGCTGAGGCGAGCGTGCACAAATACTTGCGTCAGAAGCAGAGGCCCCCAGTCGTCGACGCATGCATGGCGACATCGCAGAGCAAGATATTGCTGCACTAAAAGACCAAAGCAGTTTTCACGTCGCGATAGCAGACCAAGTGTCTAAGCGTACGACAATAACTCGGAGTATGGCGTGTTTTCTCTCTTTTTCATGGCGGCACTCAAGGAGATGCTCCGAAAGTGGACATCAGATGTCCTTATTGGTACCGGACATGCAGCTATAACCGAGACGGAATTCAATGCCTACTTAGGACTTGAAATTGCAACTGCCATTTGCCCTCTGAATGACATCGCTGACTACTGGTCTACTAGTCGCTTTCTCAGGCAGAGTGCTTTTATTGACACTATGACAAGGACAAGATTTCAGCAAATTCGTGGGTCATTGACACTTCACCCCCCGCAAGACTCATCTTTTGACAAGGAGAAAGATCCACTGTGGTGCTGCCGGGGTGTTATGGAGCAAAAAAGGTTCGCTGAGTTCGCAGTTCCAGTTGGTGTGCGCAGCCTTGATGAGATGACTGTAGCAACTAAAGCAAGGACCCGGGCGAAAACGTTTATTCCATCCAAACCAACAAGTATGGCATTCAGTTTTACACCGTCGTGGGGTGGGGTTCACTGTATGTGCACTCACTTTGGGATAACTCGTCGGGCAATAGGACGCCTTCAACGCCTGCTGAGCGGTATACAAGTTTGTTTCCTACTCTACGCTCGCCGCTCTCCAATACATTGGACGTCGATGATGTACCCATCGAAGCAGACTCAGCAACAGCTATGTGGATAGCCATGGCCAGGCATCACGCCAAAGTCATGCGCTCGTCAGCTGGGCATAGACTGGTGGTGTCAGATGACGTTTACACAAGACCACATTCGCCCATGCTCTGCTAACGGATATTGGCGGCGAGATGCATTTACTGGGAACGGTGAGATTAAATCTGGTGGACAAGTGGAACAAACCTGCAGTCAAAGCATCCATCGAGCGAGCGGATGCAAGTGAGCGTGGCAGCGGGGAATTGGTAGCTGCAGTGGGGCTAGAGCCAGGCTAGAAGGAGACGCAGAAGAAGCATCAGGCTAGACAGCGTCGATTGCCGAAGGCACAACGAACCACTTACGTACCGGTTATTGTCCAAGCCGAGAAGGCTGGGTAGGTCATATACAAGGACAAAAAGGATGATATATTTTTATACCAACGACCTGAAGACAACGCCTTCTCAGCCTACGATCCCTTCTACGTCCTCCGAGGCTGTGCTGTGCTGTCATGGAACTTACCTAATTCAACGGTGGACTGAAGACCGCATGATGCACCGCCGTGCTTTCATGGCGCCGACAATTATTGCAGCCTACAATCTTTGCATGAACGTGGTCGACCGAGTCGACTAACTACGCAGCACCAACCCAATCCGCCGCCGCGAAAAACTCTTGGGTATGACGATGTTTACATGGCTCATGGACATTGCAATTATCAATGCGCATACACTAGTAAAAACTATACGACCTACGAACGGAAAAGAAATAAGTCTGCGGGAATTCAAGCGTAAGATTGCCGATGTGCTCACCAGCAATGAGAAGCAAAACAAAAGCCGACGAGACTCGCAAAAGAAAAAAACGTTCTCAGGAATCGCTAGATGAAATCATCGGGATGGCCACATCGTATCACATGATCACCCCGAACTTCACCGATCATAGCAAAGGCACGCTTCTCTGTCACTTGTGCAGCCTGCGCAACATCAACAAGAAGGCGAAATATGGATGCACAAAGTGTGAGGTGGGGTTTCACGTCGAGTGTTTCACAGCTTTTCATAACCACGCTGTAATGACAAACTCACCTCAATTGCGGAGCTCGCTGGAGGCGATTTGCCGGTCTTCAACTGATGAACCGGTGACCTTTACACGCAAAAAGAGAAATAGGACAATTACACCAACTGAGAGGCTCAAACTTCCAGAAGACTGAATACATTACATTTGCTTACCTTCCGTGAAGAATTTGGCCAGTACTGCTTGAGTTTCCTAGCGATACAGGCAGGAATCTGGCCGCTTAGATTGCCGTCTTTTTGGTAGAGATATAGACGCCCTAGTGTTTGCCGTAGCATTCTGTTCCTGTCTTTCCGCAGGCGTAGCATTCCTTGCAACCTTCCTGCAGTCAGCCATAGCTCCTCTTCACACCGCCTTCACTCGCACGGGGAGCGTCCGCACCAACAACACAGCTCGTCTCGTGTGGGTTTCATGAAACCTGTTGTAACAGCAGCAACGATTACAGACTGAAGTGTATAATTTCGAACAGGGAGTGACACTAAGATAGAAACGTTTGGATTGGTTAAATTCTTGTTGGAGTTTTGAATGTACGCAATTTGACTGGATCTGGTAGGGGTCCAAACGAACCCGTAAAAACTGTTCGGTAGTTAAAGGGTTAAGCTCGATTATCCCGAAAACTCTAGATGGTTCGTAAGTATCATTTTATTTGACGCTGTCTCAAATAGGTCATGCGCCTTACGCTGGCTCACAAAAGGGCAGATTGGTCTTACTAAAGTAGTTGAATTTGTATTGTACCTCAAACAACCTTGCACAGACCTTTGTGCCCGAGCTGAACACTCGTGTAGAGTCTACACAGTACTGTGGGTTCTAGCTGAAGTTTCCGAGATTGTTGAATGGGCCGAGCCAATAGCCGATCGAGATTGGATTGGATTTGAGCTCAATATTGCAAATATTAGGAACGGCATCGGACTTAAATTGAGCGACAGGGTAGCATCCGAAACTGTCGATTTTCAAATAGCTTTTTTTTGATCGGGAGATTCAACCCAGGCCGGAGAACTGGTTAGTATCGGCATATTTGACCGAATTTCACACCATTAAATACATATTATCTAGAAATGAGATAATCGCTTGCGTCGTGTACGTCAGGCGTACTACGACTACATGTTCTTCGAAGTTGCGCTCCGGTATGCAAACCGGGACGCTATGCATGTGATACATGTGCAACGAGCTATTAATACTACTTCGAAGTTGCGCACCGGTAATACCGTTCGGTACGCAAACCGGGACGTTACATGTACAGTATGCAGGCGATACATGTATTATCCTATACCCTGCATTTTACCTACCGCTGACAGCTGGTCGATGGTAGGTACAGATTGCGATGTATTTTTATGATACACGAAAAGATATAGCAAACGAGGCGTTTCTTTTAATCCAGCTTAAACCCCATACATTAGTATACCCAATAAGCTAGCAGAAGCTGCTACCGGACGATCGGGGCCATTTACTTTTCTAATGGAGACCAGAGAGAGCGAGGACGAAGCACATCGACTCCGCCGATGGGGCATCGAGGACGATCTAGAGACCTTGCTGCTATTGGAACCATAGATAATTAATAGCTTTGAACGTGCCCATCTAAGAACACTGATCGCGAAGGCTCTCAGAAGCATCTATAGCAGCGAGCTTAAACTGAGGGTCATCAGTGAGATTGGAGGTGGGGTCAGCTAGCGCGTCGGTATTCTATTCGCCAGTCATCAAGTATTCACGCGTGGTGTCAAAATGCGTTGAAGCTCCAGAAGGCATGCGCGTCAAAAGCAAGGTCAAAAGTGACCTTAGAGGTCAGGACCGCCCGCCGCTGTTTCCTCACAGCGACATTGTCGTACACTGGATTAAGAAGATGCGCAAAGATAGCTTCCCATTGAGAGCAAGCCCCACCGTGATCGTTATTAAGGAGGAATTTGCTAAGTGGGCTACAGACTATCATTTAAAACAGATTCCTGCTAGTCTGTACCGTCTCGTCTAGCGTTTAGTCCATCGGCATGGCTACTCCTTTTGTCGTCCAACCAGGTTGGTGCTGTCTAGTCAACAGCTTGCACTAGAGCAGCAGAAGTTTGCCACGGCGACAGGCTCTGCGGTACTCAAGGCCTACCCACCAGCCTTTTTTTGGAGCGTGGATGAAACGGGCGTCTATTAAGACGATGATGACAGTCGCATTATTGCTGGCAAAGGATCCCGAAAGAGTGCTAAAGTGCTCAGTAATCGCCATTCCTACAGGGCATCAGTGCTCCTTGCTGTGTCGGCTGCTGGTCAGAAGTTGTACCCTTTGATTATTTATATAGCCCAACCAGGAGACGATGTTGAGAAAGAATGTGCGGGACTTCCCAAAGGAGCGTTTTACGCTGTCCAAGACAGTGAGTGGATGAATGCTACCACGTGGAAAAACAACTTTATTGAGACAATGTGAGAGCAGTACACGTCCGATGAATATCCGGGCAGTCCGGCACTATACTTAGACAATTTAAAGTGTCATGTCTCCGACGACTCAATTACAGCACTTGCCAAACTTGGAACCGAAGTAGTTTTACTGCCGAAGAATGCAACGTCGGTCCTCTAGCCTCTAAATGTAGGAGTGCTATGACCTTTTAGCCCTTCTAAGGCGCTATTCTGTATCATACAGAATAAGCTATAGGACAGGATCTTATATCAAACGATCTTACCATCAGCCTAATTCACCGCATACTATCGTTTTGTATGCGACTTTATCATTGAATATCTTCGCAGCGAAGATAGACGGGGATTTCCCTGGCATCATAGAAAAGACAATATATAATTTATGGAGGTTTGAAAATTCTGTAATGAGCCGTTTTGATTTACAGACCACCACACATGACTCTCGTTCCGCACAATCCGTTCTCCCCACAATGAACGGCCCGTACGAAAAAACATTCAAGCAGCTATGGCGCAAGCTCAAGCAGGGATGAACCCCACTCAGAATCTCTCTGACCTATCCGTACTACCTTCGGCTCTCCTTAGCACTAAAATCAACTCCACCCCCCCCACCCCCCC
>NW_003303756.1:30404-32009 GCF_000142945.1 Phytophthora infestans T30-4
TCTGTAAGTTAGCGCTCAAATTGCTATCTAAAGTCCTTCATAGACTAAATAACCTGAATTGGCGTAGCGAAAAACGAGCTTATGATGTTTGCTCGGACTGAGAGAAATGCTTGAGCTGAAATTACCGCTTCCCCCCACCGAAAAAGCTTGCTGCTGCGTCCGCTCGTTGAAACCCCCGACGACTCAAAGCTGCTGCTGCAAGCGAAGCCCCCGTTGGAACTCTGGCCGACTCAAGCCGACGCTACCCCAACGAGCCTCACCTTTGACGATGGCGGCTGCAGATACTACTGAAGCAGTTTCAAGTCCCAGCGGCACGTTCCCCTGATGAGAAGCCACCCATTCATCAGGCGAAGGATCTAATCCGAAGTATACAAAACAAGGTAGCGACAACGCATGTATTTCGGAGGATCCAGAGCTGGACACCAGTGTCAATTCAAGTGAGAGTGGTCGTCACATTGGTGTGGATGCCTTTGACACCGAAGGTTTTATCGACGCCATGCGTACGGAGGTATTGTTCGGTCCCTTAGCGACGGACGATATCAACGTATCTTCGGAGCCATTTTTAGACAACGGAGAAAGTGACGACGAAGATGACGCAGTTGCCCCACCATCAGCAGCTTGTGTTGAGTACGAGAGTGAAATCGAGTCGGACACCGAATTCGAAGATGAGAGCGAGCTATTTCGACAAGATGACGATGCCATGCGCCAGCTCGGACTGTCCGGTTGGAAGTTGTATGACGAGAACCACAGCGGTAATAAATCTGTATGCTACAGAATTGTTGTATTCGAGCTAACTTATTCTGTATGGCACTGAATACCGGTGAGCTACAACTGGACAGTGCTGACGATCTCTACGATGGCACATTTGGGCCTACTAAGTCAGCTGCTGCTTTTGCTGCCTTGCCTCTTGGTATGTTTTTCTACTTCCTGCTGAAAGCTCTGTGGGTGCGCATCACCGACGAAACCAATGCGTATCGCCTGCATTGTATTCCAAGTATCGCCGAAAAAACTCGACTTCGTCAGCTTGTAGCTCACGATAAAGACCCGCAAAACCAAGTGCAGTCACTAGAAGAGATCAAGGCAAAGCTGCAGAGAGTGAAACCCGAGCAAGTTCATGAAATAATTCATGTCATTGGCCTTCTCGTGGCTAGGACACTGTGTGGACATACCGATGGTTTGAGTAAGCACTGGTCAACACGCGACGACGGTGCGGTGCCTCGTGGGACGTTTGGGCGGTACATGAAACGCGACCGCTTCAAGATGATCACTCGGTTCCTCCACTTTGCCATCGGTACAACAGCTCCAACGTCAGGTGATAAGGCTTGGAAAGTGCGGCCGATCTTGCAAACCATCGAGACGACGTTCCGCCGGGGAGATCGGATGGGCGCTAAAGTGAGTTTCGACGAAGGCACGATCCCCAATAGAAGTCAGTTCAATCCTATCCGAGTTTACAACAAGGATAAACCGCATAAGTATGGCACGAAGGGCTACATGACGTGTTGCGCTGAACGGGCTATTGCTCAAGGTAGAGCGGCTACTCTGTTTTCATCAGAACTGATGTAATGTCGTTATTATAAAGAAGAAAACTCTCTTGACAATGAGGTT
>NW_003303756.1:33670-39478 GCF_000142945.1 Phytophthora infestans T30-4
ATAGTTAAGGATTATTTTGGCTATCATATCAATACGTCGCAATATGTACATGATCATGGATATGTAAGCTTACCCTAGTACATGTACCTTATCCTGTACCCGTAATAGGATACCGGTAGCTGCACATGATTAGTAGTAAAAGGAGGTGCGGACTGCAGGTTCCGGTGCACTGTACTGTGCATTGCACAGTCTGCAAAGTATATTTATCCATAAGTTCTACTAGTAGTTGAGCTACCGGTAGTAGTACAGCGACGGACAGAATGTAACTGCCGCGGTTGGTCATAGTTATCTTGAAATGATTTGCAGAAAAATCTTAGTCGCTTCGTTGTTGAGCCTGGAATTACAAATCGTTTTATGAGAAAATACTAAATTTTTGAAAAACAAGGAGGTTGCTATATTCACTAATACTTAGTTAGAAGCGCTTTGTTGAACGCCTTCGTGACAGCCTCTGGGCTAAGCGTCTCCCACGCTTTGATTGTTCGCTTGATTGTATCCAGTCTCTTGTCGGCGGCCATTTTCTTTTTATCTTTTTTCACTTGGCTTGAGTTTTAAAAGTCTTTCTCCTACCCAAAGCGTCTTTAACTTGGCTTCCAATGAATTTATGGTGCCCACATCTAAGGGCTGCCAAACCGACGTCGAAATTATAGGGAGAGGTTGGAGAGTAGAGCGCAGCTCGTTCTTGACGATCAATTTAGATTCACCAGAGAAACGACAATCTAAGTTGTCCACCAGTAGAGCCAAGCCTTCTAAAATGTGTTGGACAAGTAGGGTACGTAGATAGAAATGCCACACCCAAGCGTTCATACACGCTTTTTAACAGTGTAAACGTGCCCTGTATTAACAGTAAATACTAATATTTCTAATTAGTATGTCCAATAAATGCAAAATACATTTTTAAAGTACCTTTCGGGTAAGACACAATTTTGCTCTCTTCGATTTTTCTTGCCGGCACTGGGTCCCTTCCATAATTAGCATAAGCACGTGTCGTGTTTGCAGCAGATAAGCCTGTCATACCTTACACTTATGTTGAACTTAAAAATCAAAATGTCCACCACAAATACCACAAATGAGGCATATCCAAAGACCTCTGTCCTGTGTATAGTTGCGTTAAAGATCTCCATTATCTTGTCGTCAGTGTAAGAGCCTCGAAGCCCTATAATCGCTGCACTTGCCCAGGACGCGTGTGTCTCAGTTACGTACTTGAGCCAAGCACTAAACTTTGCCTTGGAAAAGAGGTTTCCGTTGCTTTGGGGAAACTTAGAGCGGTTATTTCGTGCGTGCAGAAATTGAGGCTGTACTCGTATGCTCTGCATAGGAATATAGCTTTTTTTGATGCATTTAATGTGTTGCTCTGGCTGAAGCGATGTGGAATTGCTGACGAATGTGTGCTTTCGGGATAGTGACCTCTTATATTGCTAAAATTACCCAGGTTATGTATACCAAGATCTTACGCAGACCGAGCTCATTATATAGAAGTGTACCCGACGCTTCGAATGGGTCACAGGCAGGGTGAAGCTCTTCTTGGACGTCACTTCGAAATTTACGTACGTTTGGGAAAGCATGGAGAGAGAAGACACGGAGGCATTGCTTGTTGTGGCGGAGGCCATCAACCGGGAGAGGCAGGAGCTACACGAAGTGCGCCGAGAGGTCTCCGGCCTCCTAATGGAGGGGGCGAGGCGCGCCGTCATGCGCAGCTGCCATTTTTGACCGGGTATTGTATGGATTCCCCGAGCAACGCGTCCTGGATGGCTCTATACGAGAACGTGACCGACCTAAACTTCCTCAACGCCACCAGTTTAACGAGTTGACCTCTTATTGTTCGGCTGGATGCTGTTCTTGACTTGGAAGCTAACAGTACATGTACCAAAGGTCCTTTTTCTCTCAGCTCTTACAGCATTTTTTAAGTTTCTACAGTTTACCGAGGCCAAAAGTACGTGGAAGACCGCCAAAGTTCTGTAACCTCCACCAGGTGGTAGGCTTATATTAGTGTTCTACACTAGCTCCATGGAGCAAACGACGCTCTGTATGCTCTTTGGAGCTCCTCCCAGCACGCTGTCGAGGACACTACGGAAAGCGGAGGAGTCGTTGAACAAGGCGCTACACGGTTTCGCTACTGCGCGCATATCCAGTCCGTCACCAGCCCATCAAGACAAGCTGTGGAGGTTGGTAGAAGACCGCGAACCCCTTCTTCACCGCACCTTCGGGTCTAGCGACGGTGAAAGCCTACATGTGCGTACATGTTTGCATTTACAAAGTGAATTTATCGAATATCTTACAAATTCTTTTTATGTAGGTGCAGCAGCCATCCAACGCTGATCTACAGAACGCGATGTACAACGAGTGGCTGCATACAGTATTTGTTACGGGGACCATTTGTTTTGCGGCTGATGGCTGTATAATCCGGTGCAAACACAACTGTTTCAGGTCCTGGAACGACTTGGGCACCTCGATGGAATTCCGGACGAAGCTCCTGGACCCGGTGCTGTGCCCAGATGCAAGAAAGAACGTCGTGTCTGATCCTGCCTTTCCGTGCTCCACATCGATGGCCGGACGTATATTAACGCCGCTGAAGGACGGCGACTTAGAGCGGATTCATCCTGCCCTGCGCAGTCAAGCACGCGCCCTTCATAATGCTATAAATTTAGTGCGTCAAGCAGGCGAATGGGGCATGGGGGTATACAGAAGGTACACTTACGGCTTAATTTGATGCTCCCCATACGATCCACAGCTGTGCGGCATGAGGCTGGACAATTTGTTTCGCCTTATCAACTAACGGATACGGACTGTCGGGGTCTCGCAAATACGTACGACCTTTCGGGTGTTATGGATGAAGGAGTTGCTTTTGTAAGGCCGATATTTTAGTTTACTGTGAACCTGATTGTCATCTAGACTGAAATTTGCTTCTTAGTAAACATTTTAAGTTGTTGGATTTTGTTTCGTTTCGATATGTGACCTTGCTAGTAATTTGACATCCAAAAGTATTTTTTAGTGAGTTGTAGAGATTCTAAAGGTAAAAACGACGTCACTTCGAGGGTGTCAGACATTTGTGGTGTAGGGATTTCCAGATTCGATCATACGCTAACCCTACTTTAGATCAAGAATCGGCTCGGTCTGATAACCTTGAGCTTAGGAACAAAGGATCACGACAAAGTACTCAGCGATCTGTCCGGATGATGCTATCCGGATAGCCGCTGAGTTTAACGGTCGCCTGAACCCCAGCGGAAGGGTGTAGAGATCCGAAACGACTACATTTCACTAGATATTTGTATGAGAAGCATAGAATTAAATAGGGGAGCCGAAAAGGCTCTCAGAAGATAACAGAGCAGAATTTTCCTAGTCCAAGACACGTGTACACTCTTCCGGTAAGTCCCTGCACAGGGCTGAATCATGCCTGCCGTCGATACTCGAGAGGCATAGCTTGTAGGGTATGGACTGGTAGCGCCACGAGATTAGGTCGGTCCGGGTAGGACAAAGTCTCGCTACGCGCGAAAGAAAGCTTCGCATACTCAGCGGGCCGGTACGTCGGATAGCCCGGGTGCCGTAACATTTCTAGCTGAGCAGCCTCTGCGCTTGGTGACCTGTAAAAGAGCTCGCGCGCCGTCGTCCATCCTTTGGTTGAGGGCACAGGGTTTGTGAACGAGCTCCGCCGAACCAAACTCGGCGGAGCCTCGGAAGTGCTCTGACTTGGTTAGTCGGAACCGAGTGGACGCGAGCCACTCGTCTGTCCCGGAAGGGCCGAACCGCGAGGAGACCACCCTCTGCACAGGCCGTACAACCGCCGACCTAACTCGGCGATTTGTTGTGGTTTGTGTTTGGAATCCACATCTGACGGTATTTGTGTGTTCTACAATACCATTCTTCTGCCGCCTTCTTTGGTTTTCAATGGCCCTTAGGGCTTCTTGTTGATGCTCGCAAGAGCAAGATGATCTCCTGCGTGCGACCTCTGGCTTCTTCCTTGTCGTGGTAAGCTCGTTCGTCCATCTCGAGCTTGTCTTGACGACGGCGCTCTTCAGCTTCCGTCTTGTCCGCGAGGCGACGTGCCTACTGGGTTGCAGCATCGTCACGACGTTGTGGATCCGCTTCCGCACGGCGGATTTCCGCCTTCCGCTCGGTCTCTTCGCGGAGTAGCAAGAACGTTTCCAGCATACTCACCCCGCTCATTGTCGACGCTGTTTCTAGCGAGTCCAGCTTGGATTTAAGCGCCGTGGTCGCTTTAGCGGCTCGGATCCGCTTTGACTTCGCGAAACTCGCCTCCATGAACTCCTTGTCTTCTTCCATGCCGGACTTGGAGCCCGTTTCGTCGGGCAACGTGGTTAGATTTACCCCTTCAAGTCGATCAGAGGTGGTCCGGAACTCAGCAGATCGGTTTTGGGCCACAGACGCTTTCTTCTGAGTTTCGGTCGTCGTAGAGGGCTTTGTAGACCCCCAAACCTTCACTCGAGGCTTAGGTCCGGTCCGCGGAAAATACAGAAGTGCGTACGGTGCCAATATCCTCGCTCCGATCTTCTGAAGTAAATGCGGAGGAAAGCATGTCTTGAAACCCCCCAGCGGTTGGTGCTCGAAGGTGGTTTTCGATGCCCTAGTAGCCCCCATTAGCATTCATCTGACTGGCGGAGCTCTCAACCACAGCACCGAGCCCCACAGACACGAAATAATTCCCGCTAGCAGCAAATAAGCCGTCATCCGGCTCGACGTCGAAAGATAAATCATCTCTGAAGTCATCTTCCTCGTTGTCGGCCCCGTCATCCATTACAACGACACTGGCCTTGTCGTCAATGGTGTTCTTCAGCTCTTTACCGCGCTTGATGTGCGGCGGCATTTCAGCAGTCCCAATCGGCTTCCTTGTGCTGTAGACGACCTTGAATTTTCGCCGTAGGCTGTCAAACCCCCGCTCCAGCCACCCACGCATCCTACTTCCGTTGTAGAAGCCCGCCAGACTCTCCCATTCGTCTTTGCCTAGGGGAAGGAGGTCTTTAATGAGATTTAGTAATCGGGAGATCTCGGCGATCTTGTAGTTTGCGCTACTCGACACCTTCGCCTTCTTCAGAACCACTGTTAGTGGCGTGGGGACTCAAGGCGTGGACTTGATCGGCTTTGGCAAGAAGCAGAATAAGAGATTTCGAGTACCGGCTTCAGTCGCTATTGCTGCTCCCAGTTAGTGTCCAAATTTGCCTCCTCTCGATGTGAGTCGAAGGCCATATGCCATCTTCAACCACGTTGCTCTCCAAAACCAACCAAATATCTCGGAAGAAGATCGTACCGAGCGTGACCTTGCCGAACCTAGGAATAGAGAACATCAACACGGACAAAAAATTGTGATTGAGTACCGTCTTCCTGGAGTCTCGTACCTACGGAAGTTCCGAGGCCTCTACATCTCCCTTGTGAGTCCGTGACCCGATCTCTGCGGCGGCCTGGTACCTCGCCTCGTCGAGCCTTGGCTCAAGGATCTTGCTTGTCTTGTATGTCTCTGTGGGTACATCCATCGGGCCCACATCGACAGACATACCACACGTAGTCCCCATAACCCAACGGTGAACGTCCTATGCGCGGAGGGACGCAGGTCTGTCGTCGCAGACACGACCCGTCGGTTCGGGCGCCAAATTGCCGACCTCCCAGAAACTCTGCCAACTCGGGCCGGGACCGAGGGGTTTGCGAAACCTCATTCAATCCCCGCCATTGGCCTCTGCATATTATCGCGGACTTTTGACGAAGGTGGGACGGAGAATGTCGGGAAGAGTGCTTCGTCCACCAATACGAATTATCGTTTATTACAGCAGGGAAAAGAGTACGGAAAGAAACATTGAAAGG
>NW_003303756.1:39578-65472 GCF_000142945.1 Phytophthora infestans T30-4
CCGACACCCCCGCAACCACCGCCAGCGATGATGTACGCACGTTGCGCCCCAGGAATACCTTCGGAGACTCTGTGAAGCCATTACCGCACTTTCCTTCAAATGGACAGGTGTTGACGTTACAGAACACATCCGTGAGCGAGTTGCGACAGACTCCGACCCCGGCACGGCGATGAGCATGTACATTAGCCGAAGTGCGGCACGTACGGGAACCGAATGTTACGAAGGGTTGTAGGATTCGCGGAGGTGCATAACACGATTTGTCCACCTCGCAGGCACGAAGAGCTGGATCTACGCGCCGTAGACCTCGTTGGCAGGGGAACGGTGGGTCGCTGACGAAGATGCCAACGACCCGTTCGCGGCGAACACAAGAAGTTCGTCGTCAAGCCGAGCATACGTGTCATATGGACTTCGGCGGGCTTCACGATGCCCATGGTGAGCCGCAAGTGTGTTTTCAACGGTCTGCAAATCGCACAGGAGAACGTGGAGGAGTCTCGAGAAGCAACGGGGAGGATTCGTAGGACTTGCAGGTGGACGACGACTAACCAGACTGCGAGTTGCAGTACTTAGATCGTGCGACGATGGCAAGTTCGACTTGTCCTTCGGCACGCAATCCGTGAACCCGGGCGATAACCATAGACTCCGTGATCTGGCTATCGGGTACGTGCTTGGTCTCCGGCGAAGTCCTCCCTGCATGACGTTCGGATGAGTATTCTCGTCGTCGCTGTTAAGCACGCGGCTAGCCTCCCAATGCAGTTTGGGGTGTCTTA
The DNA here is from genome assembly GCF_000142945.1 of Phytophthora infestans T30-4. NCBI lineage: Eukaryota > Oomycota > Peronosporomycetes > Peronosporales > Peronosporaceae > Phytophthora > Phytophthora infestans. The sequence goes on from NW_003303756.1 coordinate 40,346, forward strand.
AATGCGCCATGCCTCCTGTAGGCACATACATGAGCGCTAAATAACAACAAATAAACTTCACTGCTTGTCATCCACCTCTTCTCGCCTCTGGCAGAAATCGAAAGTGATGGCCAACTTGAAGTGGCGGAGCTTTATGCCAGAGCTTAAGTCGCTGGCTTCTTGCAGAGTGATGGTCGACATAAAGTTTACAATTTTCTATATTAAATTTTAAGATGGCTACATTACATAAATCTAGGGGTAGGTGCGTCTCGTGAGATGTATATTTACGTCTCACGAGAATTTATGTCATCTTAAACTTTGACATATCTGCTGCAAATATGACACGTGCTTTTGCTATTTATAGAAGGCACCCACTCCACGAACAATAAACAAGAGAGGCAACTTTAAACCGTCCGTTCCGACAGAACACAATCTCTACCTTCATTTTTTCCTCAGAAATACAATCTGGCTAGTTAATTTTTATTGGTTAATTTTTTTAGGGTTGACGAATAATTATTAGGGGGAGTCGAACATTAAGAAACGATCCAAAAAAAATAAGCAGAGACGTGTCCAATTTGTAAGCAGTGTACAATTACTGAGAAGAAACAGTAAAAGGGGAGTCGAACAAAGAGACTCAATTTCGCACTTAAGAAGAGACAATTTGCATTTTCTAAAGCGACTCGCACAGACGCTGCTGTGAAGCCGTCACGGGCTACAGGGGCGCGTGCCCTGGTGCACTGTCGCCGTGCAATGAGTACATCCTTCTGTGCGGCATCTAAATGTGTGCTGCACGACGCGCCTTGGGGCATCCGACTTCTGGCCGGAGACGGGTGCAGAGCGACGCAGCCATACACGAAGAAGCTCACGCACCATAAGTTATTTTCATAAAAAGTACCAATAAAGGCGCCGTAAAACTGTGCGCACCCTTAATGTAATTGTTATATTTTTTAAGAGTTGCAAAACCTACACGTGGATTTTTAAATTCTTTAAAATTACCGATACGTGAAGTACATATATTTTTAAGTACGATTAATGTTGGCCGTTGCATTTAAAGGCCTCATTTAAGAAAACGCGCCACGTGTCAAACACTACATCGCGGACGCTTTCGGGCGGGTTTCCCCCCCGACGACTGATACGCCGACGCCCCTTCGACAGGAGATCTCTGCGCAGCAGGACCGCTTCGTGGAAGCAGACGCCCCAAGCATGACTGACGGTACGTATTTTAAATTATTTGTGCGGTGAACTGAGCTATTCGGACATGCATTTTTGCAAGATGAATTTCCCGTCCAATTCGAGCTCATTTCATCTCTCGGAGGCGACGATCAAGATGATGACAGCGAACGGGATGTCGTATCGGACCCCGGTTCATCTTTCGGAGATGAGGATAGAGATGACGATGGAGACGACGACTTCGAGCCTCCCAGGGATTCAAGTGACACGAGCGATACGTTGCAGGAGCTTTTGAACGAGATTGGTGAGCGTTTATTGTTTTGAACTGCACAGTTTCTTATAAACGCTAACACATTGCTTTAAATGTTGGTATGGACAGACGGTACAGGTAGCGCACGGAAAAGAAGGGGTTCGTGCTCGAGTTCGTATTGATAAGACCACTGTACGATTACTGACTGATTGGTATCTGATGCAGCTCTCAAGGCAGACCGAAACACGCGAAAAGGAAGAAAAAGAGGCTCCCGTCGCGTGAGAAGATCTGATAAGCGTAGGTGACGCGAGCCCGACGTGGAGCGTTATGGCACTGATGACGGGGCGAGGTGGATACTGAGTCGTTGTCGCTAACAGACGAGGAACGTGAAGACGCGGATGTCGAAAACGTGCAGCTGGACCTCCAAGACCTTAATACTGATCGCACGCCTCGGGTCCGACGCACGTTATCATATCCAGAGCGCGTTGCCTTGGAAAGATCTCGCATGAGTGTGGTGAATAAGACCCCACCAATGCAGAGGCTTGTTTATTCAACGTGGACGGAGCTTAGTGACGAGTTGGAGAAGTATAGCTGTGATAACTACCTGTTATTTAGAGCCCGAGGCACTCAGACCGTGAAAACACACAACTCGTAAGTATTATTGTTCCAGTTTTATGAAGTATATACTAACATATTTGCTGCATAAGTTTTCAGCATGAGTGATCGTTAAATACCCGTAACAATCGACTACAGCTACAAAGTGTTTCGATGCACCCACGGATGCCCGCAGAAGTCCCGCGGTAAAGGCCAGCGAAGTACGCCAAGTCGCTACACTGGATGCAAGGCCCGGTTCACAGCTGCATCGTTGAATATCGCAGAAGAGGGGCAAGCCGAAAAGTGGCGAATCGTTCTACGCAACTGGGTAAGATTAATATGTCTGTCTTGCAGCTTATTCATTGTCGGTGCATGATCGAGTAGATAACGATACTTTTTTGGTGTAGACATGGACGCACAATCATCGCACGAATGCATCTATCTATGCCAGCTATTTCGGGGCTGGATCAATACCAGTACATAGTCTGGTGTACGATCAAGTCGGAGTTCTTGCTGATGCCAACACTGGATCACATCACATTCAGCAGTTTTTGTCAGGGGCTTTGGAGAGGCACGTAACGCCCCAACAATCACGCAACATAGTGCGAAAGATTTCTGAAGAGAACGTCTGCGGATAAGAAGCTGTCTAGTATGCTGGAAACACTGACGAGCTTTGATGATCACGATGTGCTCGTTCTTCGAGATCAAAATGACATCACGAGTGGAGCAGTGATACAGACAGCTGTGCAAAAGCTAGCTTTCGAGCAGTGGGGCGAGACGCTTTGTATGGATTGGACGTACGGAACGAACAACTTGGGGTTTCATCTTGGTAAGTACTTATTTGTTGCTGCGCCCGCCCTTATCTAAGGTGGTGCAACCTTATCTTTAGTAATATAGTATTTTTAAAGCTATGACCTGCCGTTTGGTTTGTAGGAAGGCTTCTCGACACTAGTGTAACAGGTCATGGTGTACCAGCTCTGGATGTTATTGCACTCGATGAAAAGATGGAGACGATGGAGATGATCTTGAAGTATTTCAACCAAAAGAACTCGCAGTGGTCCGCGGTCGAGACTTTTGCGATTGACAAGGACTTTAAAGAGTGGAGAGCTCTGGAGAAATGCTTTCCCGAAGCAGCAGTGCTATTGTACCAGTTCTACACTATGGCAAACTGGAAAAGGGTCGTAAAGCGCGCCAAGTATGGCCTCAATGGATCTCAGAGGGACGCGGTCGAATTCTCAATGAAGCAGATGATGTACAGCACGACCACAGAGACTTTCAATCGATCAAGAGACGGGTTCGAGAAATTTTGTAAGGGCGAGTGTCCTGACATCTGCCAGAAGTCCTGCCCGAAGCTTTTTAAGTAATTCGAAGATAATTGGGAGTGGTGTAGTGAGATGTGACCCAACCATGGGCGTGCAAACTACTTTACGGCTGGAAATACGACCTCAAACAGAATCGAGAGTAACTGGAATCAATTGGAACTCTTCCAAAACCTACACAAATGCAATCACAAACACAAATTTGAAAGTGAAATGTGTTGAAATATATGTCGAATTTGTGATGTGTCTGCTAGCATATCAAAATCAACACTTCAAGGGTTTTGGGTACATGTACGCTGCTAGCCATTTACCCTTTTGATGGCTCGGGACTTGTGTTAGCGTGCGAGCACCGAAAGGCTCGCTTAAAGAAGCAGGTTTTGCTGCTTCTACGGCTGCGTTATATGTATGTTTTTGATCACAATGCTCTAACAGTTAGAGCACTCATTGATCCTGCTAAATCCCCCTGGTACACGTTGTATGCTAGTCGAGATCGTGGAGCTGCTCAACGAGATATAATAGGCCTGCATTAGTAAAAGCAGCGTTAAATGTAATCGTGAGATCCTGTTTATGATGCACTATGATACGTACGCTCAACTTGAGGCGTAGTGAAGCCCCGTCCTCTTCCAGCATTGCGGCGGCTCATGGCAGGAGTAACTAGAAGTGGGCATGACTGACTGGACACTGATAGCTGTACCAAAAATGAGATACAACGATTTTGCGTCGACACATTTTGTGGAGACAAGAGCAACGCCACAACATTTTACTGGCAACAAATACGTCACAGCTATGTCAGACGCAAAAATCGGTTTGTGTAGGTTTTGGAAGAGCTCCTTTTAAACGACTTCTTGGCAGAAAGACAAGAATTGATCATACAATTGCTAGTTTATTACAGAATCAGGTTAATGTCGTGTACTATTTGCTGACATATCTTCGCAAGTTCTCAAGCCAGAGCCGGAGATTTGGATCCGTTCCGCCTTTTTTGCATCTTGTTGCAGCCCGCTTATCGAACGACAGTCTCGCAAAGTTTCGGCACAGTGGGATGTGTTCATGGTGAGCAAGGGAGAAGCTAAATGTGTGCAAGTCAGTCCTACCCAAGCGGATTAGGGGGTGCAGCTACCTGGACAAGAAGCAAAGGTAGACGACCTCACGTGGTCATGCAGCTGTCTGTTCTACAAAAGTCGTCGCCTGCCGTGCCAACATGTTATGATGGTCGCTCTCAAAGCTCACGGATTCAAACAACTACCAGCGGGGGCAGATGCAAGTCGGTGGAGTATGGCAAAAGCCGACGAAATGTACGATTCTCTTGAAAAGGGTTTGGAGCCCCTTTGGCGAGTAATAAATTTGGTGAAAGCAAGACAACCTCCTGTTATGGCGCCCCAAATCGCCGCAGCACCATTAGCTCCCGGTTCTTCTCTAATAGGGAAAACTCTGTGGAATACATGCGCCTACGGAGAGATGAGCAAGCAGATATGATTGTATTATCGGATGCTCAGAAATACGCACGAGCTCAAGCGCGTTTTCAAACCGCTTATTGATAAACTCAGTAAGCTATCTGCCGTCGACTTTTACGAGGAAATGAACAAATGGAAGAGCGTTGTTGACACAGAATCTGGGGGACACTAGTGGTGAGAGCTCCTCTGTTGACGATGCCTCCAATGGATTAGAGACGGACAGCGATTCCGATAGCTTCTTCGACCAGCTCGGTTACGCTGACGTAATGGTGGATCTGGAGGCGGACCAAGAGCTGTCTATGAAGACCAAATCGATTGCTGGATTTGTGCGTGATGTGAATGTTGGTGAACGAGATGACGAGAGTCTATAAAGCATGGAGTCTCTTTCTCAGCCCGAGGACGACGAGGCCGATCGGGCGAAAGTATCCAAAGCTGAGCTCCAAAGACGCGAAGGGAAAGATAAATATCAAGTCGATGATCACTCTGCTGTCAAGAGTGTCGCGAAGATCCTTCCTACTGTTCAAGGTGAGTCTAAGCCAAGTTCTTTTGAAGTCCTTCGTTTACTTCCTCCAGAACCCAGGACAAAAAAGAAGACTAAGCAAGGATGGATCACGAAACAGCCCAAGCTTGCTGCCGTTTTGGTCTCCGCCGATGTCACGACTATGCCGAACGCGTGATCCATGGATTTGCTGTCGATTGCTACTTTAGCGACTTCGCACGTAGCCATACGAGTTTGAATAAACTTTTTTGTCATCAGCACAGGGTACTGATCCAGAACATTCGATACCTTCTCCACATTTGGGCAGTAATTCGCCCATTGGATAATTTGAGTCAAGCCCTTTTGAAAAAGGCCGATGCTGTCATGGAGCAAAAGAGAGAGATGCTAGCGCAAGATGATGAAGCCACGCCATGGGGTTTATTGGTTTCTTTCGTGTCGAACTGTCTCGCTCTACACAGGTACGTGGAAAGCTCGCGAAGATCTAGATTGACTTCTGGGAGTTAAGGGTGCTGTATCTTTATCACCGTATTTGAGTGGTTTTGTTAATCATTCTTGTATGTGCATGTCCTAGTTTTTACCTGCACAAAATCAAGCTGTTCTACGTACTCATAGCAAAAGCGACAGGCGCAATGGAGGATGTGAAGTGGCTAAAGCAAGAATGGCGCCTAGTGCAAGCCCACCAGATCGAACTATTTTCACTGGAGACTAAAACTAGTGGATTGATCTACTCTGCAGCTGCCAAAGCGCACGAAAACCTGGCCGAGGCAGTACGAACGAAGTATTCTGGGCTCTCGTTGATGACAATGTTGAAGACCAAATCTGGTTATTCTGTTATCAACTTTAACGATATTACGGCTGGTATTGCTCGCGATGTCATGGTGAACGATGCGGTGATAGACATGGCCATTAACATGATCGCAGATACATTGATGGGTTGTGTCGCGCTGTCGTCCTTAATGATATGGCCCACGGCACCCAAGCAGTGGCTTTCTGAGATGCCGTTTGTGATTCTACCGATGCATCTCAGCAGAATTCATTGGGGAGTGATTATTGTGGAAGTTTCCTTCCCCACTACACTGCGTGTACATTTCTACGAGCCCCTACATCAGCAAATATATAGGAAACAAATGAAGAGCACATGGAAGGACAAGCTTCGGCCTTACCTGGAGGAGTAGCATTCGGAAAGTGGGGCGAAGGAGCCATTTCCAAAGAGATTATTAAGAAGTGGATTAATGAGCCAACCCAGCCTGACGGCACCAGTTTCAGGCTTATGGTTGTTGGTATGGCTTACGCTTTTGCGCGCAAGCACACCGATTCAAGCGACACCGCATCACGGAGGCGTACATGCGTGTTATGCGTTTGAGACTGATGTGGCTGCTACTGTGTACGACAAAGCGGACCCAACCCAGTGAGGAAAGCGTAGCCGGCATGCAGAGGACGAACCAAGAAATTAGCAAACTGCTCACCGAAGAATAAGCAAGACAACTGCATATAGCAACGTGTATTAATGTTGTCAACGTCAAAAAAAATATAAGCTGCTTTACTCATCAACATTGCTCACATGTGCTCACCTTCACTTGCTGAAAGATTCAACGTAGGCTATCACATCATTGGTTTCTTGATTCGCGCGTTAGAATCCTGATGACGTGTCCCATCAGCACTCCGTACGACGGAGTATAACCACTTGACCTAGGGACAGCGTCGACGCGTGCACTTAACTCGTCTATGACTTCGGTTTCGCGTAGAAGTTTTGCTCCGAGCTCCTCGCGATCATACTGAAGCCTTTTAAGTGCCTCAACCACCATACCCATCTCGTCTTGCATCTCCTTAAGCTCTTGGGCTCTGGAACGTAGCAGCTGGAGCACGAAGACTTGGTGATCCATTGTCCTTGGTATTTGCTTAATAAAAGAAGCCCGTGAATCAGACGACAAAACTTGGAATGGCACGGGAATCAGACGACTGACTAAAGGATGCACGGGAATCAGATAACAGACTTTGTAAATTTGCCGATTTAATTGTTCCTATCGTGAAACTTCGCCACTGTCTGCTGTCCCTATCGTGAAACTTCGCCTCAGTCTGCTGATATTTTGGTAATTTATCCCTTGTTTAAAGGTGCTCTTCAAAAAGAAGGGTGCACGAGTCATATAAGGATGCTTGTACGCTGTTGTATTGCTGTAAGCCTATGGTGCTTTAACGTCATTCGGCCATACACGCGCCTTCCTCCATTTCTATGCCGTGGAAGGGAGGATTATTTGGGAAATAAAAAGAGCTAGCTCATTTTAAATGTAAGCCACCTCCGAAGATGGCTTACTTTGAAAGTGAGCAGGTCGTTGTCAAAAAAATGTGAGCGTAATCCGAAGGGAATTTTGAGCACGTTTTTTTGCAGTGTTCGACTCCCCCTATTATAGTCAATAAACTTGTCAATTGGACGTGGCTGGCTCTCTGGCAGTTCATTTGGCGGCAGTTACATTCTGTCCGTCGCTGTACTACAGTATTAATACAGATATTTCATAACTGGGGGGAACTTTGAAGGTCCACCCTTTTCAGTTTCTGGGCGGAGTCTGTAATACAGTACTGCACCCCGTTTTCACGCCCTTGGACCTTTGATAAACTTCCGGATGTGATGATCCTGAATCCAAATGAGCTTTATTTGTATGCTAAAAACTAGTTTATTTGTGGTCTACCCCCGCGAAAACGGGGTGCAGTACTGTACATGTACAGTATCACAATCGCAATGACCTCGGCGCACGTGTCGATTGCCTATCACAAGTCAGTTTGCTAATTAGAAAAGACCGCATAATCCTACTGTACGTCCAGTGTTTTCTTGTAAGAAAAGGTGAGCGCGTCTAGTATGGACTCCATACTATCCATGTACATATTTTAATACTTGCTGTATAATGATTTACGTTTTGTTGGGCAATTTGCTCACCTGGGTGTTGCAGACAGGATATAGGAAGGCCAAGTGAGGTGACACTTCTCGTGCGCTAGACCGCTTCAGTACTGTACGCTCATGCTCTATTGTCACAATACATGTACCAGAACCAGTGTAAGTACTAGTAGTACTTAGAGCTGTCGACGTCTGGTGTATTCGAAGATTTACACCTCGACATCCAGAAATGCAAACGACGTAAAAAATACACCCCTTCGACACCCACCTTTGGGTCACTCTTTCGAATTAAGGTGCTGCTGTTTGTGGAGAGCAACCTCACCAAATGTGGCGTTGTTGCTCATGCTCCATGGCCGTTTGAAGCTTCCAATTCATTTATTGATACAAGCCCTCAAAGAACGTCCGATGCGCAGGTCGCACAGCAGCAAGCAGGGATTGGCAGAATCGGCACTGCCCAGACATCAATTACTGCTCCGCGCTGGTTTCGTGCACACGAGTGCTTCCTGTCATTTGGTCGGAACAGGTGCACAAGTTTGGCGCCAAATCAATCTGGCTGTACTGAATTGGCGCTGAATGGATCTAAAATGAACGATGCGCTGGGCGCGGAGTAAACCTTCGTGGCTTGCCAAGATCCATGAGGATCTTCTTAGAAGTGGGAGTCATGCGCATGTAAATATGGCAGTTGGCAAGCTGAAAAATGGCAGGTTATGACTGGGCTCTCTCACATAGTTTCGACCAATCACACTACGAGAATCGTATGAGTGTCGGCGTGGTGCAACGCGACATCGAGGAGGGAGTACTGTTTACACCAGTCTTTGTTAACAAAACACCAAAAGTATACTATCAGCACCCCAGAAATCCATGTGGCACCTACCTATCAGCCACTCGTTATTGTGATTGTGACACCACCAGACCACCAGCAGCACTCTTGTCCCGGAGACGCTAGCTCGGCAGATTATTTTGGCCAATGGTCAAAGTTCTATCACAAAAGTAACATCCAGCAATACTCGGGGGGCTCGGGCTTTCTTTTACTATCCACCATTCAGCAATCTCACCCCGCTAAGCCAGCCCATAGCTCCCCTCAGTACCCCTCATGGTTTTCCGACACCATTGGCAGACACTCGCGGCTGCGACGCCCCAGATCGAGGCTGACCGTCTACTCGGAGGCCTTAAGAAGTTCGTGTTGCGAAAAGTGATCTGAAACAGTGCTACGTATGCATGAACGCCACTCCGCATTCAATGCGGATGCAGCGCCTGGCTTGCGCGTGCAAGGCCTGCGAGGACGTCTCGACAGCTGCTGTCTGCCCCAGGAGAGGTCGCGTCATGACGTGCCAGCAGACGCATCTCGTAACGATTGAAGAAGCCTACACCTATGCTACCCCTGCCCGCGTCGCAAGCGCCCCCGTGCTAACAAACGCAATGAAAACGGCAGTGATGGATTGGGCTAGTCAAGGTCTCAAGCCGAAAAGGATTTGGAACGCGCTAACCCAGCGTTTCAATCTAACTGAGGCCACTGCACCACCGCTGGCGAGAGTCTAGCGCTTTGCGCATCACCCTGTCGTGGGGCGCCTTGGTGGAAGCGACCTGCGTGCCGCCGTTCACCGTAAGGTGCAGGAAACCTTATTTACCGGTCAAGAAGAAGAGGCAGCTGCGTTCACGTTTACGAAACGCACAGATGGGAATGGCAATGCTGTCATAGGCAACGGGAGCGACGCTAATCCCATCGTGATTGGAATTAGCACGAAGAAACTTCTACGCCGTGCCAATCGGGACGCTGCATCATTTATCCTACACTTAAACGCCACGTACAAGCTCACTCAAGTAGGCTACCCGGGCATCGTTGCTGGCATCTCAGATAGAGCGAAACACTTCCATCTCTTGGCGGTTTTTATTGTGTCGCAGCAGCAACAAGACCAGCACACCGAGGTGCTCCAGCTACTTCGCCGCGTTTATTATACTGTGGTGGGTAAGCCGCTAACTGTTCGCTACGTGATGGGTGATGCCGACGCAGCCCAGTGGAATGCCGCTGAAGAGGTGTTTGGGGAAGACTGCGAGTATACATACTTGATGTGTTACTTTCATGTGGCCAAGAAGATATTCGAGAAAACACGCTCCATGGATTTCAGCATAGCAACATCGGTAATGGCTGATGTCCACGACTTACACTATACCACGAGCGACGTCGCCTTCCAGGATAAGCTAACTGCAGTGCAAGAGCGCTGGGTAAAGCGCAAGGATCTAGAGGACTTCTCGAAGTACTTTTCGAAAGGATGGCTGAACCAACGCTTCGGGCGGTGGGAGTGCTTCCACACACCAAGCGGTTACGCAACCACCAATAACCCCTGCTAGACTTACAACGCTGCGATTAAAAGAGACGTCACTCTGCGTCGAAAGATCAAGGTCGGCGCTCTTATACCACTTCTGAGGGTCCTATGTGAAAGCGAAAGTGTCGCTGCGAGACCCTTCACAGCTACTTGCGAGCCAGACGCAAGACTTGTGCGACGTGTCAAAGCGATGGCTAGAGCTGGGCTACTGTCAGTGTACGCCACCTCGAGAAATAGCATTGCTTTCCTGCTATCCAATCCTCCCGACATTTTGTCACGTGACGTAGTCGGTGTTGTTAGTCATCCATCGCCCCGCGCTTATGACGAAATGAGAAAGAAGACAGTAGAGGACCTGCCGATCTCTTCACAACTGAACAAGCTCACTGCAAATATGGAGACGCAGGGAACGCCTGCATCGGGTTCGCCCGTGGATATGCAATCCCGCTCGTGTCCGTGCAACTTTTGGTTCAAGTACGGATCCTGCATCCACACGCTGTACACTATGGAGGTGCGCGGCGTTACTGACATACACGGAAGAGAAACGCTGGTTTACAGAGGGGCGAAGTCGCGTAGAGGTGCATCGGGAAGTGCTGGTAGGCCGCGCGCAATTGGTCCGGCGTTAGAAATACAGTAACAATACTTCATGAGTAGTATAGAAACTCGCTGCAGCAACGATGAACGCATTCATGAATTCAGGTAGTTATCTCTAAACAAGAGTCGGTTACGGAAGTTCTGGTTTGTAGAAGTGATTCAGTAGCTACCGTACTGATGCAAACAACTCACAAAGATGGTGTGCTTATCGACGGTCAAGATATGCTGCATTTTTAAAACTATACAAAAATCACACTGACATGACCTCAGTGACAGCCCTATTGTTCTCCCGCTTGTACAAACCGATGTTACAACTTAGTGAATACTGAATCAGTCCTTACTGACACTCTCTTGTTATAATTAACACCAGGGCTGTGGCCGATCCAGATTCTGAATCCTGGAGAAGCAGCGCACTTAGGCTCTGTCGTGCCAAGCCTAATACACAGACGCCAAATCTGGCCTGTAGAAACTTAAAGAGATTACTTGAGCTTAACAAAATGCTTTACAAATGAATGTGAAAACAAATATTGCAAGTTAGGCTGCGAGATAACTGTGTCAGAGTGTTTGATTGTTGGATCTTTACGCTAAACAAGTTTAAGCACTAGTACTTTGAAAACTACCTGTACGTCGAAACAGTCCCCCAAATCAAAATTGCAAGTTAGGATGCGAAAAGAAATGTATTATCAGAAATTAGAATTCTGATTAGGAGCAAAGTGTACTGCAGTCAGTTTTGGTGCTTGCAGCCCGTACGGCAGCTAGCTTCTCATTCAGTTTCCGCTTCTTCTCTTTCTTCGCGTTCGCACCTACACGAGCTTTCACCAACTTTGCTGGTAGCTTCAACTTTTTGTAGAATAGCTTCTTCTCACGCTCGAAGTTTGCCTGGTCATACACACGTCCCTCCATCGTACAGTACGCTGCTAGCAGAGACTCCCACGATCCAACAGAATCCTTTTTGCTACCTGATGCTAGCTTGGTTGCATATCGAAACGACGCAACGCGGTCCACTTCACAAACCACAACGTCGCCAAAAACACCGCCCCATTTGTCTTCTTCAGCAGTGCCCTTCTGGTAGACGAGAAGTACCGAGTGAAACACCAGGTTATTCAAGCACACGACATCGCCGGGTCGTTGGATAAGCACGGAGCTTCCAGATGTACGTAGCATCCTATTCAAGGAGTCCTCCTTGTTCCCGTAGTTGAAGGATGTGGTCGTCTTAGAAGCCGGAGGAAAGACCACCCAAATCTTGAAGGCCGTCTTCGCGCACGGGGGCAGGTACGAAATCACACGCCCGTGGTCGACGTGTATGGGGAGCTCACGGTTTCCAGATTAAAGTCAGTATTCAGACATATACCTATAGGCTTCGCTGTGCGGAAACACGAGCTTCGAGTAGTAGTTTGGCAGGTGTACGCTGTTCTGGTCCGAGGGGCAAAATCGGCCTTCTTCTTGCTCCTCCCTTGCACCCTCCTCCACGAACTCCCGAATGTTGGTTGTTCCGTTGATGTCAAAGATATGCTGGGGTCGCTCGGAATACGTGTATACCCACGTACCCCTGCCACCAAATCACACGAGCCAACAAACACCAGTGCTGGTGCCTCGGAATCCATCACCCAGCACGTATCGGTCCTTGCTGTACGGTATGCGGGCCTTGATCTTCTGCAGGTCGTACGTCCGAGGGCCATAGTCTACCCGATCGACTAGCTGCACCAACACATCGATGAATTGCGCGCTCATCGGTCGATATCTAGGCTTGCAACTATTTGTAGAAAATGACCAATTAAAAACTGCCAGCGAGTCGTTGGGTGCTACACAGGGATATACATGGGTGCTATTTGAGAAAATGCAGTGTTGAGTCCCTAAACTGACGGTGTTTATCGTACCGGTATTTACTCGATATCGAGTGCAAAAGATCAGACGTCTGTCCGGCGTCGTCGACGTCGAATCAGTGCCAAGGGTCGCGACGTCGACAGCTCTAAGTACTACAGTACTGCACCGGGGGTCACCCCCGGGGTGGGCCATATAGGATTTGCAAAAAAAATTAGATATTAGCATGCAAATTATGGTTCTTTTGGATCCACGATCATCACATCCGGAAATTTATCATAAGTCCACGGGCGCTGAAAAACGGAGTGCAGTACTGTACTGCATTCATGTACATGTAGTACAATGTCATCTGTCGGTCCGAACAGCGAATTTCATACGTACCGATACTGTATCCGGATATGTGCTGTTTGACACAGCGTGTCCTTGTACCGGTACAGTTTACATGTATTATACATTATTGTTCTGTACATCCAAGACTTGCAAACCGTAGAGGAAATACCATCGGTCAGTAGAAAACTACTGATCTGTCCCCAACGCGGCGCTGCCTGCACAACTACTGATTTCACAGCTACTGGAGTGCTGTTAAGTTCGCATTTGCATTTTCTAATAGCCCTGCCTCGTTTGGTGTTAAGTTCGCATTTGCATTTTCTCTTTGTCCTGCCTCGTTTGGTCTAACAGTCTCTGACTCCGGCGCGTTGGCTGCTCGCGACGCTGGGTTCGTCTTGCCCGCGTAGATTGATAGACCCAGACGAAATTGACTGACGCGTGTTCGAACACCATCTTTAGGCGCGCTGGCACGTTGGTACTTGGCTCCCACGTCAACTCTGTGTACCCCACCCATTGAATAAGGTAGTATACGAAGTTATTGACCCACCGTTTGGCGAATATTCTTTCTACCTCGAAGAGCTGAGCATTGTCTCCTCTACGAGCTCGGCGCTCATTTGCAAAAAGACCTCCTCCTCTACTGACAACGTCACGTAACCCACCACCTATGGACGATGCACGCTCTGCGTCCAGCTCTCGGTCGACTTCGTTGGGTATGCTAACTTCTCTGCTTAGATGAAGCTGCCAGAAGGAGCCGTCCAGACGGCGCTGGATCGTTCGGGCTTGACGCTGTCGGGGGTTGAGCGGAGGCATCGACCAAAATGGCGAATGCCACCGAAGTGCACTCCACAAAAACAACCATATAAATAAAGGCGTTTTGAGCAGCTAAAAAATAGTACACCGAAATAACATGTTGACGTTGAAGTAGCTGGGTACACGACGTATCCAACTGGTTACTCTTAGGGTACGTTAGTATAGTTCTGTCTACTCACAGAGATTGACTCCCCAGCCCGTTTGCTGCTGATATTTATTGAGAGTGAGGATCAGTAAGATAATCTATTGGAAAGAAATACCTTAATTATTAATCAGCAGTCAACGATTGCAATTGTTTGTGTCGTTAGTTTCCTTATTTGTGTTGGAAACTCAGTGTCTGCAATATTGGTTCGCGTCACGTATACTCCTCCATACGTTTGGCCGGAGCGGTCTGAGGTATCAACTTTTGCGTCCTCCCTCAAAACACCCATGATTATAGCTGTAGCGATGTCAGAAAGATCTACCACGAAGGGAGAACTCCCATAATTCGGAGGCGGCTTTCGAGGCATGGTACGCTTAGGGCAAAAGCGGTTTTGCTGAAGGCAGCAGAAATCTAGCTATGATTAGAGTTAGGTACGGATCGAACTTTATCATTTTCTACTGATTGCCGTCTTTTCTGCGCCGCGTTGGGGACAGATCAGTAGTTTTCTACTGACCGATGGTATTTCCTCCAAACCGTACATACCTGTTCCTACGATTGTGAGTAAAAGTGGTTGCCAATCTTCCAATCACTGATCCGACAAACAAGACAAAAGAATACTAGTGAATCGCATCCAAGAAAGGTGAACCGATCGCCGTACTCTATTGTCGGCCCGTCGACTGCCAGTCAAAATGACTCGCTCCGCTGCTTGGAAAATCCATCAGACGAGGACCGGATTTAAAATACCGGTATTATTCAGATAACCTGTGAAACCATGTCTCTTTGAGCGGGTTCACCTTATCAGATCATTCATCAGTTTGCTTCCTTCTATCCATATCTAGCAGCGCTGTCAAGACATTCACAGCAGCTCTCTAACAACACTGAAAAGAAGATGCGTATGATCCACATCATCCTCGTGTTCCTGGTCACGCTGTTTGCACGCTGCGAGGCATCTACCAAACAGAATCAACTGACGATCACAACCACGGACTCGACCGCGACCGCCAAGGCGCTTGAAAAGTTTTTCACCGAGGACGCCAGGCAGAACAATGACAATGGTTTTCTCAAGGTGGTGACTCTGTCCTCTAGTGAAGAAGAGCGTGCCGGCACGACCACAGGCGCCATTACTGCAGGCGAAGGCCCTCGTGCTGCAGCTGGCGCTACAGTCGTGTCGAGTGGTGCCGCGACAGGCGAGAGGGTGACTGTGACAATCTACAACAATAATGGACTCTGGCAGCGCTTCTTGCGGTGGTGGAACAGGTTGTTCCACGTGTCTTCTAGCTCGACCCGCCTTCTTCGAGAAAAGTGAGCGATACCTCAATTGTGTTTTCGCTGTTTTTGATCTGAAGGACAGACCGGTAAAACATTTTGTGTGTCACCTCTGTAGCTACTGTAACACTCAACATAATAAATGGTACGACCTTATTCATCCCGCTACATGTTCTGATCGTTTCCCCCCGACAAGCAAACTCAGTTGGGGTCGATGCCATGCGCCAGAGATATCGGCGTACATGCTTGGAGATAGTTAACATGACGAGAGAGTTGAGTTGCTAACGCAGCCAAGCTCTTGCAGGTTTATTGGTGAATTCGGTCGAGGGTGAGCGTATGCGAGCGCGAGTTTCCATCCACAGCCGCCGATCAGGCGCGGCTTTCAAAGCGAGCAAGCGTATGCGAGCGCTGCAACACGATTTTTTTTTCACACCGCGCCTAGCAACGTTTGCCCTTGGGGTCCCCCCCCCCCACTGACCTATCCTAGACCCGTCCCGTAAATGACCCGCACAACCTCCCCGAAGAAATTGGATGTATCTTAAAGGGCCATTAACAGTTTGTTCTTCTCTAAATTGTGCCTACAAGGATAATTGGAATAGCCATCGTGTCCTCAATAAACCAGCTTCAACATATTCCAGCGTCGGTTGCTTTTCCCCGTCTTCACGCGCTTGGATGCATGCGGACCAGAGTCGGATCCAATTTAACTATTGAAATTTGAAAACTGTCATATCTTCCGAACAGTCACAACCAAATCAAAGCTGTCGCGTGACTTTTATTCTCCAGTGAGCGCCACCGATGCAGCGACGACGCTGTCTAACCACTACCCAGCACGTAGCTATGAGCTTTCAATGCACAATGTGGTGTCAAGCTCAAGTGGTCGCTTCCGAATGCTGGACTAATGCCAATGGAGATGAGATCTGCTCAAGTGACCCAACTGGACTTCGAGCTACGTGGTGGTTCTTCTTCGTGCTGCTGCTGTTTGCAAGCGCTGCATCCGGTTGTTTTGACGCAGACTGGTGGCCACAGGAGACAACAGTCCATGAAGCTCAGACACCAGGTCTTGAGGGTGGATTACTAGATGGCGACAAAGGATTAAGCGTGACGCTGGTACATCCGTTGCTAGGTGAACACAACGGGATCGGAACACATCAAGCAATCTCGTCACCTTCGAAGCCAGTGTATCGCTACCTCGACCCTTAACTAGGCAACTACCATCTATGCACAAGTTAAAACGTACGATTTTGAACGCTGCCTCTCTACTTGTCTTCCTGTGCGTCTCCCTCAGGCTCGGTCGAAATCTCACCACTAGGGTTCGCGTAGCTTAGCTGCGCCGCCAGTTCCTCTTCAGTTGCATCGGCGGATTTCCCAGTGAACTGCGTGTCCGTGTCCGGATACGACGCCACCGTATCGCCTTCGATCCGCTGACGCTTTGTTGCCGGCATTTGGTAATGCTCCGGGTAATCAAATGCCGCGTCCTCCGTCGTGGCCGCACCCTTAGCCTTCATCATTGCTACAATCGCGTCTCGATCCGAACGCTCTCCGGCCTGTTTCGCCACTGGGTTGGGATCGTCAAATGCCCAACGTACATTGAGCACCTCGTCACTCTGCAGCGACTGGTTAGCCATCGCCTCCTTGGCAAACTCAGCGCTGGTGCGATGACGGTATCTAACAAAGCAGATGGATTTGCGATGGATCACATTGATATTCTCCACTTCTCCCCATTCGCCAAATTGTTTCCAAAGCGCCTCCTCCTGTTCCTTTACAGCTTCGTGGCCGCTGGCAGTCTTCAGACCTCCCACATAAAGCGTTCGCGAGTTCCTGGTAAAGTTACCCACCCCGGCCATGTCATCTCGATCCGTAGCGTGGCGTTCCCGTCCGAAGCAGTCGTGCATCATGCCGATGCGCGTCTCGTCCGCAGCAGATGGCAGACGGTGGTAGTAGCTGCACTCTGCGCCTCTAGCACACATGCCGCGAGCAAAATGCACGCAAAAGTATCTGTTGGCCTTGCTCACGACATCCGCCTTGGTCTTGCCGGCATCACGCTCGAGGTTGCAGCGCGTCGTGGCCGGGTCCTTGCCCCGCGCGTCATCCCAATGGTCCCCTATGTACTTATCGTACCAGATATTGTACTCATAGGCTCCTTCAAGCTGAGAGTTAGCCGTGGGCATCGCATCTAGCTGCGTTCGGGCTGGGCGGGCCATGAATTTAGCATTAAGCTGCTCGTAGCGGTCGCCCTCCGAGGCGCCAGCTTTGCCGCGCCCGAACCAGCCCGTGGAGTGCGGAGCCGCACCCATCTCAGCCGGACGCTCCCATTGTGTCGCATTAGTCTCCGTGTTGTAATAGTAGATTTTATTGGACGCCGGGTCCAGCGCCTCCCGCCACGTGTGTGCGTCCCCTTGACTGTCCACCACCAAGGCGTCGAATCGCTCCACTTTAGGCGCACGGCAGCGGAAGCAGCGCTGGCGCCGTGCGTAGTTCTCATGACTACAGTCGGCGCAGATCCAGTTCTTCTCGTACACGGCGTAAGCAGCCCCTACGTCGCCCAGTGTCCCGACGGCGGTCACTTGACGTGAGAGCCCATCGGCGTCCTTCGTAATGCTCATTTTTTGGCTTGAAAAAATGAAGGTGTCGCCTAATTTTGGGTGAAGAGTATAAAATAGTTTTTTTGGTCGTTGAAGTGAGGACTATTTTTGATCTCCGACGGAATTGACTCGACTGAATATCATCATCAGTACTTATTAATACTAAATTTAAAGCAAGTCCCAAACGACACACCATCGTCGCTGGGTACTGGCAGGCTTGCTCTGAGATGCTTTTGTCAATCCAAAGCGAAACATCTGCATCGGCATGTACTTACCTCACGGTGGAGTCCACCGTCCACGTTTTGCTGGTCGTCTCCACGCGAATCTGATCAGGAAGAGAAAAGATGGCTTCACTTGTTCTTGTATGTCCATCGCATTTAGATCCACGCTTCTTAACGAAGAGAATCGATTAAGTAAACAGGAGCGAAAATCCACCTCTGTGTTCTGTGTGGCGTTATTCCTCCCTGCTTAACTCCTCCTGCTTTCTTCCTCTGCTAATACGCCACCACGCTAACGGGCGACAAAAGACTGATCAGTGATCTACAAGAACTGCGCCATCCAGCGGAATCCATCAGCGTATCCCATCCGGCGCACCACTGAGCACATGTACAGCTCAATAGGGCGGATGCTAGCATCCTTGTCGCCACGAGCCTCCTTGCCGTAAGTCTCGTACAGACCCAGAGCACTGCGCAGCTCATCCTCCGAGGCGGCGCGAGGCACGTCGATCTTGTTGCCAAGCACCAGGAATGGCACATTGGCCAGCTCGTCGTAGCCCAGCAGCGTATCCAGCTCGCGCTTGGACTCGGGGAAACGCTCGCGGTCCAGTGCATCCACAACGAAGACGACGCCGTCCACCGTTGCAAAATAGTCTCGCCAGAGTCGACGAGCGGTCTCGTGACCTCCAAGATCGAAGGTGCGAAGACGCAACTTGCCAATAATCAGCTCCTCCGAGTTGGGGTGGAGCGTCGGCTCGTGGACTGCCACGCGGTCATCCTTGAGCATGTGTAGAAGGGTGGTCTTGCCAGCGTTGTCCAGGCCCAGGAACAGGATCTTGGCGTTCTTGTGGTACAGGCCTGCTCAATATTTAGTACACGAAAAAATTAATTATAAATGTCGTTTTGAAAGCACCCATCTGGCATTTTGACTAGGATTTGTATAGGGACGACAAAGAAGGATCGAGCTTTCCATCCATAAGCACCGAAGCCGTCGTCGTCTTCGCAAGTTTATGATAGCAGGTTATACGCACCGAGGTAGCCGAGCACGTTGTAGAACCAATCGAAGACAAACATGGCAGCTGGGGCGTTTCGCGCGGCTTTGGCCTGTGTGTGATGTAGTTCCTCTTTGGGCGATGGACGCAAACCGCGAAATGAACCGGAGCATTCGGAAGAAAACCAGCTGGGTCGGCCGATTACGGGTACGTCTGGGGACGAACGAAATCTATCTTACAATTTTCAAGTAGAACATGGAGGTTGAGACTGCCGCCACAGCTTGATGTGGCAAATTTAAACCAATCCTATCGCTCAAATCGTAGCCACGAAACAGGCCACCATTTGCCCAAAACAATGGTGTCGAAATATTCGTAAGTCTTATCTGCCAATGCAGCGACAGCAAAACGATACGACGCCACTATTGGCAGAAAAAGACTGACCTTGATTAAAGTTTCCGTGACCAAGATGCGGCGGCGTGGCGTGGGCATCGGCGCCGTGCGCAAGAAACAGGAGCAGGCGAAACAATACTCGGATGTGGGTGAGCAGCTCGTGGAGGCAAATTTGTCGCACGTGTCGTCGCAGCTGGAGCTGTTCCGCACGAACCTACAGGCGTTCGCTATCAAGTACAAGAACAACATCAAGAAGGACCCCGATTTTCGACAAAAGTTCCAGGCCATGTGCGCCAAGATTGGTGTTGACCCGCTGGCCTCTAAGAAGGGATTCTGGTCTGAGCTGTTGGATGTGGGCGACTTTTACTACGAGCTGGCGGTGCAGATCATCGAAGTGTGTATCATCACGCGCCCCAAGAACGGCGGACTCATTGGCATGAGCGACCTACTGCGTCTGTTGGAAAAGAAACGAGGTGCAGCGATGCAGACGGTGTCTGACGATGACGTCAAGCGGGCAGTCAAGAAGCTCAGTGTGCTCGGAGAGGGCTTCCAGCTGATTGACATGGAGGAGAGGACGATGGTGGGCGCTATAAAGAAGCTGCTTGAGACAGGAAAGTTAGGCTAATATTCTCTCTGTTGCTACTATAGATTGTGACTGTGCCGGTTGTTCTGAGTCAAGATCACTCGACGATCTTGGCGCTGGCACAGACGACATGCGGCATGGTGAACGTCAGCATTCTGGCACGAGAGTTGCAGTGGGACAAGAAACGAAGCATGCTAGCCCTGAACGTTCTGCTTCGAGAAGGCATGACGTGGCTGGACGAGCAGGTGCAGTTGTTCTTGAGATCTTCTGTGCATTTTGGGTTGTATCTGACAGTGGCTGAGTTGTGCTGCGTAGACGAGTGAACCTTCCTACTTTTTCCCTAGTATCACACTGTCTGGTACTTACACATAGTTGTCTAGAGCTACACCAGCTTGACGAGGTGGAAAAACTGTGCAGATAAATAAAGTTAAAGTGATTTTCTGTAATGAGACGGCGGTTTTAATGCAGCAGTCTGGATCGTACTTAGGAGAAGATGCATCTTCACTCGCCCGTGGCGTCTGCAACGGACAGTTGTTTTCTTGATAACTTTTCAAGCGTTGGCGTTGACAGAATCGACGGGCTACTAGCGAATCAACTTCGTGTTTGGACTAACGTTGCAGTATTTTGCCTCAATAAGAAAGTCCTGATTTACATAAAATTGTCACGGTACTGTCGTAATAGAGGTTTAAAATTTTGCTTTTGTTAAAACTGAGATGATACAGTTTCAAAGGCTATTAGGCTTTGTGTTTTGAGGCAAAATAATGTACTTCTACATTTGAAATTTTTCGTCCGCGGCAACACCGCCGGCTACCCAAGATGACCGGAAGTACCCCGCCATCAGGTACGAATGGATTTGTCTGGTGTGTATGGTCGACGTCGTCGACGTCGCTCTCATCAGATGACGGAGTGCAGCAGGACGCTAGAGAAGAGCAGCGCGTGCAGCAGCAGGGTACCCCAATAGAACAGCAACGCGCGCAGGAGCAGGACTCTATAGAAGGGCAACGCGTGCAGCAGCAGGGTACCGCCGCCGATGCCGAAGCGAGTCGCTTCAAGCAATTGCAACTGAAAAAATATAGCTGCAACTTCAGGAAATGCTTGGAGAGACAAGACAAGACGTCGTCACTGCTGACCAGAAGCTGGCGTCCAGAATCGACACTGCCGTGAAGATGGTTGTTGCGGATCGGGTGCTCGAGTTTACCGAGCTTCGGGAGCAAGTGAAACAAGGTCTCGTGGACATGACAGCGCTTCGCAAATTGGCCATAAAAGACGTCGACTACACGCAAGAGCTTCGCAACGAGACCAGACAAACCGTTCATATTAAGAACAACCCGATACTAACAGCGAACGTCTACTACTCGTTCACTTGCAGAGGTCGTGACGATGTCTGGGCAGTGAGCACGACGGAAGAAGTAAGCGTTAACACACTACTCGCCCCACACTTGGCAGATTGGGAATTGCTGGAGCTCCACCCTTGGTGGACTCCGTTAGAAATAAAAATGTCAACCAAGTATCTAACGGGCGAATGACTACCAATACTAAAAAAGACTTCTGGTTTCTGAGACTGTGTCGTCCAGGTCTCATACTCCCCTGAAACTCGAAGTCTTCCTTAGCTTGTTTTAGCGTCATCTGGGTCGGATTGTTGTTCTGGTTCTTCATCTGTATCCCCATCAACTTGAGTACACAGGCATTCGACACCACGCTGCTTTCGATGTTGGCGAAACTTGCTCTTACCCAATGGCTTGGTTAAGGCATCAGCAGGCATGACCTTAGACGGCATGTGTTTTACCACAATGTAGCCAGCATCGACATAGTCAATAACCTTGTATATCATCAGGTCTAGACACTTGATCTTGGGATGTCCACTGGAATGCGTCATGACCTGAACAGCTGCAGCATTGTCCGTCCAGAGAAGAGCTGGAAGCTCGACAGAAACTTGTAGTTCGGCTAACAAGTTTTGTAGCCGTCGAATTCGATCTGCACAGCAACTGGCTGCTGTGAGCTCACCACTTCATGTATCTTTAACTGCACTGGGCTGTAGCTTACTTTGGTATGCTACAACACATCCACCAAGTGTTACAACTTGGCCAGTAACAGATCGACGAGTGTCCATATCATTGCCGAGGTCAGCATCAGCATATCCAACGATAGAAAGATTGCCCTTTGCAGAAACGTTTGGTAGCACCAATCCATAGGAACTAGTCCCCTTCAAATACGTAAGAGCGCGTTGAGCCAGTCCAAAATGTTCCTCTGTATAACAGTCAAGAAACTTGCTCAAGACACGAACCGTGTTCGCGATATCGGGTCGCGTACAGCGCACCAAATACTGTAGGGAACCAACAATTTGACGAAATGGTAGATCACTTCTGTTTACGTCAGGTCCGTAGGGTTTGCTGGGTCTCACAGGTTTTACTTTTGGGTCCATTGGAGTACGGACCACACGAGCAGTGTGATCGCCATATTTTTCCACAATGTGTTGAATGTACGATTCTTGTGACAACGTGACTCGTGTCGGCTCCACTTTTACATTCATGGCCAGCAAGAGGTTGATCTCCCCCAAATCCTTTAGCTTAAATTCACTCTTCAACTGTGAAATTAGCCACGTGATACTCTCATTTTTCGCCGCAATAACGACATCATCAACGTAGACTGTAAGGAAGATAGGAGAGTCGTCGACCCACTTGACGTAAACGCCATCTGCAATTATGCTGGATATGAAACCAAGCTTCACAAGATATCTCTTCAAAGTTGCGTTCCAGATCAGAGGAGCCTGCTTTAAGCCATATAAGCTCTTCTTCAACAAGCACACACGTCCAGTGCCATCGTCGAACAACTCTGGTTGCTCCATATACACGTCGACATCAATCTCACCGTTTAGAAATGCCGTAGTGAAGTCAATTTGGCGAGGTTCCAGGTCATAGTAGAATGCGAGCACAATGACAACACGGATTGCCTCCATGCTCACAACTGGAGAGTATACTTCCCAATAGTCTGAGCCAAACACTTGCTCGAAACCCCGGAGAGTAAGTCGAGCTTTGTAGCGTAAAATTTCTCCGTTTTGATTCCTTTTGATGACAAACACCCAGCGACTGGTCATGATCTTAGTGTCCGACGGACGGTTCACTAAAATCCACGTATGATTCGCTTGTATGTCAGAGAATTCCGTTTGCAAAGCTTGCCACCACTTATTACCATCAGGACCTGCAAGCGCTGCACGAACTGACTTGGGCAGCTTGTCCGTAGTTGAGATGAAGTAATTGGCAAGCGAATAGCCATGTAGCCTTACGTTTGGACGACGTGTACGTGTTGATCTGCGAAGCGTAACAATTGGGTCTTTGGTGTGTGTTTTCCGACGTCGCTTAACTTCAACCAAACCCGGTTGTCGCTTCTTTTCAACGTGTTTTGTACATCTCGTATCATTCTCATGTCCATCGACACGAATTGTAGAAGTGGAGTCACAATTTGGAGTATCATAAGTCTGGGCCAGCTCCCCTGTTCGTCTGCGTTTTGTTAGACCTGAGTTGATATTATCAAACTCAAGCTCCCCCGCTCTTCTAACTTTTGTCTCTTCCACTACATCGCCTCCAACCTTAGCATCCAAAGGACCGACTTCATCGGAGCTATGCAATGCCAGTGCAGTTTCATCGCTGCTACAGGAGCTCGAGTAGTCATGAAGAGGAAGTCTTACATACGGGATTGAAACAGGTAGCACCACACCGGGCTTCTTCGCGTAGAGCTTGTCAAGCAACTGATCCACATAATCAGCCGCCACTGTCCACTGATCGCGAAACGTTACGTCACGAGACTCCACAATGTGTCCGGTAACAAGATCGAGGACACGATATCCAGTCGTGGATTTTGGATATCCTAGAAATAATGCCTCTTTCGCTGTCGTATCTTGTTTACCTTTCCGTCTTTGCTGAGGGACGAAGTACGTTGCAGCACAGCCCCACACACGTAGACCAGATACATCGGGTATACGACCTTCAAATAACTCGTAAGGTGTACTGCCTTTAATGGCTTTGGATGGTGAGAAGTTGCGTATTGTTACCACAAACTTGAATGCCTCTCCCCATAGTTTTGTTGGAGGTCCACTGGTTACGAGGAGAGCGCGAACGGATCGCAGTACTACACCATTCATCTTTTCGACGAGACTGTTTTCCTCCGAGTGTATACGTATTTGTATACAGCGGACGAACTCCATTGTCTCGGAGGACTTGTTGTAGCTTTTAATTTACGAACTCAGTTCCTTGATCAGACCCCAGGAATCTGACAGGTCGCTCACATTGCTTCAGCTGTAAGACCAACGTCTTCAAGTTGTCTGTACATTGAGACTTTTGACGGAGTAAGAAGCCCCATAGGTATCGTGAGTATTCATCCTCCACGAGCTGAAACATCACGTTTCCAGCAACCGAAACCTCACCATAGTGACAGACATCGGTCATTAGTTTTTCACAACACCTCATTGATCGACATGGAGACACGTTCTTGTATGACATTCTTCGCGATTTTGCTAATGTACAGCTTAGGCAATCCATCGCATCTCTAGTGCGCTCACTAGGAGAGATCGTCATGCCTGTAACCATCTGATCACGATGGAGCTGCTGCAATGCTGCAAAATTCACATGACCAAAGCGAAGATGCCACCGAAATATCGATTCACCTCCAGCCACAAATGATGCAACAACTTGAGGTGAATTACACAAACCACGAGTGCGATAGTAACCTCGACTCTTGACAAACACTATTGCTGTCGGCCCCTTCCATAACAGCCGTCTTGGAGGTCCGTCCTGAGGATACTGTGACTCACATTGCCAGCCTTGCTCTTCAAGTGCATTAACACTTAGCAGATTAACGTGACACCCAATAACATTACGGACTCCAGTAAGAACGCAGTCAAGCGCTTCTCCAGTTTCGCCACGTCTATCTTGTGTGGAA
>NW_003303756.1:65572-178463 GCF_000142945.1 Phytophthora infestans T30-4
GCAGAGCTTCCACCTGTCTATGATCTAGATATCTCGCATGCTATCATGAGACGCGTCGGATCTGCCGCGCCGAAGGTGTGACTTCTCTCCATGGCCATTTATCGAGATGGGGTGAAAAGCTCATCACATATTATATTAGAGCAGAATTATAGTAAGTCTTCTCAAAGCGTGCTATTACTATATGTGTTCTTCAGCGCACGCGCCTATACCGCCTCACACAACATGGGATTTCATACGGCCTCGTATGTCATGGAGCTTCATACGGTTTCGCACATCACGACTTCAGCACACGCGCCTATACCGCCTCGCACGACACGTGCCTTCATACGACCTCGTGTGTCATGGTGCTTCATACGGCCTCGCACATCAAGGCGACCTTCATGATATACACGGACATATCGAATTGCACGCCGAGCTGATAAGAAGGCAGCGAAAATATTTTATCTGATGTGCATAAACTGCTATTCGATTTGTGTCTCAACATCACTACGATATGATAATCTGCCTACGGTCATATGTTTGTTATACGTATCGGAGCCAGTGAACGTCACTCGACACCACTCTGTCAGTCAGTAATTATGCAAAAAGTCGATAAATAGTAAATGACGTACATCTTATCATGCCAGAGTAAGAAGACGAAATTACTTATTACTGTCAATCTGATTTATTGAGACGAGCCCTTCAATGATACTTTGATATTATGAATAACTCCGCTATGGCGTGGGATCCCAATACGCTGTGGTAGACGTATTTCTAATCGCTAAGCTAATCTGCAATATCCTCACCGATTTAGGTTGAGGTTTGCCGCGCAATCGATAATAGAGAACTTTAGTTTCTGGAATAAACTCTACTGGAATATGGGACCAGTTTCTTGCTCGAGTGATATTCCAAAGGTACACTTTGAAGTTTAGGCAGGTTGCCGTACACTGTGCCCTAGCCGTAGAGGCTAGGGTAAGTCACTACAAAATTGAACAGGGGAGAAATGCGATGCCGACGAGAAGGAAGCGCGCTTCCGCATCTTAGCGCTGTACGCGATGGGATATGAAGCCGAAGCCGCCGCGCTGTACGCAGCAGAGTTCATGCATCACTAGGACCTGTCATGGCAACCTTTTTGGTCTTGGATTCGGTGCGCTTGCTTTGTACCAAGGTTTCATCGTTCTTCTTCTGAACGTAAACCTCCACCAAGCGCTCCAGCTCGTTTTCGTCGACAGACTTATGTGGTTCTTGGCCTGCGGTATACATAGGTGTAGTCTACACACAACCAGCGAACAAAATTCCGTAGCATAAGTCATACCTGACATGGCTCGCTCCTTTGCGCGCTTCGATCGGTACTCTTTTTTTCAACTTGTCAACGTGCTTGCGTACACCGCCAGCAGACAGCTCCTTGCTCAGCGCTGAGCCCAGACGCTCCGTAATTTCGACCCACCGCTCCGGCTTCGAGGCGCTATGAAGCTAGAAGGTCCCGTCATCACCAACCACCTCGTTCATGAGCATGCAGTCTACTTTCACCGAGTACGTGATGCGCTTTTTGCGGGCTTTCTCGCTCTTGTTTACTTGACACAGTCGCTTGAGCAGAGCGTCTCGTCATCGCCTCCACCACTGCGTACGGGTGGCGCTGCCACGACTTGCAAGACTTGTGGCTCGTCACCGTCCAACTCGACGTCTGACTGCATTATCGTAGTAGTTAGCGACACGTTGTCCGGTGACACCATCAGAATGAACACGTACTGTAGTCTCTGAAGGTATCCAGGTAAGGAGCTGATTAGCGCGTTTGTCCAATGCTCTGGGGCTTCTGTCGGCTTTTACCTGGAGTCGCGCGGGGGGTCGTGGCTGGCGCCGAGATTTTGCAGGTTGGTTGACTCCCTTTGCCCAAGGTTGCCGCACGCAATTGGTGCGATATCACCTAGACTGACGTCGAGTTTTTCGGGTTATATGGTTTTACAGGAATCCGCTGAGCTATGGCACTGGAATATCTCGACCCTCCTGTATTCCACTGGAACAAGCTTTTGGTATATAAATATGCAAGTTACGTTTTAAGTACGATTTTATTGCAACATTTTATTCCAAGGTGACGATATATTCCAGAAACTAAAGTTCTCTAATGACCCATATTCTGAATAACAGAGAGTGACTTTGCAGCGAGCGCACCTCAAAGTGGTGCCATTTGAGGAGCGAAGCGCTCAATCGAGAATTAAGACAACATTAAGATGGTGTTCATCATGCAGATCACCTCAAACCCTGGTGGTGACGACGAATAGTTCCTCTTCGCAATGATTTACAGTGATGCCTTTACCACGACGATTAACAATATTTATCCGAGCTAAATCTATCACGCGGGTATCTGTCTGTAACAGCCAGTTGTCACGCATACATAACTGATGCTGTGAAAAGTGGCTTAAAAAATACAAAAGGTAGGTCGAAAGCCGCTTAGTGAGACAGAACATGTGAGTACTGAGAATATTGTCTACAATGTTTTTTGGAGCGTAAAAATATTAGAACACGGTATACATATATTATATGTAGCTTTGCTTTGAATAAAAAAAATTAGTTCACCGCAGCGCAGCGGAGGTGGTCAACCCTCTCTACACCAACCAACCATGCCCTTGCGTTAGTTTCTCGCCCCATTACCGATATACCTGTCCGTCTGTCAATCTATCCGTCGCTTCCCTGCCCTCCTGCTTTTATCTACCTTTTCGCATGGTTACACTCGACCGGTCTAATGCATTTCCTTCCCATCCTATCAGCTGCGCATATCTTTCCGACCCGACCTAGCTAAGCCAAAATTACAAAAATATTAAAAAACGTTTTACAATTAAGAGGCGCCCTGATTGGGCGATATTTGCCGACCTGCGACACCTACTGGATCTGTCGCACGATCGGACCGTCTCTCGCCTTCGCGATTGGACGTGAGGTAAACATTTCTGCCGAGAACGAAGCGCACCTATTGGATGCAAGCAACCTGGTGGGTTGTGTTAACGATTACATTAGTACATTTTGCTACTCAAAACCTGTCGTATGTACTGCAAATCGGGCACAGTAAACACCTTGTCTGTAAGAGCTCTGCAATGTTTTTTCCTCACACCTTGTAAAGTAGAGCCGATAGTATTATTGCTAATATTGAAGGAAGTTTTACAACCTTTGCGTTAGCTGCACCCGGACATCGCACTGGATGCGCGCATGGTACCTACGTGGTACTTCCTCTGTCCGGAAATATAAGCGGGCTACCTATCTAAACCGTGTCCAAAAATATAAGCGGCTTCCTTACAAATTCAAGTCACTTAAAAATACCGTTGTATTTTGGCTAAGTACGCCTTTAGAATTGCTGTTGTTGTTGGCAACCACTACTGGCCCGAGTCAAAGCCGAGCTACGCGCTATCAGTAGCATTATTCGATGGCAAGTTTTACGTCTCTACAAGTTTTCACGCCACCTAAATTAAAAATGACGGTCAAGCGAAGACTTTTCAATTTCCAATTCGGCATCACAAACTTTGCGTCATCATATAGTTGCGACCAAGTGACCGATTTGATTCAAATTTCGACCAGAAAATTCACCGTTATCCAAATATTATTTTAGACCAATGAGATGTCAGTTTAACATATTCCGATGAATAAATTAAATATGACCGCTCTACAGATGAAGTAGTATTTGAAGTCATTTTTATTGCTTAAAACGTATGTTTTGCAAAAACATAGCAATATTTAAGCAATTGCAAAATTTAAAAATACAGTTTGTCTAACAGCATTAAATGGTGGTTTATTGGCTACTATTTAGAGGTATTTATTGTTTTAGACTATATCATGCTTTTGATATAATAATACAACGTTATTTATTATTTCGTTCTGTTAATACACCAAGCAGTAAATGACCGTTAGAATACCACATATTTTTATGCACGTTAGTAATTATAATAGGCTGCTCGCCGTTTGCAGCATGGCGAGGTCCACGCTCAAGGCCAATATTGACCTGCTACTGGTGAATCCGAAGCGGTCTACGATGAACCCACCGGCGCGCTGCGCCTGCTGTAGGAAGCTGCAGTACGGGTACACGCTCCAGACTATCAGCGGACGAGACATCGCGCGGCGCAGCATAGCCTGCGAGAACAGCTCAAAGCGGTTAAGCTCCAGAAGGAAAAGCCCCAACCACCTGATTTGGTCGAAGTGTGCCGCCGGGATAGCCTGTTGAAAGTCAAGAAGGCGATGGGTCCTGACTTGTACCCTAAGAAGGAAAAGAGGAGCAGCCGCCCTCGTAAGCTGACTGCCCGAAGCGCTAAGTACATCAAGCAAAAGAAGCAGAAGAAGAGTAAGTAGTTGATAAATATACCCTTTAGGCCCTCATTTTCCTACCTGTTTTTGTATTTAGTATACTGGCGGACAGTGCGAACTTGGAGCCGCACATATGGTAAACTGACTCCGGCACTGTCAATTGTGCTGACGCACCTACAGAGCGTAGCGCGTTTCATATAATAATTAGCACATGATAAAAACTGTGTGCCCTTGCAAGCGCCCTATCTACATACGCGTCATCGTAGATGGAAAGTACACTCGCTCACTTGGACACATGCAAATCCATGCTTTCTGTTCCATCAACGCATACAACGTATATTTCACTCATGCGTGCTCGCAAATAAAAAATACAGTATTAAGTTAGCACTCCGCGCGACGAATAAGTTGCTATCTACAGACGCTCGTGTGCCCGTGTGCGGTAGTGCTGACCATACATATGGGCGTGGCAAGTCGATGTGTCGGTACGCAGTACTGTACTTAGTGCCCTGTCCATAATGGTCGAAATAAGAGATCTGTTGGTTATAAGGTGTTTCCGCCGCGCGCGTATATATAGCTATCAGACACACGGTCAGCTAGCCTGTATCTCGGCGGTATGACCTGTGCCCAGTTAGTGACGCGCCTGGTCATATCGACTATTGTACCTTTCTGCCAAACGCCCTCAGTTGTATGGTCCTACGTAGGAGGATGACCCTTACGGAAGACCTACTATCTGATCGGGTCCTTCCGACTAAAATTTAGCCTAACCCTTTGACGAAAAAAAAGACGAAAGACATATTTGACCATATCTGACAAAATTTCATTAAAATATTAGTATGCATTTAGATGACCGCTCATTCTTTGGGGTGTTGTCGGCATTTTCTGTTGATGGTTTTTTTTTTCATTTTCGAAGGCTTCTGGTCGAGACGCCCAGTACACCGGCAACTACGCTGATCTCAATATTGTAGACATACTGCAAGACAACGCCTCGCCAGCGTATGTCTGATGAGTAGCCCATATTTCATTTAAAATCAATCTGCTGTGGATACCTTACGTAAGGGTAAATGGCCGGCAAATCCTTGCCATTCAGCCCTTAATTTGTAAAAAGGTACCCTTTAGACCAAATCGGAGCCCTTACGTAGGACCTCCACAATCAAGTATTATTGGATTGCAGTCGGCAAAATCAAACAGTGTTATTGGTCATATATTATATTATATTAGTTATTGGTCTGGCTTAGCAACTCAACTCCAGTTCGTCCTCAAATCCCACCTTTAGCCCTACCCACCCTTGCTTAGGACCAGCCTTTAAAGGTCAGATTGGCCAAAACTTTGGAAAGGCACAATAATACATCAGAAACGTAAGCACAGTAAGCCAGCACGACGACGCCAAAGTACCGAGAACGTGACAGTGGTCCTATGCAAAGGTTTTGGCTATCACGAGCGCGTGGCATATACACTCATTAATGACCTTGCGATAGATGGATGGACACATCAGCTAGCACGCAGAGCTGATAAATAGGCAGCGAAAGTACTTCATCTAATGTGCATGAACGCTTATTCACTTCAAGTCTAAACATCACTACGATCCAATACCGCCATATAGCTTCGTATGTTTGTCATACATATCGGGGACAGTATAATGTCAGTCAGAAAGGATCTACGCCACTATGTCAGTCAGTAGCTATGCATTTAAGCCGGAAAGTAAGTCAATGACGTTCATCCTATCATGTCACCATAGAAAGCGAAGTTGATTTTAAATGACAATCCGATTCATTATGATGAGCCACCTACAATCGTGACCTTACTTTAAGGAGGAAGACAGATCATTCGGTGATACAAAAAAGATCTCCGTAAAGCCATTTGGAGTTAAGATTTTAATATTTGTGGTGATCATCGACAAATACTAGCGGTTCTAAAAGACACTACACATATGGATATGAGCTCAAATCTTACTTTAACAGATTGTCGCAATCCGTGATATGGTAACGAATGCCTCACAGCAAGACGAGGCATTCGTTACCATATCACGAATTGCGACAAAAGTACGCTCAATTCACCCGATGGCGTAGTATGTTTGCGTAGATGTACTAACCCTATTGCTACCGTTGCCACTAAAACCCTGCCATATGCTTGGTTTTACACTTTTTACTCAACCAAAATGTGAGGATTTCATTTTGAACGAATCATGTGGTTTGCGGAAAACCAAGCATATTGCTTGGTTTTACTACAATAATTGCAATAAGTATTGGTAAACCCACGCAATATGATATAATATGCTGCGGGGTTCGGAGTAAAACCCAGCATATATGCATGTTTTACATTGGACTGTGGGATATTTACCATACAAAATCCAAGTAAATTTCCGGCAGCAATAGGGTTAAGCACGCTAAGATTATGCTCGATTTCCTCATCAATTTATATGTAGGTTTTGGAGCACCAATGATAGTGATTCGCCTTCTGAGCAAACGATATTGACTTTGCAATGAAGTGTGCCTCGGAGTGGTGTCATTTCGGAAAGGACGCGCTTAAACGATAACTGAGACAAAGCCTTTCAGGGTAGATGGCATTCATCTTGCGGGTCACGTTAAGCCCTGGCGACAACGAATTTTGCTTCGCAATGATTTGGAGTTATATGTCCACCTTTAGATGATGATCTGGGCCTGCCTGCTATCGGGCACATTCAACTCTATATAGGGCTGTAAACGGTAACATTTTTTCAGAGATCAGGAAATGCTGTAGGTCGGTGACACCGGCGATGGATAAGAGTGTTGTGGGCAGAGTCTTTGTTAATACAGCATTTGTAGGACACGGTATGCGTTTGATAGAAGTAGCTCTGCTTTGAGTTAGAAACTCGAAGTCCACCGCAGCACAGCGGAGGTGAGCAGCCTTCTCTACACCAACCAACCATGCCCTAGCGTCCGCGGAGCCGGAGCCCAGAGCGCTTGTCTTAAACAGCTATTGCAGCAACCTGTCTGTCCGTCACACTTAACTTGTCGTGCCTGTCACTCTTTTCCGGACAAATAATTGGACAGCCTAGTTTTAAGATTTCTACTGGCTGCCGAGCGCAGCGAAGGCGGCTCCAATTGGTCCAAAACTGGATTGTGTAGCCTATATGATTTGTTTCCCAGTGTGATTTGCACAGTGCTATCCATTATCCGAAGGCGGCATCGTTCTACTATCATTTACTATTTTAACAGCAAATGTTGTTACTCATATTTGAGTGCTAAACTGAGGGCTTGCTTCCAATGCTGCAAGGTGCTTAGCGTGACATGTGTTTCCTAGGACATATACGTAATACTCTGTACTCAATTGTTTCTGCAAGTTGCAATGACTAGAACTAAAACAACAACTGTTTTGTTGTAAAAAATATTAATGAGTTATCTGAGTGTGGGGTAACTGACTGACCTACCAAATCGTAGTACATGTACAACAGAAGCTGGCCGTAAGAACAGAACAACGCGGTGTTAATAAACGTTGTCACTTGAGCCATAGAGATAGATAATTTTAGATTGAACAAAAGGAGCTCATATTACGAGTTCCTTTTGAAGCCATTGTTTCAAAGAGTTGTTTAGACAGCAAAATCCGATACTACTTAACGGGCAGACGTGTCGCCGACAAGAACGTAGGTTACGATTTTAACGGGAGCGGTAAGACAACAGCACAAAACGAGAGGTGTAAATTAAAGTTGGTTGCATAAAGAAACGTTTGGAAAATTGGAGCCTAAATGACGTTTAATCATCTATCAAATAAAAAACACCCCCGTCAACAAGGCGTTTTGCGACTCAATATCCAAATGTTTTGGCAGATTCGAGTGTCTAATGACTAATTTTGAATTAGCACAAAATGAACGCACTTCAATGCATTAAAAATGCTACAGTTTGATTTTTTTTAGCTTTCATTGAGTTTGGTATGAGAAGTGATCAGAGTCACCTGCACTTCAAATTGCATGTCTGCAATCGCTATACGATATATTTAGTTAAGCGTCGAGCTCGATGTCATGGGCGGTTTCTGAGCCGCTATCGCATCAATCAATGCAAAGGATAGTAATGGCCTGTCCAGCTTGCATTAAATACCCGCGTGGACTACCTGTAATTAGCTGAAATTGACACGATAATTATAAATAGACTGTGTCATGATTACTAGAATAATTTTTTTTTAAACACGGTAAGTATGATGGTAGGGACTGTAAAAAAAAAAGTTGCTTACTGAACTCTGCATTTTGTAGCGACTGGTCTAAATTAAACATAGATTTATGAAAATAAAGAAGGCACATAGGGGTTCAGATAATGGAAGGCAAACAGCTAAAATAAAACCTAAACGACCAGGACAACATGGGGAAGCCGCGCTTCGTCTGCGAGTACTGTAACAAGTCGTTTGAGGACTCGCACGAGGCGCGCCAACGACACAACCGCGGACGCAACCACAAGGCCAACGTCAAGCTCTGGTACGATAGCTTCACAGGTATGCGCAAGAACGTCTTGGCTAGGCTATGAGTACATATTCCTCATCACTCATTTTCAACGCTTTTTTTACCAGATCAAGAGCGGCATGCAGCTGCAGCTGGAATTGTTGGTCAGGACTCTCCTGCATGGACACTAGAGAACCCTCCAGCAAATAGCGCTCAGAAACCGACATTTGCGCTGCAGAACCTGCCACCTTCGATGCATCCTGCTCCACCTGGCGCTTTCTACTACTGTCGATCCGATTGGGGCTGAAGAAATACATGTACGACCAGCAGGCAAGGTCCCAAACTATCGACGTTTTGCACATTCAACAATGCTAACCATGTACAATCAGGAACGCTTCCTTTTGAGACAACGGTTCATTCTTGCGCGGCAGCAAGTACTCGGCCTATCCGCCCTGGATCCACGGATGCATGGCGATCTGCTCTACTGTCAGACGCCGAGACGGATCGTCCACGATCAGCATTTTGGACATCAAGTCACGCACACTCGCAGACACGTGGTTCATGCCCCACGAGTCTAACATGTCACTCATTAGACCCTGTGCAATCATCTGGAAGCGCGGATCGGCGTCATCCGGACGCTCGAAGGGAGGTGCCCCGGTAACCATGATGAATAGCATTACACCAGTTGACCAAATATCCGCCGAGAAGCCGTTGAAGGGGACTTGGTTGCGGTAAATCTGAGCATAAAATATTCTTGTCAGAATCCGTTCTCATGACAAGCAAGTGTGAAGCCGCGGTCGTACCTCGGGAGGCATGTAAAAGATTTTTCCAACTGCGCCAGCAGGCGGCAGTGAATATGTCATGCCATGGGCGTCAACAGGAATGCCAATTGACAGACCGAAGTCGATGATCTATCCCATACAAGGCAAAAGTAAAGTCAAACCTGCGTAACCTCATGACATATACAGTCGAGCTTCCCGTACCTTCGAGGTATCGCCATCCAGTAGCACATTTTCTAAGGACATGTCACGATGGCAAATGTAGCGACTCTGCAGGTAAGACAAGCCCGCGAGAACTTGAGTAAACCAATGGCGGCACTCGGCTTCCTCCATTGCACCACCGCTCTCCACAACCGAAAACAACTCGCCACCATTACAAAACGGAAGAACAGCATAGATGAAGTCGGCGTCGTGCAAACACTCGATCTGCATGGTGGAAACACAACACAAGATAGGGTTATGCGTGAGATGACATAAGAGTCAAGGCAATTATCCCTTCAAGATAACTTACCAGCGTGAGTACGTTCTCGTGGCCTGGTACTGAAAGGAACTGCTGCGCTGCAAGCTCAACAAGTGGGTTCTCTTGAAGCTTGCCCTCCTCTATAATAACCTGAAAATCGGATAACACATGAGATAATCCAGCCACCTACCAGTATTAATACTTCATTGATATACGCACCTTACTCATGACCTTGATGGCCACTTCGAATTGCGTGCGCACGAAGGTGCCATTGGGTGTCATCTGCAGACGCACGGCGTGTTTCACCTTGCCATAGATACACTTACGCAGCGTACGCACGAATTCGTACACAGCTCCAGATCCAGAAAATATTGCCAGCACCATACCGACACCTTCCACAGGACAACGTCGCAGCTCAGCATTCATGAAGCGCACTTCCTGCGGGATTGGAGAGCTCAGTCCATTGTGGTCAAACTCTTCCGAGCCTGTACGGAAAACGTCATCTGACGGGTTGATGCCCAATGCCTGTAGCTGCTGCTGTAGTTCAGCCGAGACCTCCTGCATCGCTTCCTCTTCTTTTCTCGCTGCTGAGTCACTGGCCACTTCAGTGACCTCGTTACTGCTGCTGCTGGGCTGTTCAGCGATAGATTTTACACGTTTAGAGCGATTTGGAGTCGCTGCCTTTCTGGCTGGGTCCCTATGAGGTGCCCGCACTGGTTCGGTGGCTGCTCGGTCTCTAGTGGAGCTTTTACCGAGTAGTCCGCCCGCCCACGATCGAAACCGGTCGAATGCGCGTGTGCGGGAGGGACGCTGGCTGTCGGAACTGGGGGCGCGCGCTTTCGTGTTGACCGGTGGTCTGTCGGTCGCTCGCGTGTCGGCTACGACGGCAGGTCAAGCAACACGACGAGGATGTCGCTAAAGCAGAGACAGGGAGAGATAAACGCAGTGAGGGGGGGGGGCAACCGGGGGCAAGCAGACAAAGTGGCACCTTACACACTCGGCAGTAGCGAGGCGAGAGAGGCGGAGGCGCAGGGGGCGACACCAAGTGACCAGAAGATGGTCGAGGGCAGGAGCGATCGGCGATCGGCAGGCGAGTCAATGCGCGCGCAGCTGGCTGTACGGACCGGTACGATAGCGGAGTGTTCTTCGGTTTGTTTTTTGGCTGTTTGCGTGTTGACTAAGCGTTTGTATGCGTTGCCATGTTAGAAATGACGTTAGAAATCGACCGGCTCGAAATAATGTGCTCGATTTTTGTTTCGATACTGCTGTCAAACCGGTTTTACAACGAGAAATACGATTTTGTGAGACAATTGGATCAGTTGAAGCTTTTGTTACTCAGTAGTTAGAGCATTTCCACAAAACATCGACAAAAACAAAATTTAACCAACGGATGACTTTTTGGGCTCGCACCAGTTCGACAAAACACGGACTAAATTTGCCCATCGACCATCCTCCGGTCATCCTTCGACAAGATATAACACACCGATGATCGCTGACAAAACACTACCTTGTGCGACCCTTCAGCGCTCAGTGTACGAACGAAATGTTCTCGGCACGAGAGAAGGTAGCGCAAGGGCGTAACTATGCTGTAGCTGAAGATTTGGAGCTAGCGCGAGCATGGGTACAGGTGTTTACCGACGCATTAGTCGGAATTAACCAGACCGCCAAGGACTTTTGGTGTCGAGTAAAGGATATTATGGAGAGTTCGGAGCTCATATCGGTTGCTCTAGCATCAGGAAAGATGCCAAGTCGTATGTGTTCAAGCCTCCAGGCGCATTTTAGTCAAATTCAAAAGTCAATTGCAAAGTATGTTGGCTGCTCGACTCACGTTGAGTCTCTGAGAACGTCTGGGTCAACTGAGAGGGATATGATGAAGCAGGCGTTGGCGTTGTATAAAGAGCGCTACAACCAGCATTTTGCTTATGTAGAGTGCTACGACTTGCTGTCCAGGTGCCCAAAGTTTGAGAAGGGGCTTGATAGAGTTTCAGGTCGCGGGCAATCTTTATGCTCTGGGAAGCGTTCTGTGTCTGAAGAGGAAACTGAGACTACAAACATTGGGCAAACACTGGCCGGTCCACCTACCAGCGATAACACAGAAAACGAGCGTCCCAACGTCGGGGTTAAAGCTGCAAAACGAACTAAAGTAGAGAGGTTGATTCCACTTCGAGCAGTAAAAGCCCAGGAAACACTTGCATCGTCGATGACCCTAAAGGTGAAAGTACTAAAGGAGCAGCTTCACATCAATTAAGCCCAGTAGCGCCTCCAAGAAGAGCAAGTGCTACACACAATGCTCAACGAGCTCTTTAGTACTGTGCCAGCAAGCCGTGGGCATGCTACGTACCTAGAAAACCGTCGTGCCAACTTGCTGCGTCGCCTTGATACTGTGAGCACGACCTCACCTCAAAGCACATCATCGACCGGTGACAATTCATCTCTAGCGACTTTCGCTTCACAGGACTACAATCTACCATCGTCATCGGACATTTCATCCACGCTATCGTCTTCGTTCACGACGGCAAGTTTTCCACCACTAACTCCATTATCTGATACTCCAGCTTCGTCGATCGAGTTCACTGACTAGGATGTTTTTCACGTGACTACTCTGTTTTTTATCAGAAAGCTAGCAAATTCATTCAAGAATTAACGTTAATAAAAAAAGTCTTGTCAGCTCACGATCTTTGTTTTATTTTAATCGTCTGTTTCACCAAAACACTTCCATACATGTTCAGCTAAGTCGACCTGCAGCTGAGCGTGACGTGAAGCGTTCTCGATCGTATTAATGCGTGCTGTGAGCTCACCAAGCGATCTAGGTCGATATCCAACTGGTCGTGAAACGCGAAGCTTGTACAGAGGATTTTCTTGCTCGTCGTCAAACAAATATCCGTGCTCATCAACTGAAGAGAAACGATTCTCTTCACGTACCATATTGTGCAGGATAATGCAGGCTCGCATAACCTTATTCATGTTCAGCCGTGAAAGTAGTTTGCACGGTAAGGCTAAAATCCTCCATCGGGCCTGCAGGACGCCAAATGCGCGTTCGACATCTTTTCTGAGCGCTTCCTGTGCTTTTGCATAGCACTTTTACTTGTTACCACGCGGTTCTGATAATGTTTTAACAAATGCAGCCCAGTCAGGATATATTCCATCTGCTAGGCAATACGCCATGTCATACGAATGTCCATTAGCTTCGAAATTCACTTGAGG
The DNA here is from genome assembly GCF_000142945.1 of Phytophthora infestans T30-4. Lineage (NCBI taxonomy): Eukaryota > Oomycota > Peronosporomycetes > Peronosporales > Peronosporaceae > Phytophthora > Phytophthora infestans. The sequence goes on from NW_003303756.1 coordinate 78,684, forward strand.
TGCGTTTCCTTTCATTAATTCATCGAACACGGGAGATCTATCGAGAATATTAAGATCGTTTAGCGCTCCAAGCCAGCCAAAGCTAGCGTGCCAAATCCAAAGCTCCTTATCTGCGCACGCCTCCAGAACAACCGTAGGTTTTTTCTCCTTGCCTTTAAGCAGCCCAGCCCAACCGGTCGGGCAGTTTTGCCACTCCCAGTGCATGCAGTCGATGCTGCACCACATTCCGACAAATCCACGCCGCGTAATTCGAGTAGCCGCTTCATATCTGATTCCGTAGGAGATCGTAGATACTCGTCACCAAACTGCTTGTCCACGGCATCCACGAAATGACAGACGTTATTGTAGATAGCCGTCTTGGACATCTCCAGATTCTCGTCTATAGAATCAGCGGACATTGCGTAAGCTAGAACCCTTAAGGCAGATGTCACCTTCATAAGAGGGTGAATGCCCATTTTCTTTGCTGCATTCGGTCGCTGCTCAAAATACGCGGAATCTGCATCAAGTACACCGTTCAAAACGCGATAAAACATAGTCTTGCTCATGCGATTTCGAATTCTAAAGTCATCATCATCATAGACTGGAATCGGCGCAAAATACTGCTCTACGAAGCGCTGGTAACGCGTCTGAAAGTCTCGGTTCTTGTTGGCACGTTTGCCGGGGCGTGACCCTCCGCGTCGCTGGGCGACAGCATGAGGATCAGGATATAGGAGCTGCTGAATGACAAGATCCTCCTCCTCGTCTTCGTCTTCAATGTCGAGATAAGCCTGGGGGCATCTCGACGCTGCGCTAAACGAGTTCACCGACATGGGCTTCTTTTTGTGAGATCTGTTGTGGATTGTCTTCGGCTGGTGTGGCATGTCGATCAAATTTGAGTATGAACATTATTGACCAATTGTAGCTTTTGTATTGTCGCAGCTGGTGGAAATGCTCTTAAAAGGTTTAGTAGATATAAATCAAATTAAGGGATAGGGTACATCAATTTACTGTAAAACAGAGGTCGTAAGCAGTTAGCCGTAACCGTTCGGGCAAGCTTCGGCCGGTTATATACTCAAGGGAATGTTTCATTCCAGAGGAGCGATACAGGTAATTTTTTATCCTTAAAGTTGCAGCTCAGGGCAGCCAGGGCAAATTTGGATGATTTTGATTGGCTGAGAAGTTGCCCTACTTAACCTCCCCCCCCCCCCGGAATGAAACATCCCCTAAACGAACGGGTGCGGACAGCCGAAACATAAAAACGGATTGGTTCTGTGCGACCGAAACCGGAAACCCCGCCTATTATGGGCCCTATGTATGCATTCGTTTACGAATTAGAGCACGGGCAGAAGCGTTCACCGCAGCGTTTTACTAAAAAAAATTGAGTGCTGATGTGAAATGCGTCATAATTCTTCTAATATGGAATCGTTAAAAATAGTTTCTCATTTTGTTTACTATCCGAGACGAAGGAAACATCTTATATTTATTTACAAAATAGAATTGATACGCAACCTTTTTTTCATTTAAGTCTGCCAAACATTATTCACTTTTTTTTGCTCCGAGTCCGCGATCTCTGGGAAAAATAATCACATGACGCTCTGCATCTGACACCACTATAGTCGGTAGATCGCTAGGAACAAATCTCACGTTAGACCTGGGTGGCGGCGACAAAGACATCCTCTTCGCAATGATTCAGAGTCATGTCTATCTTTAGCCTGATGATTAACAAAAATCATCGGCGCTCAATCTATCATGCGGTTATCTACCTAGACCAGCCAGTCGTCGCACATACTCAACACGATGTGGTGTTGTCAAGTGTGACATCAAGGAAGGCGATCAATATTGCTGTTGATCCAAAGACCATTGATGAGGGAGACAACGTACACATCAAGAAAAATATGTACAGAGCAAACTTTGGGACGCTAAATTGGTAGGCCACACATTACATATAATACATTTAGCTTTGATTTCGGTATCTTGTTTTAACCCCTCCGTTACCAACGTCGTAACTTACGGCTTCAAGGAGGACATAAGTCTTAAGTTACGACGTAACTGAAATCTCTAGACATGAAATGGCTCGAACAAAGTGAACACGATACTTTAATCAAGTCAATTTTCGCTGCCAAAAAATATAGACTAGAAGAGGTCAAAAAAGAAAATGCCAAAGAAAGCGTGGGGGAAGGGTAGATGTGCTGCAGCAATATGGTCAGTCCGGACACTTGATTGAGTGGTCGAGGGTGCCGACTCGAAGCAGCGGTGCCTCATTCCAGAATTTGCCACAATGGCAAGAGTACAATCCAGTACGAGAACCAGGCAGTCGGTAGTTCAAGACACGCTTGGGGTTCGAGCGGTCGACTTCAAGCACTTGTGGCGGCAGCTCCTTGGAGTGGGGTGGACATCGAAGAGGCCGTCAGGCTCCGGACTCGTGAAGGAGTAAATGTATACGTCACCGACCGGGATCTTGCTTGTCGGTACGTAACGCGTGAACGAAGCACAACACAGGTATCTAAATGAATTGTTGTTTGTGCAGTGACGACGTTTGCTATCGAATCAAAGCTTATTGGAGAAAAAAGTAGCGAGAGTGGGGGGTAGGCGAGTGTCGATGAGGGCTTGCCAGCGAAGGAGTCGGTGACGGCGTCACAGATCGACGCATCCATTGTGCTATCAGCCAACACAATAGCAGTGATGTTCGGATCGGAGAGCGGTTCCCAGTCGGATCGTCTGGGTCAGGCAGATCACGAGCTGGTCGTCGGTGCCTTTCAGCGCCTCTTGTCGGGCGCCGAGTCTAACAGCTATATAATGATAACGCGAGTGACGGTGCCAGTGTGGATGATTATGAGAGTGTGGAGGACGCTCCGGATGGCCGTGTTGCCGTAGTGGAAGACGACGTGAGCATCATGGCGGATGGAGAAGTGTTGGACGCCAATGAGGCTATCGATTCGAGCGGTAGTGACAACAGCGATAATAGTGGAGATGAGGTCATTGAGCGGCGCGAATATCCCGACGACTTACTGGAGCCTGACGAAGATGTCGCCCTAATGGACGCGATGGGTGGAAAGCTTACCCTTAAAGATATCGACAACAACGCGCTTCGGCAATTCTCGTGGAGTGCACCCTCTTCCGAGTTTGAACGTGATTGTGAAGCATATGCGCATCTGGCTACTGATGTTGCTACCCCTACGCCAGAGATCCAAGCCATCGCAGACTCGCCGATGCTGCTATTTTTATTACCTGCCAAAGTCGCTGTGGGTTAGCATTGCGAAGGAGACCAACCGCTACAAGCGACAAACTGCACACGCCAGAGCAAAACGATTTCGAACAAAGCAACGGAAGCGTCATGCTGCGACGCCAGAGACTGTCTAGCATATTGAAAGGCGTCTTCGTGCCGAGCCTGCGTACCAAACGCATGAGATCTTACATGTGATGAGCCTTTTAGTGGCAAGAATGCTGAGCCCGATCACGCGGCGTTTCTCACGACATTGGGCGATGGCCGATGATGGCGCACTATCAGCCGGTAACTTTGGCAAGTTCATGGCTCGCAACCGGTGCACTTCGATCCTTCGCGACTTTCACGTCGTGAACAACGAGGCCCCGCGCGTTCGCGATAAGAGCAAAACGATTTCGAACAAAGCAACGGAAGCGTCATGCTGCGACGCCAGAGACTGTCTAGCATATTGAAAGGCGTCTTCGTGCCGAACCTGCGTACCAAACGCATGAGATCTTACATGTGATGAGCCTTTTAGTGGCAAGAATGCTGAGCCCGATCACGCGGCGTTTCTCACGACATTGGGCGGTGGCCGATGATGGCGCACTATCAGCCGGTAACTTTGGCAAGTTCATGGCTCGCAACCGGTGCACTTCGATCCTTCGCGACTTTCACGTCGTGAACAACGAGGCCCCGCGTGTTCGCGATAAGATGTGGAAGTTATGGCCGGTTGTGGACGTGTTGCAGTCTTTTTATTCACTCGGGATGGACACTTGGTAGCACGTTCTCCTTTGATAAAGGCACTCTATTGGCGACATCGAAGCGACACACAACACGTTCATGCCCGACAAGCCCCACCGCTACGGAACAAAATTATTCATGGTGTGTGATTCCAGGAGTGCGTCCTGTCATCGGTGATGTTTTATGAAAAAAAATAAAAAGTCGTAACTATTGACATTAATTCCCTATTTGATTTGTTATATGTCGTAACTTGCGACTACAGTTTTGAGGTATACGTCGGGAAACGAGATACCGAAGATAGGGACCAACAAGAGGTCGACAACAAGACGGAGGCAGCAGCAGTGATACGAAACATGAAGGCTGTTCTGAGTGGAGCATCTCGGGGATTTCGATTAGTTGTAATCGACCGGTTCTATTCCTCGGTACCGCTGGTCATACAGCTTTTATCGATGTCGATCTACGTGCTAGGGACGATCATGATTAACCGGCTGGGGTTTGATAAGCAAGTCATTAAGACATGCAAAACAAGACCGCGTGTGATAGAACGGGGGTCCTTCGCGTTCTCGCGGTCATATTCTATTCCGACCGTGATTGCCTGCCATTGGTGGGACAGGAAGCCAGTACACGACCTAGCAACGGGCTCGATCATGGTAGAAGACTCAATCCAAAGAAACATCAAGATGGTAGGACCATCAACATTTAAGTGCCCAAAGCTCGTTACCGACTGATGTCCATGATCAACTCCGCCTCCAGTCGTATTCGATTCAGACAGCGTTCCGATTCCAGAAATACTACAAATCACTGTTCATGGGTTTGGTAGACATGGCACCGGTGAATGCATACCTCACACAGAAGGAAACGTGTCGGCCCAAGCGACTCGTACCTAGAGACCGTGGAGACTGGTATATCCTCCTGCACAAACAACTGCTGCAGCTCACGGCAGACGACTTTGTCGACGCTTCTGCTCCTACTCTTTCTCCTATGGCGCGCTCCAGAAAGCGCCGCCAACTAGATGGTCACGCGCATGTGCAGTTTGACGACTGGGTCATCGTATCAGGCGTCCTGAAACGCCGTCAACGTTCCTGTAAAGTTTGCGCTCCTCTCCGCGGCGAACGAAAGAAGTCATTTCAGACCACTTACTACTGTGAAGACTGTTCACAGCCTGGTGCGAAGTGCTTCCTGTGCCCCAAGTCGCGGTATATATACGGGGGTGTACGAAAGGCATGCTACCAAATTTGGCATGAAGACTTCGAGAGTGGCGTCTCCATCCCAGCATCCCTCGAGAAACGGGTCGTCTTGCGTCGCTCAGGCAAGGTGGGTACACGTAAGCCCACGCGACGAGAGCTGATTTGTAAAGATGGCGACGCTGATAATGAGGTGGAAGAGCTTGTCGACCAGGATGCTCTACAGTCAGCAATCGTATAAATAGATTAGGTAGCACTGCATTTACTTGGTCTTCGTACAGTTTTTGAAGCGCCCAGAGCTTTATGGATTAGCAAGGAGGGATCTGTTGCTAACAAAAAATGCGCATTGCAGTCTGAAAGTCGTGAGTTTTGGCTTTTCGAATTATGATTTGTTCACAATGTCGTAGCACTTACGACTTAGATTTCAAAAACCTCTGGGGGTTAATAGCGGGAATCGATGAGGTATCGACGTGGCAAGACACGCACTTACAAATAGTAATATTAAAGCGAAGTCGTAAGTTTCGACCTATAAATAGGCTGTTTTAACTCGGATTTTCTGGTAACGGAGGGGTTAAGCCACCGCAGCGTAGCGGAGGTGGCAGGCTCACACTACACCAACCAATCATGTCCTGGCGCCCGCGTAGCGAGCCCCCAGGGTTCTAGTAAGTAAGATGAATGTCCGTCTGTCCGTCAGGTCACTTAATCCGACCTTCTGACTGGATGCAATACTAATATCAATATAATTTAGACTTTTTAGCTGCAAGAAATCGGTTTATAAATCTCAAAAGAGGGATCCTAACAGGTATAAATTCTGAAAAGCGAATACTTTTTTACGTAATGTTGTGGGAAAATACGCCTTTCAGCCAGCCATGGCTAGAGAGGCTACTTAAGCAGATAATATTGTCTATTAATAGATAAAATACCAGAGCCGATTAGTGAATTGAGATAGCCCCGAGATCACTACACGTCTTAGCGACGGTAATTCCAACTACAGCATGTTTATCAAGGAAACAGTATTTGTCGGTGCAATTCAAAATAATACGAAATTGTTTCTGTTGTGTTTATGATAAGATCCACGGCTGGTCCAGGGTGAGTTAAAAACAGCTTCACCCCAGAAAACAAACCGAAACGTCGCAATTTATGGAGGGAAGACCTGAGAAACACATTTGTGCGAGTTGGGTGCGCCGCTTTGCGGAAATTTGTACAGATTCTGCCCCCACTTTTGCTATCACCACTGTCGAATATCCTTGAAGGTTCTCCGCGATTGGGTGGAGAAGATGGAGGCTAAGCAAATTCGGCTGTCCCGTGGACTCATAAAAAAAAGGCCGCGCGAATGCTAGATGGTCTCAATGTGACTAAGCAAGGGCTCGATCTCTCGAACGGCTGGATGACAAAGGTCTTGCGTCACCACGATCTCCAATTTTGTCAGCTCCACGGTGAATCTGGCTTTGTGGATCCAGCTGCCGTTGAATCATATCGACGCGCACTTCAAACAGTGTTGGCGTTGTACAATCCAAGTAACGTTGACATTGCTTGGATTGTACATAGATGAGACTGTACTGCGCTACGCAATGGCCCCTACGTGTACCATATGTACCCCAAAAATGGTAAAAAAACGAAGAAGACTCGAATCACATTGGCGCTTACTGCGAACGCCTGCAGCGACATCAAACTACCGTCTCTCTTCATCGGACGTACAAAGAGTCATTGCTGATTCGAGAAAAAAATCCAGCTCAGCTTGGCTTCCAGTACGCTAACAATACCAAGACCTGGATGACAGGTACGTTTGCAAAACGTCGTACCATTTGATAGTGCAGATGTGTGTAATTGTTGGAGACCAGGCATCGCGCTCAACCAGTGGCTGCTTCGTGTTGACCGAGCAATGCGAGCAGTCAATCGCAAGATCATCCTCCTGCTTAATAACGCTTTATCACGCACAGCGTAGAACCTGGAGCTAATGAAGGTGAGGCCTCACATGCTGCTTCCTAGCACGACAAAATTTCTCCAGCTACGCTAAAAGGAGCCTTCAAGAAAAATCAGATGGAACGTGCGCTCAGCTTGGCGAACAATAACGAAGTCTACGAAGGTGACGTTTACGCTGTTAATCAGCTCGTAGCGATGTAATGGGCCGATCATATCTGGAACGAGATGGCACCCAACACAATTGCGACCTGCTTCCGCCACACAGGGATCATTTTGCCGAAGCGCTTCGACAACGCCGATGATGACCCAAAATATCCTGAAGACGCTGACGTCGGTGAGCTCACTACCGCCCTGGCAAACTCGTTCTTGGAATAATGATAGATGCGCGACACCACTAAACCGAATTTCCTTTCTAATTTAATATCTTAAATAAGACGTTTATATTGTATGAAACATTTGGCGGGAACCCGGGCCCCGTAAATAAAATGGAGTCCAAACTGGATTTTCCACTGAGCCCACAGGAACGCTGTGGAGGCTTCCGGCCTCGACCACGTCCTCACTGACTGGACTGAGCGCACGTTCAACGAGCCGCAGATTCGGACGATTGCCTGGAGAGACCGAAGGTGACGGACTGCGGCGTTTGCTTGTGCGCTTGCTCGCAGTCGTGTCACCGGTCGTACCGATCGCCTCGGAGGCCACCTTAGTAGCCTTCTGAAGTGCAAAGTCTTTGACGCGAGGATCTGCGCTCTTGACTTGCATCTTTCCGGCAGCCGCCTTGATGTGTGCTTTCGTGCAGCTTTTTGCTGTGCCACAGGGCATACTTAAGGTCAAAGTGGGGACCGAGAATGCGAACGCTTTGGTGATGCTCGAGGATCTAACAATGAAGTGAGCCTCCGCCGCGTTCTCGCAGCCAAAGTCGATGTGTTTCGACTTTGAGACTGAGAGTTTCTGAGGTACTCTTCCTCATTCTTAGTGGTCGGTAAACCAAACCTAAGTGGGAGAGGATGTAACGGGGCACGTAATTTCAAGTGTACCCCTGTTTACATGAAGTGTGACACGTCACATACCTGCTACTACGTACTAGTAGTACATGGCACCAGGGTCGTCAGAGGCCAACCATTGGCTGAATTAGCTTCACTATAGGTGACTTTTAAGCTGTTTATTTAACTTAAGCTTAGCCTACCTATACATACATCCAGTTTGCATCTTATCTGTAGCTGGTTACTTCGACAAAGGGACCTGTGAACTGCTGTTTACTGAGAGTTTGTAAACTCTCGGAAGCCGACTTCCTGAAGCGCAAGGTGCTGTGTGACCCCGTCACACAGCCCTCCATCCTGCACTTTATTACTCCAGCTCAGAAACATTCCTCGAGCTATGAGTTTAACTTCTTTCACTGTCAATAGCCGTCATACTTTACTTCTTACTTTTTACTGCTGGTATACCGGTAGTTTTCCCAGCATGAAACTGTGTGTAAAACACTTTTACCTTGAGCCGGAGCACTACCAGTAAAACCGGTTTTGCTACACCGGCTTCAACCTGGGTCACTAATAGTTCATCAGACGCAGCATGGGTGCGTCGCAATCGCTGGATGCGGTTTTCGGGTCTCCACACATCCCCAGTAGCTCGGAGCAGGCAGATGTGTACCAGTATCTACGTCGCGTCGAAAAAACACTGTGGGTCACGGGTCCCTTTTGGAGCGAAAGCGACGTCGAGTCTGTAGAATCGAGAACCTCAAGCCCCACCAACCTTGAGGCAACACATCGAGACCCCTTTAAGAAAATGGTTCGTAGCGATTGCAGTCATTCGAGGCTTAAGAGTGTCTAACGAGCGATGTGTGTAGACTCCAAGCGAAGCTCTTTGCGCCATTTCAACGATGCTGGACGAGACGTGGGTTTCCCCACTAGTCGCGCTGGTGGATTGTGTGGATCCAATTGCAAGGAGTGCGGGGCTTGCATTACTATCGAGGATTGTTCAGCGAGGTAGGTCGAAGTGTTGGAGCTGACAAGGTAGAGTTCATACTGATGGATTTTTGGTCAGCGTCGGTGGCCAAGATCTTTCTCGCTGTAAAGGGAATGGACAAGGTCATGGCTCTGCTCGACAGTCAAGATCAGCAAGCGACGCATCTGGCACTCGAAGTCATTTTTGCTCTCTGTGCCGGCAGCTGTGAGTTCGTCTGCAGCTTAAGAAATTCTACAGCCTTTTTTAGTCTAATTGGAGATTCCTGCTGTGAAGCAAACGTGATTCGACCACTCTGTGAGGCTGGGCTCATCGGACGTCTAACAGAACTGATTAAACGAGATAATGAGGAGCTCGTATTGGCTTCGCTCAAGGCTCTACGACTAACGCTGCGACAGAGTGAGAGCAATTGCTGCCTCGATCGCAAGTCAAGTGCCTGTGGATTGACCTCCCAGTTTGTTTCTGTGTTGCAGATGCTGTGAAAGCCGAGCTATCGACTTATAAGACACTTGGGGTGCTGATGGATTTAGTACACTCGCCACACCCTGCAATAGCCAGGACTGCCGTCGCCTCCATTGGACTTTCCCTTCCAAACAGTACGACAAGATAGCTGCTGTTGTTTCTGCTATTCTGACCGATTACTGACGCCTGGGCACGTACAGCCGAGAACTTAGTGGAGCTGTTGCGACTTGGTTGTATCGACACTTTCCTGCGTCTTATGTCGCCTACAAACCCGAATGTCGACGTTGTCATCTTCGCATTATCCCTCATCGCTGACGAGACCGACACGATTTTTCCACGAGAGCAAACCACAGCGGCACTAGGACGTATGCTCGAGACGCTTCGAGGTGCAGCAAAGAGATCTCCCGCCGCGAGTGCAACGAGTTTCCTGTTCGCGAGTCTAGCCAAGTCCAGTATTTTTCACTCCTCGATCTGTTCCGAGACCAATTTGGGTATCCTCGCGAAGCTGCTGGTCGGTGGCTCGCCTGAAGTCCTTGTATCCACTGCATACGCGCTGGGTATCGTCGCTCTCCACGCGAATGATCGCGTACGACAGACACTGTTTCAAGTTGATGCTCCACAGAATCTCGTGCAGTTGGTGACTCTATCAGGTCCTGGACGTGACGAGAAAGTGGCAAGACTCGCGATATTTGCACTAGCAACAGTCACAAATGAGGCGTTGGTTTCTCGCACAGGCCCATTAGTGCGTCCGGAACTCTCGTCGTCGTCGGGAGCATTACACCCACTGCGTGTCAGCACTATTGCAAGCTGCGAAGGCATGCAGGGGAATGACGTTTTGACGCTTGTGTATGCTCGTGCGATTGAGAGACTCGGCATTGGGTCGACCTACGCGCTGAAGTTGCTGGCAGCTCTCAGTACAGCGTCTCACGTCAAAAAATACTTGTGCGAAGCAGAAAGCGTGGTCAGAATGCTGGAATACCTTCGAGGTGCAAGCGCTGACTTCCTCCCCAGTTTATTGGTTCTCTTTCTCGAATGCTGCAGCAACGGCGATGACTGCAGTTTATCTTTCTGTAAGTTATTGGAGACTACGCCTGATGCACTGCAGATACTCGGCGCGCTCTTCCAGAAGCATCAACCAGAGCATCTGTTCGGCTTGACCCCCTTACTCGGCGCTCTTGCGGGACATTCAGCACTGATCAATGAACACATCAGCTCGTCAACCTTTTTTGTAGACCAGGCGTTGAATGTTGCTTCACGAGTGGATCATGAAGCCCTTCACGAACAAGTTTTAGGCTTCCTGGAAGGCCTCACTGCTCATAAAAACACACGGGCGCTGGAGCAGATTTTCGCCAGTGATCCCGATCGCATCGCCAATTTACTGCAAGCATCACTCAACACACGAGCTCAGTTGTTGGGGGCTACACTGCTGCGACGGCTATTCAAGCGACTTAACTCGATTGATATTCCCTCCACCGTAACGCAGCGTCATTTGGCGAAACTGTTAGCAACTTCCAGTGTGGATATCGCAGTGGCTGTTGCTGCGTGTCGAGTGTGGGGAAACCTTTTCCAGTACGAAGACAAATGTGTCGCTTTCGCTCAGATCCCAGATTCAGTGTCGGGTCTTCTCCAATTGTTACAGCGATGCATCGGTAACCAACCAGCGTTTGATCCAGCGACGATTCAAGTCTCCAGTGACTTGGAAGCTGAAGAAAAGAAGGTCGTCCTATCAGGTCTAAAGCCTCTGTACTGGGTAATTCGAAGTGTATTCCGGACAGCGTGCTGCGAGACGACCAAGCAAGCTCTCATTGTGGCGCCCCATTTCCTATGTATTATGGATTTATTCCCTCATTTCTGCGATCCCATCGCTCGACTTGCAATCGACACAATGAGTGAGCTAGCAAGATCGAAGACTCCAGGTTTACGTCGCACTTTAGCTGTGCCAGTTGTGCTGAACGCCATTCAGCAGCTTCTTCTTGATCGTGAACGTGCATCTACTGGCCGTGGTGTGCTCCCACAACGTCACGTGCTTCGCTTTCTCGGACTGTTGGCTCGAAGAGATGCAACGATCCAGCACCTCGTTGTGGAGCGTAGACTACTAGAGGCTTTGCTACTTCTGCTGCACTCTCCATCCACCGCTCTAAACTCTGAGCTCCTTGCTGAGACTCTGGATGCTCTAGCTTGGGTCTGCAGTGCTGCTAGGTCCCCTGCACATGTCGAAGCGCAAGCTGAGATTGACGACGAAGCAGAAGTCGAGACGCTACAAGCAGAAGTACCCGCTAGAAGAGTCGTGGCTACGTCCAAGATGGTGGACTTTACACTGCGCCATGTCGACTCAGCTCTTGCCCCTGTGGCTCATGCCAGTCTTCATCTACTCCAACGACTTGCGTGTGAACAGCCCGGAGTTCCTCGGTTTGTATACGACGCTAATGGAGCTTCAGTAGTGATGCGAGCACTGCAACAACGTCCTGAATACGCTGTACGACGTCGAGCGTGTGGACTTGTGCGTCACCTGGTTCATCGACACGACGGGAATCGTCAACATTTCGAGGAATTAGGCGCAACGAGCTTCCTGGTAGAACTCGTAACAAAGACTTCAGAAGACCAAGATACGTCTCGAAAGTTGCAGATCAAAGGACTTCAGGCGCTTGCGGCGTTGTGTGAAGGCTCAAGTCCTGCAGCTAGGGCGTCAAAGAAAGAATTACTCGAATGTGATCAATCCGCAGCGCTTGTACGAATTGTGAGCGCTGACGACGATGAACGGCTTTGTGCGGCGTGGACGCGTGCACTAGCCATGGGGACATTTGCAAGTAGCAACAACCAACGCCGTCTGGTATCAGCTGGACTTGTCCCTCTACTTACCAAGTTGTTGCGTCATCCCAGTGGCTTTGTGCGCGTTCCAACAGCTCAACTCCTTGCCTACTTGGCTGAAGCTCAAGAGAACCGTGGAGTTATTCTGAACGAAGGTGGAGAAGTTCTACTATCAGGGATCATTGCAAGTTTACAGTCTGAACTTCCTGGATTACAGCGCTACGCAGCTCTCTTGGTAGCCAATCTAGCCACTCGACATGAAGCGAATAAAGTGCGATTGGGAGCTGCGGGTGCTGCGTCTCCGCTGGTAGATCGACTATCTTCCCAACGGAGAAATGTTCTGGAGAATGTCTTGCTAGCTGTCGTGAAGCTTGGATCTCACGCTGGAAACAAAGTCAAGCTAGGAGGAAAAGTGTGTTTCGAGAAATTATTATCTCTCGTCCATCACGAAGTCCTCGAAGTGGCTAAAGGTGCGGCCAGAGCTCTCGCAGTGATTGTGGTGGGCAACGACGCCAACAAGAAGTTCCTTCTTCAGTGTGAAGCTCCTGTCGTCGCAGAGTTAAGTGCGTTGCTCAAAGGCTCGAATGGTTCTATCGTGGAGAGTACCATGCTTGTACTGGGAGAGCTGGCTCCGATGCCAGCACAAGCACTCGAATTATCACGCTGCATTGATGTACTGGCAGTAGTCAAGTTGGTTTCCCACATCAATCCACGTATCGCACGTGCAGCGTTGCTCGTCGTCCGGCATCTCACTCGTGAGTCCTTCAACAAGACTCGCTTCGGATTTCGTGAGTGCGTAGAGGCTCTTTTAGCTCGGTTGAGACTTGGTCTGAGTGGCGCGAGTGGTGCTGATGAGCTGGAGATGGTGGAGCTGACGGTCACTTGTCTTGCCAACTTGTCTTTCGCCCCCAGAAATGCCTCACGTATCGCTGAACGAGGCGACTCGTTATTGCTTCTGCTACAGCTTACGACGTCCGCTTTACCTGCTGCAGTGAAGGATTATCTGTCGGAGAGAGAAGTATCTCGTCTAGTGTCTCAAAGTGACGAAATGGATAAGGAAGCCTTGTCTAGCGCTTCATCGTCTATTCAGGCTCAACAAGAGGATAATAATGACTCGTGCTTGAAAGACGACGAAGAAATGTACCAGAGTATGGCCAGAGATTCCTTCAAGAAGGGAGTTATCAAGAGTGATGAACCTCGTCGAGCTGAGCTTGGGTCTCGCGCTGCAATGCTGGACTTCATTGCCTTTCCAAGTCTACAGACAGCTGTGCTGGAGCAAACGTTGCTGCTTCTAAGCAACTGCGCCGAACAATATCGCACGCTTGAGGTTGTTGATACCCTCTCTGTGGCTGTGTTATGCCAGGCTCTACAACATTCCAGCGAACTCGTCGCGAGATGTGGATGCTACACTTTGGCCTGTTGGCTAAAGCAGAATACTACGCTTCAAGACGCAGCTACCAAACGTGGGGCGCTGCAGACACTGTCCAAGCTGCTGACCTCTACTAGCCTTGTGGTCGTGGAAGCTGCTGCCTACGTGTTGTCCAAACTCGCAGCGCGTGGTGATAATCCGATGAAGCTGGTAGCACTTGACGTTCCAGCCACACTAGTGCACGGCATTCTGAGGAAACCGGCTAACGTGCCGCACGATCGCGTACTTGACCGTGCTGTAAGACTGCTAGGTACATTGGTACAATTCTCACGCGTTCGGCAGGGACTTAAAGGTGAAGAGATCATTGCGGATGTACTCACGCCTTTGCTACAGCTACACACTCAGACGCTGGGCAAGAACATCAGCCGTCTAGTACTAGCGCTGCTAGCGGACGATTCGCTCAAGTTCTTCTTGCCGAAAAAGACGGTGTCATTGCTACGAGTCTGCTTCGTTCATCAAGGTACAAGCGCGAAGACGATTCGTAACGTGCTTCGTGTGTTCGCACTGCTCGTTACAGTGGAAGAGCACAAGACGACGATCACTCTAGAAGACAGCGGTGAAGCACTTGGACGTATTGTACAAGAACTGAGGGGCAACGAAGGAGTCCTGGGTGAGAACGACGAGACTGTTCTAGGCCTTCTTGCGTGCATCGCAGGGACAAGGAAAATCGCTGTACTTCTCCATGAAAATGACGTCTACGTGAGGTTACCGCCGTATATTTTAGTGTCAGAACGAGACATGATGGAGTCTGAGAATGCCGACAAGACGCTGCAAACTCGCCGTCTTCATTCGGTTCAAACTGCTGCTCGGCTTTGTAAGTCACTGGGTGACCAGGCTGTGCGTCGACTATCCGAGCTGGAATTCACGAGTTTGTTGTTAGATTTGCTGCGTGTTAGGATTATCGATCCACAATTACCTGAAGCTGAAAGTGAAGACGCAGCGTTGTACTTTACAGCTAGCCCTACGAGGCTTTCGCAGTTGGTGTGGGAGTGTCTTGACGTCTTGCGGCAATTGTGCTCGCTTCCTTACGACGAGCAAGTCATCGTGGAGGAAGGTGGTGTTGAAGTTATAGTCGCGTACTTCGAGCTGTGGTTGTCCGTGACTTTGGGTGTTGCACCCGATTTGCTCCCGTCAGAAGGCGAATCTCTCATACTGGCGCTGACAGTGTCGCTCTCTGCGATCATCCGTACGCTTTCAGCACAAACTCCCTACCGTGAACTGCTGGTACATGCTGGAGGATTCCCTCTCGTCTTGAAGGCACTTGCTCTTGGCACACCAGAGCTACCAAATCCACAACGTGAGCAGCTTGCAGAAGCACTTGCTGGGTTAAGTTCCTTGCCGATCATGGTGCCGTACCTCGAGGCTTCTCCTGATCTAGTGGCTCCAATGTTCCGCTTCATGGTGGCGCCTCATACGCAACAACTGACGCACTTGCTTCTACTATCGCTGCGCGCATTTGCCGACGTCATGGAAGTGTCGCCGGCGAGTCGTTCGTATGTATTGGAGATCACAGGCGGTACCGTCCAGCCGCTTCCTTTCTTGCTGTCATGTCTACAAAGCTCAAGTATTTCTGCTACGGATGACAGTATCGTGAGGCTGCTCCACACTATGCGGTCGATTCAGCGTTTGGTTATGGACGAAGCCACAGCTCGAATCTTGGCATCTCTTGATGATCTTCCATCTATTGGGAGATTGCTATCTCAAGTGCTACCTCTTCCAAGCTACGACGACCGACTGGAGATTGTACAGCTCATGGCTACCGAGACTTTGGGCTATTTGGCCTTCTTTGGTCACGCCCCACAACTTCGTCTTGAACGTTCGGCAATTGCACGGTTGCTGGCTCAAGCGGACTACACTAAAGATGAAAGCGTGAAGCCTGAAAACGTCGCAACGACTATCTGGACTTTGACGCTTCTAGCAACACCACAAGTGTCCAGCTCAAATGAACCTGAAAAAATGGAAACTACCGCGAGCTGTGTGCGTAGCTGGATATGGGAAGAGCCTCGTGGGCTCGACGTCCTAATTAGCTGTGGTCTGCGTGCTCCTGACTGTTTGAATCTACCCAGATCCGTCGTCTCGCATGTGTTGAGTGTGCTCAGAACTGCGACGGAGAAGGAGCCGGAAGCTGAGACCGTGCTCGCTCTACTTGTTCACAAGCAAGTATGTACACCGGTTGCTGCTCTACTTGAAGCGGTAGAGCCAAACGTTCGCCGCCCAGCATTGCAACTTCTCGCGCGTATACTTAACAAACAAGTATGGGCATCGAACGAGCCGTTGACTACATGTAGTCCAACGAAAGCCGAGAAAGAACCCAGTGACGAACGCTGGAGTGCCGTCCTACTGCATCTGGCCGAATGGCTGCACATTTACGCTCAGGATCCTCAATCTATACCGCTAAGTGAGCTGCGAGATGCCTTCAGCTGTCTGAGCGTATTGACATCGCACAACGAGATTGCAGCTCAATTCCAGAAAGGAGAAGCTCCTAGGGGTCTCATTAACTTAGTAGCGACTTCACTGCATCATTTCGGCGGTAAACGCCTGCCCAGCCGACCTGAAAGTCTTGTGCTCATTCGACGAGAGTCGACTTACAGCGAAGAATCAAGTCCAGAAGCTACTGACACAGCAGAGCGAACTCGGTTGAACTGGTCGCTGCAGTTTGCGACCGTGCTGCATGTACTGCGAGTGTGTCGCCGTCTCATATCGTTCTCAACTAAACTGAGTGAAGATGCTCTCGAGCTGCACGTACCTCGTGCACTTGATAGTCTTGTACTGCTTCATGATCGCCAGATATTGGATGAAGCTCTGCGCTGTATGCTTCATCTCGCAACGCTACATGGTGAGGAGACGGAGCTGTTGTTCTCTTCCGACCGCACTGTAGCTCGACTGAAAGGCTTGCTTCAGAGCGAGTCCAGACCATTACAAGCTCGCATCACACCCATCTTGTCTCTCATGGCAGCAAACATGCCCACGTTGCCAGGATTGTGCAGCATGGACGGCGTCCTCATCTTGTCTGACCTCGCTGTCAGTAGCTCGGCAGGTGGGATCCTAACAACGACTGGAGCCAACACAGCTCCCACTTTCGATCGTCGTGTCTTCGAAGACTCGTGTACAATGTTACACATGGTTTTCTCTCAAGTAGAAGGCATCGTCCTCGCGTTTGATGTGGCTCAAGTGGTGCCGAAACTCTTCGGTATCGTGGAGACAATGACTGCTACTGGCATCGCATCGAGAGATGACACTGCAGAGGTACCAGAGCTGCTTCATTTGCTATTAAGTGTACTCGTCAAAGTCTCAGCAGTCCCTGCTGTACACGTGCGTTTTCTGGAGTTACTGCCTCGAATTTGCCGTCTTCTAGATGGTGAAAGTGGCCCAGCAAAGCTCACCGGACGGTGGTGTGAGATGCTGCTGTCGATCCTGTTTAACGTGTTTGGCTGTCCTTTCGGAAGCAACTTCAAGACGCCAGTCGAGACCCTTGCACAAGGAAAAAACGCTCTTCTTCCTCAGCTTTTACCTCTGAAACGATGGCTGTCTGCTGTCGATTTCTTCCCTACGTTGGGTCGATTGATAATCGAGCTGATCCGTGCTTTCGTTGGCAATGGAGAGCTCTCTTCTCCATACGCAACGCTGTTTAACAGTGGAGAAGATATCCCAGCGCTGCTTAAGCTAGTTGGATCATCAAGTGAAGAGGTTGCAATCCCGTCTGCACAATTGTTGCTTGCAGTGCTAAAGCAGCGCGATGTACGTGTTGCTTTGATCG
The DNA here is from genome assembly GCF_000142945.1 of Phytophthora infestans T30-4. Classification (NCBI taxonomy): domain Eukaryota; phylum Oomycota; class Peronosporomycetes; order Peronosporales; family Peronosporaceae; genus Phytophthora; species Phytophthora infestans. The sequence continues at coordinate 96,125 of NW_003303756.1, forward strand.
TGGCGGACGGTATACCAGCTCTCGTAGCAGCGCTGTGTCAAGCGAGCAACATCAAGGTGCAGAACTTGTTATTGACTCTGGTCCTCGACTTATCTCGAGGAGATACAGAGGTGCAGGCACTGCTGTTGACCGATCCACATTGTGTGGCACGTCTCGTGGGATTCGTACAAGAATCGGTGGACATTCACGCAGCAAACGACAACAAAGAGATCAACCAAAGTCTCGATGAACGACTCAAATTGACGTGTACACTATTGACCGAGTTATCCCGTGCACTTTACGGACCAGAACGAATCGTGGAAGTGAGTGGACATTTACCGATGCTCGCGTTGAGTATCCAGCAGCAAGAGCGCGATATCTTAGGAGCCCGAAGGACAGTTGAAATCCTCACGAACCTCGCTATTGCTGGCTTGACCGTGGCTTCAGGCCTCGCTGCGTCCAAATTACCATCACACTTTCTGTCGTGTGTACTCGCGGATGACCAAGAACCATCAAAACTGAACGAGACACATGCGTTACCAGGTAAACGACAACTGGCATTGACCGGGTTGGTCGCTCTAGCGAAAGCAAACCGCGAACTACGAGCTACACTCGCTCAGAACAAACCTCTCGTCGTATTACTCGAAAGTCTGCTACAGAATTCAGACCAGAGTACGCCCATTACAGTATCTCGCGACGCACTGCAGCTTGTCTACTTGATGAGTACTGCTGGCTGTGTCGGTTTGGTCAATCACTCCTCAAGAGATATACTATCTCGCATATGCGCTATCATTCTTCAAAGCTTGACTCTCCACAAAGAAGGCGACGACTTGCAGGATGAGGAGTTCACTCCAGTGGAAGTGGCACGTGGGTTAACGTTACTCGCTAATCTGTTAGATGTGGCGCACGAACAGGAGGCCAAAGTCAAGTGGCATCCACAGAAATTGTTGGATCTGGCAGCTCTACTTGAAGCCCGTGTGGCGGCACATCAAACACCCAAGCGACAGCTTCCAGCCTTACGTGTTCTTCGTGGTGCATTCTCACTAACAACGGCAGACACTAGCAAGAAATTCTACTACCCGTTGACACCCAAACTACTCGCTGAACTGCTCACCGTTCTGCTCGTTAGTGCATCACGTCAGCATCGTGAAATGGCCGAGCGCATCGTGGTGTCAGCCTTCCAGAACGACCCCGAGCGCGCTCGTGAGTCCGTCGGCGACAACCAAATTCTGGAACAACTTCTGATTGTATTCACGCAACCAGGTACCGATGCGTCCGAGTTGGCTGTGGTCCTCACTCAAGTGCTATACGTGTCCATCTCTCGAGGATTTGTCGTCAGTCAGCGATTCCTTGCGAAGTTACCGGCGCTGCTGGCATTGTACTGCGGTTCCTTCGAGAGCGACGATGCTAATCAACCGTTGAAGATAGCGTTGAGTGTTTACCTCAGCTTCGTGCACTCGAGTTGTCCGCCAGAATCAGCCATGAGGTCGGGGATATCCGACATGTTGCGCTCTGAGGGAGATTCACGTCGAGCACTGACTGTTTTGCTTCACCAACTGCTGCTGGTTCATCCCTCTGTGTGTTTATCTGCTCACCCTTCCAAGGTATCGTTAGATCCAGAGGATGCAATGCTGTGGACTTGTATCGTCGAAAGCGTGAGTCCATTAACCCCAGCACTAGCTTCGACACTCTTGTCTCAAGCATCAACTTCCACTTGGATGTGCTTTCTTCGAGACTGGTTGCACATGGTGGAAAAAACAGAGAAACCAGACGAAGAATTGCTGAGGAATTCGTGTCGAATGTTGTCTGTAGTCGCGCACTTGCCCTTGTCTGACGAACCAGAGGAACAGGTAGCTGAACAGCGAAGTAATTTATGCTGCCAGTGTCTTGTAGTGTTGAGCTGCGGAGGAGATAGTTTACCACCTCGTGTAATTGAGGGAGCGTTGCAAGCAATGCTGGATGTCCGTGAAGCTTGGGGAGATGCGCTCGTCCTTACTGGTTGCAGCACATTCAAAGGCACAGCAGCGTTGCTACCCAAGCTTCTTCATGTGTTCCAAGTACCCGAGCGTGAAGCCAATCTATCGCGCCATTTGGTGCTCCAGCTCTTGCTGCTATTAGCAAGTACAGGACACTTAATCGAAGAGATGAAAGCTGCTGGAACGCGCAGCGCGTTGGAGAACAATCCGTTGATTGCACCTGGTGACAAGGCGCTGCCGGTTGCACTTTTGGGAATGCTTGGATACAGTGCCGATCTCAACGAAGAGTTTGCTAGAGCGCTACAACAATTCGACGCTGCCAGGTCTGAAGAGGAGCGGCGAGAGCGTGTGGCGTATCTGTTGCGTTTCCTCGAACGCTACGTGCTAACTCACGCGCCGACGAAAGAGCAAGCCATCGATTCCTTCACGAGTTACCTTGTGGCCGATGCTGAAAAGGCTCAAAACGTTGCCATGGCGACTGAACATGAGCCAGAAGTGACGAAGGATGAATTCTCATCAGCGAGTAAACTGGCATCGATCATTGCAAGCGATTGTGTGGCGTCTCTGGTCAAGATCTCTGGCTGGAGTCCGCCTGATCGAAGTATATCGTCGACTTTGAGCAGCTTTGGAGAATTGTATCTTGCTCGCTGGGATCTCAACGCCCTGCTGGCGGTAGCTTTTGCACGACAACGTGGGGATGAAGACAATGACTTCCAGGAGAGACCTCGGCTGGAAAGTACTCAAATAGCGCACGTTTTAGAGTTAGCTGGGCTTGTTAGGGCTCAGTTGGAGGAGAACGCTCGAACGGGAGGCAGCGGCGTTGTCGTCGTCGGTCAAATTGACGCCCGATGGCTCTGCAACGCCTTTATGTTAGTGAGTGAGATGGACCCATCCGATCGAAGTTCACAAGCACGAAATGGTGCGTTGAATCTTGTTGAGCAAGTGCTGGAGCTCGTGCATTGGCTGGCAGTGAACAGCTCCACCTGTTTCGACGATATTTGTCGGAATGCTGCCTTGCTTCATGTCTTCTTCACGCCGTTAATGCCGGTTTTCTGCGGAGATGTCAACGGAGAAAAAGCGATGGAGCTCTTCTTAAGTCTAGTGGAAATGACGGTAAATACGCCCACGCCTGGAGCTGAGACGACTGCGAGTATTGAAGAGCTGCTGCTTGAGCTACTCAAGTTTCTGTACGCTCAAGTCGAAGACGGTTTACTCCAAAATGTGCGTGCTCGCTTGCTGCTCTGTGTTCTCGTCATCCTGCAACGTACTGGAGACGCTGGACGAGCTGCTTGCGTGGCCTACGAACGCGCAATACAGCAGATTCTGTGGCATATTCACGCATCATCGGCCTCTGAACTTCAAGCGCGATGCAGCTGGGAACTTCTGAGCTCGCTCTCTGAATTAGATCCAGCTATCACTTCGCTATTTAATCTCGACGCTATCCCCGTCCTGCTTCGCGAATGTGGCTGCGATTTAAGTAAACAGGAGACTCGGCCGTCTTCAGGGAGTTGGAGACATTCGAAGCGTGCAGTGGCTTTCAGACAAGCTGAAGCTCTCAAGTGTTTAGCACGTGCAGCAAACACGCACGACGAAGTGTTGTTGAAGATTGGAGAAGCTCCTGGGATCGCCGCTGTGCTCTACGGAGCTCTAACAACTTCTGTTGGACATTCCGACACGAGTCGGAAATCCAACACGAAAGAGACTTTACCGGTGGACAGCGCGGGTGTCCAAGCTCATGCTGCGCTCTTGATCGCACGAATTGCAGCTCAGGAAGACCTGCGAGCCTCACTAGTATCCCCAGAAAACATTTCACTACTCATCGAATCCCTCGAGTCGGTGCATTTACCTGTGGTATTACACGCACTACAGGCTCTAGCTCACCTCTGCGCGTTCTCACTCTGTCTGGATGCTCTTGTACGCAACGCTACGGTGCCAGTGCTGGCCCAGATTCTCTTCTCGCCGCTAGTAGAGACGCCTCGTCGCTGTGAGATTGAAGCGTGCGTGCTCGCTCTTCTCGGTAAAATGTGCGACCGCAGCCAGATTGTAAGTCGCCGAATTGTGTCTTCGAATCTGCTGCCAAAACTGTGTGAGCTCTTGGTCGTTGAGAAGCAGTTCGAATACACCCAACGTGAGTTTGGCGTACACAATAACGCTGTGTGGATAGTCTACAGCTTGTCCAAAGACGCCGAACTTGTCCCCAAGCTGGTCGCACACAGCATCCTTGAAACGCTGAGTGATCAACTACTGGAGTACGAGCAGAGTTCTAGTCAACGCAAGGCACTAGGCGCGATGAGTCGGCTTGCAAGTGTTGCTGATATGGATTCAGCATTTCTCCAGTCTTTGATCCGCCAAATTGTTGAGAGTGTCCGACGCAACGTCCCCGTACCAGACGCGCATCGCTCTGTCACCAACGCGTTAGCAGTGTTTAATGCCATCCTAAAAGCTGGGAAGAATCGTCACAGCCAACAACGTCACCGACGACCTCAGAGTCGGCAACGTCGTTCAGTGGACCATGAAGAAGTGGACGTCCGACGCATTTTGCTTCAAGGTGAAGGTGTGCGGGCCGCTCTCGACCTACTTGGCGCTGTAGACCCTCGAATTAAACTGGAAGCCTTCCGTGTGGTGTCAGAGTTTGTTGAGGATCATCCCGATCTTAACGAGGTACGCGAACTGCTTCTCGGGTCAGAAGGACACGACGGCTCTCACGCTCTATTGAGTCTAGTACGAGCTCTATCGGATGAAGCGCGTTCGATCACGACAGCAGGTCGTGGCAAGAATGATCTGCTTCTTGTGGTGATGACCTTGTTAAACATGCTGCTCGCTGACGAAGTACTCAAGATGAAGCTCACTCCGACGACCTACGACGTTGTGCTTCAAGTTGTTGTAGCCATCTCTGCAACGAGCAGCAACCTGCGCGTACTAAGTGAGTCGCTCAAGGCTTTAACGACCATGACTCAAGCTGGACAAGTGGCTGATCTCTGTCCCGATGCAGCTCTGGTCAGTAGTATCGAGTCCCTTGTAAAGCTTCTGCAAGGTTTGAGTGCAGCTGAGGGCGGATCCACCACTTCTATGCGGTTAAACGCATTATTCCTGCTGGTGAACTTCGCTTCATCTGATCAGTGTCGACTCCGCATGGCTCGCTGTGGAGCCCTGGAAGCTCTTCTTGGCATTATCCAGTCTCCTGGTGGGGCCACGCAAGACGATCAACTTGTTCAACTTGCTCTACTCGGCGTAGCTCTCATGACCACAGGCGGTGTCAGCGACGCGGCTGCTGTTGTCGAGTTATCTAGAGCTGTTGACACTCTGGTACGGCTGTTGAGCTCAAAGAGTCCGAGTATGCTGTGTGGGTCGTGTCTAATATTTCTTCGGAAGGTGCGAACTCTACGTTAAAACACGTCGTTGGTCCAGTTCTAACCTTGTTACTGTAGTGAGCTTAAAGAATGCGATTGTGGCGCGTGGTGGACCAACAGCGTTGCAAGCCATGCTCAACGAAAACATGAGCAGCGACATACCTGCACTCCTCAAAGGAGCAACTCAGCCACAACGACCAGCGTCATCGACCACGAGGATACGTGAATACGCTCCAAAAGCCATAAAGGCGCTTGGATTCGCCCCCATCATGCCTCAAGGTCCACCGCAGTGATAAAGTAAATCAACGTTAATCAAAGCTGAGATCCCCCACCCCCGCGCGCTGATTCTTGCTAAATCGAAGTCGCCTTTGTGTAGTCGATCGGTGGATGCTATTTCCGCTCCTCAACCAAGATGACGTCCTTGCCGCTAAAAATAAAATTATATCGAGTTCTTCTCTCCACCGAGGACGTTCCTCTTCGCAGCGCTCCTCTACCTGTCCAAAGGACAAGGCGTGAACTCCTCAGGCCCAATCTTCCCTCTCGAGTTCATCCTCGAACCATGGGCGGTGGTGTGTCAAAGCCCGCGATAACGAGATCACTGAGGAGTGCCCGAGCCAGCATCAGCTCTGTTCGCACAGCCATTAGCCACCCCGTAGACAATAAAGCGAGACCGGCAAGTGAAGGTCGTCGTGAATCCACCAAGCAGCCGACTTCAATCGATGCCCGCATCATCGCCACACTGCGTCAGCTCAACCTCACTCGACGTGCAGACCCTAAAAAGGGTCGAGCCATGCACTTCGAGCGTATCGTTCTCCAGTTCGCGTTGGTCCGAGACGCCTTCACCACCCTCCGCAGTATCTACCGTCAATTCGCCAACGTAAGTTCGTCGTCGTACTTGAAAATTCTTGATCTTTTTAAAACTAAACTTGAGTCCCGCGTACAGGCTGAGAAAGACGGTCTCGACTTCGAAGGCCTCAAGGCGGCACTCAACGCCATGGGCGCTCATATCAAAGAGTCCGACGTGTCCGAGATCTTCTACGAGTCCGACATGGTGCGAGACAACTCGCTGAGTCAAAACGAATTCGTCGTATCGCTGGCCATCGCGCACTTGCTGGGTCTTATCACCAATTTTGACTCCATTAAAGCCTCAGTCGTGCAAGCCCCCGAGGACGTGACGTTGATCACTCCACCCGACGAGCCGCCTGCCGAGCAAGGGAATAACGCGTCAAAACTCATTGCCAAAGCCTTGGACCTCATGATCTCAGCGTACCTGCTCTTCGACAACGACGCCAGCGGCACCATCCAGACCAGTGAAGTGCTGGATCAAATGCGGCAGAACCCGACAGGCCCCAACTCCCCACGACGTCTGGAGCGCATGGAAAGCAGTTTCTCCTCCAAAGCCATACGCGACGAGCGGATAAAGGAGCTCGACTTCGACCAAGACGGCACCATCACCTTCCAGGAATTCGTGCTCACCTTCCAACGCTGGGCTGGCTCTGACGATGACGATGAATAGACTACATGTAGTCACAGAGCAATACAGCATTCCATACCAGACGAGCCGTAGCACTTCTAAAAGTAATTGGTGTGGCTAAGATCGCCACGCTTCGAATTGATTTTCACTCTTTCAGAACAAAAAGTGAGTCTAACTTCAGCACCGACAACAAAAATTTAACACGCATTATCAATTTGCCTCAGTTTGCATCCGTGGCTGGTTGAGTGCTCTTACCCACCTCACAGATACTTAGCCTGGTGACGCTTAAAGTGTTCGTGCGTCTTAGTGGCGCGCTCCACGAAGAGATTGAAAATGTACGGCCACCAGAAGTTCGTGGTGCGGTCGTACACCGAGTACACGAAGCAGTAGACGACCCACGTGAAGTACACTGAGCGGTATCAAAAAAAAAGCACAAAGTAGCGTCAATGATCAGGCACCAGGCATTAGCAGCAAGACGCTGCAACACGTACATGGGAAGAAGAGCATCATGACGACGGGAAGCACAACACACGACAGCAAGATGCCCATCCACAGCCGGAAAACTGCTCCCATCGAGGTCTAAAGCAGCACAAAAAAGAGTTGTTAGCTCCTTCCCACTCCAATTTCCCCTAAGAAACGCCGTATTCACCGATAGTTGCATCTCCACTGTGCTCTCCGTTTCCGGGAACTGCTGATGCTTGATGAAATAGTTCATCCGCTCCTCCTTCTCCGTCCAGCGAGCATCCAAGAATCCCTGCAAGTCTGTCGCAGCGTCCTCGTACTTAAACTTCCTTGAGTGTAAAGCCACTCGGCCCACAGGCTGCTTCCCTGCCAGTAGCGACTTCATCGACGGCACTTCGGTGTCAACTCTGCGTCCATATCCCATGTCGAACGTCGGGACTTCACCCGAGTACGACGGGAAGGCCACAGTGAGGTCGTAAATATCGGGTTTGGCATCCGCCACAGCGTCCAGAATGATCCGCATCCCGGTCGTGCGTGGCAGCAACACTCGCTCGAACTTGGGACGAGCTTCTCGAGCCGCAAAAGCCTGTGACTTGACCACGTATTCACGGTGGATGGTCGTTCCCTCGGGGAATAACACGAGCCAAAAAGGGAAATTATCGCTGATGAGTCCGCCCATGTACTTCTTGATGTGCTCTGCATCCTGGTCGATGCGGCGTCGTAGGAAGAGGAACTGAAAGAGGCGCATGCCCCAGCCGATGATGGGCAGGTACTTGAGTTGGTCTTTGAGCACGATCTTGATGTTCCCAGCTGCGTGTTGGTGACGCGCGGCCTGCCAAATATACCACCAGTCCGCGTCAACTTGGTGGTTCGCTATGATGATCACGGGCTTCGTGGGGTCTGACGGCAGCTCGCCAGTGACCGAGAGCTTGGTCTGTGGGAAGCTCGTGGATGTGACGTCTACCCAGAGTGATTGTGCCACGGAGCTGCAGAGTGATGGTCATTGGTTAGTTGGCAAATACAAACAGAGTGAAGGTCGCTGGAAGAACGCACCCCATAAGTCGGCGATAAAGTGCCTTGTTAAACGGCCGCACAAGGCACCAAAGACAGAATTGCAGGAAATTGATACACGCGCTGTTGCATAGGATCCACAGCAGATTCAGCGCCGAGTACAGGTGGAACACCGCCATGGTGGGGCGCCTTTAGTGGTGAGCTCGACGAGTGAAGAGGAGAAATGCGGGAATGACTCATGAGAGAAATGCAGCTGCGGCTCGGTGGAAATGAATATTATTGGTGGAAAGGGTGATTAACGTTCGTGGATTGGATAAAAGGGAATTCAAGAGATGACACCTTGGTATCAACATAGTCCGACGTGAACCTTGGAACTTCGCAGTATCAGATTGTTGCATGCTTCCAGTGGATGTTCCACAGAGGCAGCAATTGTACATGTACCAAGTATGGATATCGGCTTATTGCAGACCAGACTGTGCGGTGCCAGCTTATAATGCCGTGAAGTGCGAGTAATGAAGCAGGTCGATGATGGAGACGACGACTCGCATCTCATCTCGGCGAAAGTAAAGATTGCTGGACGTATCCAGGGACACGTGGACTGTGTTCTCTTTCATTGACTTGTTTCACTTCAACTTGGCAACCGGAAGAATGAAAGTCGAGCAAAAATAACGATTCATCTATTATACAAGCAGGGATGGGCAGTAGTAGCTCTGTAAATAATATTATTTGGTATATTTTATTTACTACTTTTGTGGTTCAGTAGTAGTTCGGGATTCGAGAGGTCCATATTTAAATTAATGAAATTAATAGCTGTTCGGTATTATGTAGTGCTCTTATGTTTTAGTAATTAATAAAACCAAAGTACTACTGAAACATTTAGTAATTTGCCGAGCAAATACAGCTGATACTACTAAAGTATCTTTGCGAAAAATCACTCTACTATCAATTCCGGGTTGGGGGTCGCGGTGCAATAATACAAATATACAGCTGTATTATATTTAGTGAAAAATGTTCTTGCTAGGAATCAGTAGCGATGATTCGTGCCAGCTAGAGGACGGGACATAAAAATAGTAGGGCACTGGAACGAGTTGATCTCATACTTGTCATATCACCAAACGTGCCCAACCTCTCTGGTTGGTCTTTTCGCTCCAACAGCTCTTCAAAAATGACGCAAGACATCCAAGTCGGCACAAAAGGCGGGACTGTAAATGGAACCAGCGGCGGTGGCAGCACTCACCCTCCTCTATTTGAATCACCGTCCAAGCGAGGCATACATCACACAGTCGCAGCGCACATACCCACGGAGCAGCGCTTTCGATGGCAAGCAGGCGCTGCGGCTTCAGATGCTTTCTACAGCCTTCCAACCAGCATCGGCACAAGTCCGAAAAAGAGCTTTGGAAACAGCACACGCGAGGACTGGGATTTCGCTCGCAAGCGAGTTGATCCAGGGGCAGGTCCAGGTTCATATGAACCGTCAACGTCGTGCGGTAAGCAAGTGAGTTCGGAGTGTCGGTCTGCCGGATCGTCGGCTTTCGAGAATGCCCCACGTACGCCATTGCAAGAGAATTCGACACCCTCTCCAGGCCCAATTTACGATCTTCCGCCAGTCATGGGCCGAGGATCTTCTGCACCCAAACTAGGCACGTCACTACGTCCTCCACTGCACAACAAGAGCATCGGTCCGGGACCGAATCTTATGCTCAAAGGCTCGTTCCAAGAGTGCCAGCAAACCGTATCCCCGACGTTCGGCAAGGAAATGCGTCTCAGATCTTCCAACTCGCAGCAAACGCCAGGACCCATTTACGACTTGTACCACACAGATCACCGTACAGGGCCCCACATCACATTCAGCCGCGCCAAACGATTTTAGAAGCTTTATTAAAAAAAATACGACCACTTAAAAGTCGAAGTGGCAGAATTTAAGCTACGATCATCAAAACCGAATCTTATTTAATTTCGTTTTTATTTTCGACTTAAAACGCGGGAACCAACATGAAACAAGCTTTGGATGTCTCTGGCACCACTTCCGGCGCGCCACGCTCGATCTCCGTGCGTTAATACCATTCCACTTTTATCAGAGATACATGGACCCAGTGCTCTCTAACTGTGCTATGAATTTTGGATCACAGGAGTACACCTTGCTCGAGTTCTTGGGGGAGGGCGCCACAGCACAAGTCTATCTGGCCGAACACGAGACTTCAGGGGCCCATGTAGCCATCAAAGTGATCGACAAGCTGCTGGTGCAGCGTGCACAACTAGAGAGCAAAGTCCGTCAGGAGATGGTGCTCCACGCCGAGCTGCAACACCCGCATGTGCTGCACGTGGAGGGCGTCTTTGAGGACGCTCGAAATTACTACATGGTCCTTGAGTACTGCGCTCGTAGGTCCCTCTCAGCCGTCACCAAGGCTCTTCCGGGTCGGAAGATGGACGAGCATACAGCCAAGAAAATATTTCGTCAAGTACTGATGGGTGTCGCGTATTTACACGCCAGCGGCGTGATCCACCGAGACCTCAAGCTTGCCAACTTGTTACTGAATGGCAATGGGGAGGTGAAAATCTCAGACTTTGGGCTAGCAGCGAGACTCGGGTGAGACTTTGTGTGAGGCGCGAGAGTGTTACGGGCTAACATTGAATGGCTGCGTTGCTTGATGTAGGGACGATCACGTGACCATGTGTGGCACGCCCAATTTCATTGCTCCCGAGGTGTTGATGGCCGAGGACGAGCCGTATGACGAGGCAGTGGATGTGTGGTCGCTGGGGTGTATTCTGTACTGTTTATTACTGGGGAAGCCGCCATTCGAAGGACGCAAAGTGAGTGAAACGCTGGAAAATGTGGCAAACGCAGGACAGAACCCGCTCCAGTTTCCCGATGGTTTTTCATCGTCTGCCAGCGACTTGATCAAGCGATTGCTCACATCGGTAAGTACCCAAGTCATCATTGGAGATTGTGGGGTTATTGGGGGCTTACTTGTATTTTACTATATTTCTGAAGGATCCTCGCAGTCGTCCTTCTGCTCAACAGATTCTGCTACACCCTTGGCTACGTGAGCAAACTCAGAAGCGGGCGCCAAGTGGTAGACGCAGATCTCTTCCACATGTACCGCAACCTGTGCCTCCACACCCTCGTGCAGCATCTCGATCTCCTGAAAAGATACGTGAAAGTCGCAGAGCTGCGGGAATTCGGTTGATGCGAGAGGAAGAGTCCGTGCTGTCATCCTCCAGCTCGTCCATCCCAGCAATGACAATATCCAGACGACGTACAATTGAACACAGTCGTCCAGGGTCTAAGCAGCGTGGACGTCCAGAAGCTCCAGCAAACAGGATGAGGTATTCTCAGATGTCGGCTGCTTTTGCTAATAGCAGTAGCGACAGCAGCTCCAGTCCCGAAGACGACAGTATGATCATCGATGACTACAGCGATCTGTCCGAGCTATCACTACCCACTACCTTCAATGCCCACGCCGAGTCAAGAGAAAGGAATGAGGAAAAGGAGAGACCGGATCAAACTGACGAGAAATCGCTTCTTGCCGTTTCGAGAAATGCTGGTCCGATCGTATCGGTTGTGATGCATCTGGAACTGCAAGATGTATCGTGTCTCGGAATCCCTCAAAGCCACGAAATTTATCCCAACGACTCGAAGGTGCAGTTGCAATGGAGTTGTAAGGAGCCAGCAGAAGTGGGCAGACCACCGACATTCGAGTTAAAGGTATCCAGTGGGTGGGAAGCGTGCTACGATCAAGCTAGCGGGGTGCTCACCGCCACAACTCCAGAAGGTGATCCACTGCGCTACGAGATCCCAGGTGTGAGTGGAGCGCGAGCAGGTTCCAGTGCAGCTTCAAGCTCTTCCACCCGCATCACGCAGCGTGCGTATTTGCCGCCGTTGGTTCGGTTTTGCCAGTGTCTCGCATTGCGAGCCATGCAGCTGCGCCAAATTGCACTACGTGGTCACGCAAGTAAACTCCCATTCATTCATTACGATGCACTGCCAGAGTCGCTGCTGGAGTCGTTCCGATACCGATCAAGCTTGCTCACCGTCCCCCATCAAGTTTCTCGCCCAAATCAAGACTTGGGAGTATCTGTCGAGCACTCAACTAGAGCTCAGAAGGGAGTCGAGATTGCAGGTGTTGGGTGTGGATATATCGACGCTACTGGAGACTTAAGAGTTGTGTTCCTGGATGGAGCTCAGCTCACTTTAGCTGCCAGTGGATTGCAACTACGGTTCCGTCCGTCTTGGGCGAGTGATGTCAGCAACAGTGCGAGTGTCAAGGAGGATGTATTCGAACTGCTCACAACGAGTAGCATGTCGTCGTTCTTGCCCTCGGCAGTCAAGCAAAAGTTGGAAAATATCCCCGAGTTCATCCGCCGTCTCAAAGCAGTTAACTAAGTCCAAATATGGGCGACATGGAAGCTCCAACCGACGCTTCGTTTAGGCAACGACTAAGCAAAGTGCTTCATTTTGATAGAACTGGTCACGATGGAAGGCTTGACGGGAACTCCAAAAGACTCCAAGAGAAGCAGTGATGAGGAGCTTCAGCCTAGCAGCAGTACCGAGGATCGTCTCCAATTAGCACAGGAGCAGCTAGTAGAGCTGCAGCTATTAACTTGTGCCGATCCCAACTCCCCCGCTCCATCCATCGCGTCGCCAATGAACGAAGCTGCAGAATCTCCCTTGGCTTTTAAAGAGGAAGGCGACAGCCAGGTGGACGAAGGTGAACCGCGTGACAAATCTCAAGTCGCAACAAGGGCACTGAGCAGCTTTTCAGCGGTTCTGGCGGCGTCAAGGAAGATATCGATGACTTCTGATCCTCCCGCCGTGCCTAGTAGCGATTTTGACTCGGAAAACGGGGTACGGGTAGCGCCATTAGACCAGAGCGAAGCGACCATGCGAAATAACCTGCGGAGCCCAAAAACTCCAGGGAACACTCTTCCAACGCTAAATGAAGAAGCTGAGGGTCATGAAGATGCCGACAATGGCAAGATCCCAAAAACAATCCCCCATGCCATCAATACCTCGTTTGTGGACAAATTATCAAGCTCAAGATCAAGTATTGAAATGGCTCCAGTACGGCAAGAACAGGAACTGGAAGAGCGAGATAGTGACGACCTCGAGCTCATAGAAATGCTCAAGCACCTTTCACGGGGCCAATTTGACTCTTTGGCTCTCACACCGGACGATGTTACAGTACACAAGCTGAAACGAGTCCACGCAGCGCTGAGTAAAGCCCAATCTTCGACCACGAATATGCCTTACGTGCGGGCACTCGTATCAATTGATATGTTACAGTTGTTATTACGACGTGTTGGGGTGCAAAAAGTCCGTGACGCAGTCAGTCGAGCAATGCTGAGCACCAACGAAAGGGACGAATCCATTGAGCCAATCGCTCTCTTAACAAGTAGTAATATCGCTGCCATTGTACTTAAAGCGCGTCGAGAGTTATCACCAGCAACACCCAGTGAGGTCTCACCTCAGATTCCTAGACGCGCCAGTCTTGTCACGGGCAAAAAACAACTGCATCGATCGCCACGGGCGTCTCCAAGGTCCTACAGCTCTCCAGCGTCTCCTGTTTCTTCATCTTCACAATGTGGAACACCTCGAAGTCCCGTTGCTCACCGTCGCAGTATTCTGGCGAAAGAAGGCATCCACGTGTTGATGCAGGAGAAAATAATGTTTTTCGACCAGCGAGGTCGGGCCAACACTTTGCCAGCCTTTCGAGTCCGAGGTGCAAGTGCTACGCTCTCGGATTCCGCTGCTAAACGACGTCAACGTGGGCTGCAATACGCCAACGAGCACATTTCCCATCGCTCTGTGCACTTGTAACAGTTGCTCACTTCAACTTGCCCTTTTCCCGCCAATCGAATATCGTTACGTAAAAAAAACGTTTTTTCTGCCAATCCTGATCCATTTCTATCTCCTAGTCCTCTCATACAGCTCCTGTTCCATCTTAGGAGATCTCCAGCTTTCTTTTGCCACGTGGGCCAACTGTCAAACAAGGATCACACCCCGCCATCAAGCGAACATGGTGCACATTATCAATGGAGAAATCGTACCGGACGATGACCCCCGGGTGCGCGCTCGTCAGCAGCCTCAGCAAAATCAGCAGCCTCAAAGACGCTTTGGCTCCGTACACGGCGGCGGGTCAGCAGCTGCACCGCCTCCAGGTAGGGCAGCCCCGGCAGCTGGGGCCTCACCATTGCAGGGATTGGCGCAACAAGTGGGGCTGGAGGGCACTGTGACTATACCTGCAGTGCTCGGGCTGCCAGCTAGACCCGTGCAGAAGATCCACCTGGCGGTGGCGGCTCTACTTACGGCTTTCTTCGGCTGGCGGGCACTGGTGTTCCTAGCTTTCGCGTACTTCCTATCGACGCAGCAGCCTCCAGCTACGAGACAGACATAGAGACAAAAAAAAATCTATGGAACCTCTTGTAAGAGGTAGAAAAAAAGAGAGAACGAGGACATCGATGGACCGACATGTATTGAACGTTTTCTTCCCCTGCTAATATACGACGTTTTATTATGAAGACAGGCTTTACAAGTCCATGTTGTGTTTTATCTGGAAATGCGCTTGCCGTAGTTGACACTGCGATGATAGTCTGACGATAGGAAGGGGTGTTGGGCCACCTGTTCCAGTGTCGGGCGCCTGTGCGGATCCGTAGTGAGCAGCTTCTCCATGAGGTCCCAGACTTCTTCAGACAGTTTGCGAGGGAAAACCCGACGCAGCTTCCGTACACCGCCACCATGACTCAGGATACAGAACTGACGGTCGTCCCTTGTGGGTTTCTCCACAAGTGGGGCTCCTGCCAGCATAATTGCCAGCAGTACACCAAGAGACCAGATATCCGCCTGAAGCGGGTCGTACGGCTCCTTGGCTGCGAAAACCTCTGGGGCCATGTACCAAGCTTTGCCTACTCTACCGGGAGCCAGCAACTTGCCATGTTGCGTGGCCAAACCGAAATCGCACACGTGACAAACGCCTTCGGCATCCAGCACCACATTTTCCAGCGAAATATCGCGGTGTGCCAAGCCATTTTGCTTCAAGCACAGCAAACCACGCACGACATCGCCCAAGAAGCGACGTGCAGTGGCTTCAGGTAGTCTACCGTCGAGTAGACTGTGTCGCACCACGTCGAAGAGGTCACCACCTGAGCAGTAGGGGAAAATGAGGTGCAAACTGCCGCCGTATTGCACCTCCTCCTCCAGTAGCAGCAGATTGGTGGTCTGTGCAGCTATGAGTTTGTGGTGGACAGCACGCTCCTGCTGCAGACTTTCAACCACTCGGATCTGTTTGCCAATGGTCACTTGAGCTCGAGCGCAGCGGAGATCCACACGCTTGACGGCGAATTGGCGACCGGTTTTGCTGTCGAGACATAAGAGAACTTCACCGAAGAGTGCCGGTGCCAGAGTCTCCATCACCTTGAAGTCGGACAACCGTTTGGGCGGTGATCGGATGATAGTAGAGACTGGTGAAGGTGTAGAGTTCGTAGATCTTGGGGAGGACTGAGGGGATTGCAGGGTCTTCTTGTCGCCCTTCTTGGGTGTGGTCGCAGAGGATCCACGTGACGAGAAGGTGGCGGTCAACATCGCGTCCATGTAGGTGCGGAGAAGTCCCATGTTGGAATTAGTGCGCAATGCGTAGGACAATGAACAGGGTAGCTGGGTTCTGGCACTTAGAGCCTTGTTCTTAGCGATGGCAATTGGGGAATGAAGATAGCTGATGGGTGGACGCCTTCGAACTGAAGTCTCCGGGAGGGGCACAGTTCAGAAAGGGTCGTTCTCGGGGTGGCACTACGGTTTCCGAAATGAGCTGGGTGAATGAATGGGCGTGAAAGCTACGGCCCCTAGCAGTTCGGCGGCTTCGGCAGCTGTGTAAATCAGCGGCATGACCTTCCTTGGAAGAGCATCGAAGCGCACGTGGGAGCGGATTTTGGTGACCAGCCACGTACAGTGGGAGGTTGACAGCCTCAGACGTTATTGCCGGCGTATTCGCTTCGTCGCAGCGCGCATTCTCCACTTGTACCAAAGTCGCACTTTTATCTCTTGGATCGCGTTGGCCACGTCGCGAGTCACCTCAAGCCTTAACGTTTCAGACTTCAGTAGTTGATGTTCGACACTTGTCACTGTCGAAACGCAAGCTTCAAGCTGGAGTGCTTGCAGTGTTCGACTGGATAGCTCCGAGTTCTTCTTCTGCGAGGATGGAGGGAGACTTCATGACTTCAGAAGTATTGGGCATGTCTAAAAAATGTTTCTGTTGAAGAGGGAGTGACATGGCGTGGGAGTGCCGGTGCCTCGAGTAATACATGGACTGTAGTAGCTGTGGTAACTGTGACAGCTTTGGCGCGCTAAGAATGGAATGGAACATTCATTTCTCAATCTGGAAGAGCTACCAGAAACCTCAAAGCGGCCTGCGCCTTCCAAATGCGCGACCAAGGCGCCGATGTTGTATGGCGCATCCGTGCGATGGATAATGCGAAGCAATTATGTGTTACAACTGTTAGCTGCGTCGCACCAGATATGATCCTTAGCGGCATGGCTCAGAGGTCGTCGTAGCTCCCAGTCATGGGGATGCATATACTTTGTTCGGTGTTTAATTTGCAGCATAAATAACCTGGTCGTGAACAACTCGAATATCCGAGTTGTTGCGCAGCACCGACAACATGCCCGGCGTGATCACTGCGAAAACGACGTCACACCTAAGCTTCTCGTATGACAGCCGTCAGCGAATAGCCGATAACAAACAAGCGCTGCTATGGCTGCTTGAAAATGGCTTAACTCACCTCGCACTCACAGCGCACCGCGCCAGGAATCGGGCCACTTTGCCCTTAAAGCTGTACATTAGATAAATTGGCTTAGTTGGGCGTGGCCTTTGTCGAAAATGTGCGTGCCGACAGTCGTGGTCGTGGCACGACCGGTCCTAATCTGGCTCAGATTTGGGTCTTGTCCGCGTAGGCTATAAATGTCCATTACTGTTAGATCGCGGAAGTGCGACCGAGCACCACAAGGTCTCGAGGATGACTGAAATGTGGCGCTGTCCGTTGATAGTCGCGTCTTCAACCTTGACTGCATCGCAACTCCCGAGAAGACAACAGCCGGCGAGGCCACACCTGGAAGTATGCGGTCGTGGCCAATCTTCGCGGCACTGCTCGCAAATGTGGCGATCTCGACGTGGTTTGTGCAGGGTAAGTTCCCGGGGTGTCTCTCTAGTCGGGGTGCGCGGGTGGTCTAATGCGTCGCTTTCCTGGCTGCAGTGAACGCAGCGGCGTGCGCTGATATCTGCTACTCGACAGTGCTGACGGGATTCGGGCCCGGTGGAACACCCGGCTGCACCTGTAGTGGCTCGCAACAGGGAGCGCGCACAGGAGCAGGAGGCTGCAACTGCGGTCAATGCTACGAGAAGACACAAGGCGTCGTCTACGGCTTCGCCATTAACAATAGCGGCACGTGCACGTACGGCACAGACTGTGGAACCTGCGACTACTCGACCGGATCGGCGACTAGCACTAGCGGATCGGCGAACGCTACTCCTAGACCTGCGACTGTCACGCCGTCGCCCGCGCCGGCCACTGCGCCTTCCCCCAGTACAGTTACAACAGCTCCCGTGCCAACCACCTCTGCGCCATCCCCCACTGCAGGTAGGACACGAACACCAAATACTTGACTGCTCCCTGGCACTAAATTCTGTTGTTTGTGCACATGTGCAGGCTCGTCATCAACTTCATCATCCACAACGGGCTCAAACAGCACCTCCACATCTACCGATAACAGCAACTCTACCTCAAAAGACGGCGTGGGAGATGCAACAGGCAGTCACGCGGACAGCGAAGGTGAGGAAATATGGCTCTGGCTCGGCTAAGTCTTAAAGGCAAGACTTGCTAATTGTTTGTTGTGTAGAAAAAGAAAGGTTCCTGAGTACATGGCAGATTGTGCTGGCAATTTGCTGCTGTGTGCTGATCTTCGTGGTCGCTGTTGTGTCGGTTTGCGCGTGCTACTGTAAAGCACGCAGTCGTCTGTACGAACACGAGGACGATCAGGCCAGCTATTATCATCAGCCGCAAACCTTTCAGCCCTGGAGTGCGAACAACGCGGTGCCCATTGCTACTAAAACTAATTCTATCGTTGTATAAAGCTTTTTTATTCATTAAGCTTCGCCTCCCTTCGTAGTACATGCAACGCTACTACAGAACTTACATGAACTAAGCACTCTGGTATTTCAAAGAGACCATGACATTTTTACGCTTTTTAGGAGTAGCCCTGTCGATCGAAACAGCGTCAACAGAGCACATGAACATTTCCTGACAGGACGTCCTGCAGCATACACACGTACTACATGTATTAGTACATGCGTGGTAGTACTGTGGCATGCGTTACTCTAAGTTGGATGAATTTTGAGCTTATGCTTACATACGTATATCTAGACTACTTTTAGTACTTGTTGGTAATTCCTTTTACAGATGGACAGGGACTCCTCCAGCCCCGAATAAATACACAACGTCCAGCCTCCTGCGGCCATCGGACAGGCTATTGCGATGTGGCCGGTTGATACCAGCCACGAGCTCGGCGAGCCCACGTAAACGACGGCCGAGCCACCTTCAGGCGGCGTTCGCGAAGCGCTTGGCATGCGCTCGCTTTGATGAGCCAGGGCCTCGGCGCACAGCCATCACGCGTTTGTTGTGACGACGCGAGAAGAAGCGGTGAATCTTGTGAAATAGCAGCCGGCAGCCGCTGCGCTCGATGCCGTCCGACTCGGGACGGGTCGAGTACATGGACGCCGACGAATGCGAAGCCGTTGGCTGTGGTGTCTGCTTAGCCGGAGAGGCGACACGCGTCTGCTGTATCTTAGGCGCGACGACACGCTGCGGCGAAGCGATGGAGCTGGATCGCAGCAAGAACGGGTGAGACACCACCTCGGCCATCGAGATGCGCTGCTCCGGGTCGACTTCGAGCATATCGGCGATGAGGTCAATAGAGGCGGCCGGCAGCTCCTTGGTGAGCCCCCAGCGGTCGATGAGTTTCCTGATTCCCTTGTTAGTAATGAGTCTGAATCTGGCGTCCGACGACGACGCCGTTTCAACGGGAGGAGCTCCGATAAGCATGATGAACAGCATGACGCCAAGTGACCAGACGTCGGCCTTTGTGGCGTCGTACTGCACGCCAGCCAGCACCTCTGGTGCCATGTAGAAGAGTTTGCCTACAGTCTCGCGACTGGGCTTGGCTGTTGAGGCGGCGAGGCCGAAGTCACACACTTGGCATTGATCATCGTCTGTGACCAAGACGTTCTCCAGTGACAAATCGCGATGTGCGAAACCATTGGCGTGTAAAAATTGAACGCCACTGGCGATCTGGCGCATGTATTTCGTAATGACGGGTAGTGGTAGCTTGCCGTCCTCGGTGGAGCTCACGAGCTCGTACAATTCGCCACGTGCACAGAAGTCGGAAACGAGATACAGATATCCATCGAACTCGATCTCATCGCGTAATTTGAGAAGGTTGCGGTGGCCGCCGACGCGGTTAAGTTGGTGATACAGAGCGCGTTCGAGAGCCACGTTCTCGCGCACCTTCTTATTGCTCGAAAGCGTGAGCTGCGCGTTGGCGGCGCTCTGAAGTACGCGCTTCACAGCCACCATGTTGCCTGTCGGCTTGTGCTGGCACAGCAGCACATCGCCGAACAGTGCAGGCGCAAGTCGCCGCTGGATCACGTAGTCGTCCAGCTTGGCTGCCATCATATTGGTCCGGTGTGAATCGATCGTCCTGCGTACGGGGAAGCGAGCAAATGTATGAATGAGCGAGCCTATGCTGGAAGGAAAGCGGCTCTCACTAGATGGGTACCGTTGGCGACGGGAAACGGCCGTCGCAGATCTTGACCATCACTCCTTAAGGTCAAACGGACGATCTGGAGTGCAAGTGAAAATTGGCAGAGGGATCGGTATATGGAACATCAAGGCAGTGCACCTGCATTTTTGTACATCCCTGAGTTTGTAAGAATGGCTGGCCCTCGCTGCCGCAGAGAACTCCAGCACATCAACTACATTCACTTTTCAGTCGCAGTCTTCATACTGCGTCAAGAGCTGCCGTGGTGTGACGTGGCGAGCGAATAAGGCTGAAACCTGCTCTTTTCATCGCCAGGGCGCCGTGTGTGAAACGGATCCTCGTTTGGAGCCGTTGTTCTCTCCGCAAAAATACATGTATCAAAATTTACGCTGCTTTGGTGCGGCAGCATGGGAACTGTTGCTGTCGACTCAGAGGTCCACACTGAGTTGAAGGCAAGCTAATCGGCAAATTCGCGGAACGCGAGTTTGAAGTGCGAAATTTGGAGTTGGGCACCGTTTGTCGATGCGCAGCGAAAAACTTGTCCATACTGAATTCAAGTTGTTTGCTCGACTCGCGATTTGAAAATATTTGCGTGAATGCCGCCGTTGGTTGCTGTGCGACTGGAGACGAAGCAAAACAGAGACAATCGAGCAAATGGGTACGTTGTGGCATTGTAAGCAAGTTCTGTGCGGCACAGTGTGCCAGGTTGGTACCTTTGGAATGCCGCAAGTTGGAACCATCAGAGTGCAAACGTACCGGTACAGTACCAACCCTGTGTCGGTAAAGTGTTGATGCCGGCCTCCGTCAAACGCACAACAAGATGCAATGGCTCACAGATGGTGGGCACGCTGTCACGCGCGAGCCGTACGGACTTGAGACGATTGCCCGCAGTGGAAGTTCAATCGCTTCAATCGAGTGGCAGCGTCGGTTTGCAGACTCCGTGTCGCGTGCTGGTACAGTACTGGACAATGGACATGAGCAGCAAGATGCGCGATCAGCGTGAATAAGACGTCCAGCCAAGGTCACGAGAGTGCGATTGCTGGATTGCACGACGGGAACAGCAACTGTGCGCGTTTGAAGACCGTGTTCAACACAATGAGATTGATCCAAGCAGCAAGACATGCAAGCGACTGTCCTAGCAAGCCCCGCACAGGATTGCTCTTGCCTTCTCGGCTAAAGAAGAAAACATGGCAACATGAAACTCATATCATCTTGCACCAGCACGAACCGAAACGGCGTTTGCCCTTTCGCAGTGCGACGGGCGCTTCGAATCCCTGCGCCCGTCGCCATTGGAACGCCCTCATAGCCGTCTGCGGTCCAGCTTACAATTTGCACAGTGCAGCGTGACTGTCGCCATTGGAACGCCCTCATAGCCGTCTGCGCTCCAGCTTGCAATTTGCACAGTGCAGCGTGACTCTGGTATTCTAAGCGTGGTCGTCGCGCGTGCTTTGATACTCGCTACGTCATTGACTCCAGCATTCGAGCGGTAGGCAGCGTATCGCTCGAATATGAGGTGATATAACAATACTGTTTTGTTCCAACCGGCATATTGAGCTCCTCTCGTTAACACACGAAGGTTTTTTTAAAGAGGAGCAATTTTTGCGCCACGAAAGGTTAATTAATCCATTGTGAGGAACTGCTCTGTACTGTACTGTTCGCAAAACTTTAATTGCGTACACTACACCACATTGCGTTTGTTTTTACAGACGTAATTACATTTCGCAAGCCAATCAGAGTGTGCGATAATCACTGGTGTTGAACGTGTGCGCTGACCTGACACGCCAATTAGATCGGCATTCCCACAATTACTACAGGCGAGCAGGCATGTTTCGAGTGCAGGGATTATCGATATCGCAAGGAGGTTCCAGTGATGTCCAACTTTGTTTTGGAATTACCGTCCGAAGAAGAATGAGGATATAAACTGGCTGTTTTTTCTGAGGAACTCTCCTGTCCACACAAGTGTTTATTTGCATGTCCAGCGAATGCTGAGTGCCGTTGGGATAAGTGATGAATAGCTTTATATTCTGACACCTCTTGTATGAGTGCGGAGGATGGCGATTCGCACCGCGTGCGGTCGTGTACCTTCGTGCGTTGAGCAGAATTATGCTTTATTTTCTGATCTTCCATCCGCTTAGTTCTAGAAACCTTTTGCTACAGCTAGTAGCGCGTACGTTCAGTGACGAAACAACAAATCTATCTAATAACTTTCGTTCTTCCTAGCACACCGTGCGGAGACATTTTTAATCCGAGAACTGCGCACAACTAAGCTGCCTGTCGATCCAATTATACGTAGCATTCCAATCAGACCAAAATATGATGCACTGTACCGCCCCTAAGTAGTACTAGTACTACGTAGTACTACTTCTATTTACAGCTAGTACTACTAGAAGTTTAGTACTACAGTAGTATTAATAAATTTATTATTACTTAAATACTTTAGTACAGGTACTGTACAATTACCGGTATTAAAATAGTACCATGAACCCGTAATTCAGAAACGTTGCTCACAGTCCTAAATCTCAAAATGGGAAACGAGAACTCTACGTTGTCTGGGGAGGAGGAACCACGCCATGACAGCAGAGACGACGGCACCACCGAAGGTGGCGAGTGCTGCGGATTCCGTGTGCTGGGCATTCAGGAGCAGTCACCGTCGTCTGCTGTGGGCTTTGTAAGCTTCTTCGACTTCATCCTCGAAGCGAATGGCATCCGACTCGTGCGTTAATAAAATCTGGGCATTTATTGTGCCTTATTGGACCATCATGCCTAATGCCAGTCATCTGCATAATGTAGGACACGAAAGATGCAACGCTTATGGAGCTCATCGCGCAGAGTGAAGATCGCCCTATGCAGCTTAGAGTGTTTAACGTCAAGGCACAAACCACGCGGGAGCTGCAGCTCACGCCCAGTCGCAAGTGGCCAGGAAAGGGCCTGCTAGGCGTAACTATTCGATTCGACTCATACGAAGGAGCGGAAGACCAACTGCTGCACGTCCTCGTAAGTAGCCATTTCGCCATAATAATTGTAAGCTGCCACAATAATTCTAATCGTTCTGTGTAGAATGTGGAAGATTCGTCGCCGGCAGAGCGGGCGGGGCTTCGAGCAGATTCCGACTATCTATTGGGCACACCTGAGCGCGTCTTTGCGGATTCTGAGGACCTGCATGACGAGATCCTGGACGCTTTGGATGGGTCCTTTCAGTGCTACGTCTACAAGTGGGTGCATGTTTGGGAAATGAGTTTTTCGGGAGAGAGTTCTTAACTGAAAATATGGGATATACATGTATGGCGTAGCTCGCTGGACGATCAAGTTCGCATCGTGTCGATCGTACCGACTGAGCGCTGGGGAGGTGACGGTGTTCTAGGAGCTGAAGTCGGTCATGGGTATTTGCATCGCTTGCCGTCGGTGTGTCGAGGTACAATCGGCTCGTCCGTGGGCTTCGTTAATCTCCCAAAAGATGCCAAGGCTGCTACGGATGCGTTTTGTAAGATTCGGTGTGGAGAATATCACTGTAGTAGTCTTGAGGTCTAATATTTGTGGTGGTATATGATTTTGTAGTGAAGCCACAGCAACGCAGTGACAATAGCTCAGTTATCGGCCGAGAACACGAGAAACAGCAGGATGAGGTGGACGCAGAGGCTCAGCCGCGCACAGTGACACAAGATGCTTCTCCTGCAAATGTGTCGTCAACTGAGGCAAGTCAGCACGAGCATACGAATCAGGAGGGAGGTGATGCAGGCTCAAGTTCTGAAGCGACTAGAGAGGCTGCGGAAGAGGTCGAGCCACCTGCCAAACCTAGATACACAGCGCGCTTGGACCACCAGTTCCCCATATCGACGGTAGCTGTGCTTGCCGATCCGTGAAAAAGTGCAACGTGGCTCTCAAGCTGCGAGTATTTCGCTGCCACGTGTTGCCGTATCTTGTTCATGTAGAGCTTCGCACTTGTAGTTTTGTGTTTCAGCTAAAAGCCAATTCACAGAAGCAACAGCAAGTACGCAAGGTGTATGTCGTAGTAGTAGTGCAGACGTACGTGTATCAAGAACGTAATAACCGACGTGAAGTCCGCCATGAGAGAATGTACTGTACCTATCTCTTTTGGTGGTTGATGAAGCGCAGCGAAAGCAGAGAGAGGAAGCGAATGCCCACAATAAACGCGAGGACGATCCCGAAGTTGCGCCAGATCTCATCGTGTTTGTACTCGAAGACGGATTCAACGTATTCCTTGATCGTGATGTGGTCAATGCTCACGGGTGGGTTTGTCATCGGCTGACAGCCAACGTCACTGCCGACATTCACGTATTGCTGCGTGGCCGTGTCGTACGTGGGGAGATCGTCACATTTGCTGAACACGAGGGCAGAAAGGATTGCAAGCGAGTAGCGCTGGGGAGTAATCGTGTACAGCCACTTGTAGCCGGACGGAATGGCGTTGGCCGGCGGGTTGAAGCCCATGAAGAGGAAGAGAATCGAGTTGAGCATGACTCCCAACAGAGCTGCAACCTCCACACTCGGCAGCGCGTACACCAGCAGTTGACCGAGATAAGTCTGCAGTAGAACCAACAACGACGTGTTGATCCAGTAGAGAACTGCAGTCCCGAACCCAGTAAAGCCAACGAACCAGTAAAAGATGACCGTGTACAGCAGCATGGAGCCGAAGACGTAGGGGACCTCAGCGACGGTAGAACCAACGAAGTACCAGAGCGAGTTGTACGTTTGTGCTGCTCTTTCACGGTAGAACGCCTCGCGGTCTTGCGACGAGATCGGTAGAACGCTGTTGAAGGCAACTACACCATTGAATAACGTCGTCATGAAGACCATTCCAACACCGGCGTTGACGCCTTGGTACGAGGTGTACGACACGCTGACGTAGATCAAGCCGAAGAGCAAGCCAAGAAGTGGCGCAATGGCAAATCGAGTCAAGTTGTACGATGGAGTACGCCAGTACAAGTTCATGAATCGCTCAACCAGCGCCGTCATTTGCGTCCACGAGTTGGCTGCACGTTTCTTCGCGAACACCAGCTCTGTGGATCCCGGAACTGGCACACTCACACCCTCTGATGATAATTGCATATCCATCTCGTGCTTCATCTCGCTAGAGTTGAACACGTCGACAAAGTCCACCGGGTTGTCGTGCACGTGGCTCACACCTGCACCGATGCACTCCAACATCCACGTAGCCGGGTTGTAGCCTTCACGAAGAGGTGTCACGCCCGGAATCGCCTCGAAGTAGTCCACCATCTTCTGCGCTCGCTTGCCCAGATCGCCAAAGAACACCGTTTGACCTCCACGCTTCAGCAGCAAGAGCTTGTCGAAAAGCATAAACACCTCAGTGGAAGGTTGGTGGATTGTGCACACGATGGTGCGACCAGTGTCTGCAACTTTGCGTACTCCGTCCATGATGAGCTTGGCCGAGCGTGCATCCAATCCACTTGTGGGCTCGTCCAGGAACAGCACCTTCGGGTCAGCAGCCAGCTCCACACCGATCGTGAGACGCTTCATGCGTTCTGTTGGACTGCCACGTACAATCTCGTCCGCTACACTCTGTAGATCCAGAAGTTCAAGACATTCCTCCACCGAGTCGTACTTTTGACTGTCGGGTACCGAGCTGTCCTGGCGAAGGAAGGCGCTGAAGATCAATGCTTCGCGGATAGTTGATGCGTCCGAGTGGATGTCCATTTGTTCGCAGTAGCCTGTGCAGCGTCGAATGGCCAGATCATTCGCTTCGTAGCCATTGAGCAGGATCTTGCCCTGAATGGTGCCTCCAGTCTTCCGACCAGCAATCACATCCATGAGCGTCGTCTTACCAGCACCCGTAGAGCCCATGAGAGCCGTGATGGAACCTGGCATCGCGTATCCGCTAATACCCTTGAGTAGCGTTAGCGATTCCTTCGGGCTATGAGGATCTGGCACTGAGTACCACAAGTCCTGGAAAGCGATTACAACGGGCTCGAACTTCTTGGTGGTGGCTCGGACATTGAGAGCGACATTATCACTACTCTGCACACCCATGGCTGGAGTCTTTCTGCCGCTAGTGGGCGTCGTGGCAAGTGCATATTCATCAGTCGCAACCGGTTCTGTGCTCTCAGTTGTCAAGGTGATGTGCTCCGGGCTCTCATAGCGCTTATATTCAAGCACCAAGACACCGAAGAACAGGAACACGACATAGGTCGCTAGCAGGAAGGCCACAGCGAGCCAAACCCAGCTCTTGGATGACGGAACATCGTACAACGACAAGAAGTACTCGCCCATTTGCATCTGGTACGTGCTGCAGTAGTCAACGCCATTGTATACGCACACGTTAAACTCATCCGCTCGGTACTGGTTCACGGCAATACCGCGAAGACACCACGAGATAGGATCGATCCAGTAGATCCAGATGAAATAATCCGGCATCTCGCTCTTGGGGACGACAAATCCCGCAAAGACCACGAAGAACATTACAGATACCATGGACAAGGGCTTGGCGATGTGGAGGTTTGGAGAAATGGCTGCCAAGAAGAAGAACCAGGCTGCAAAGGCTAGAATCGTCAACAGTAGCAGGACCTCAAAGACCACAAACTCCTTCACGGACGACTTGAGACCGCACATCCAGTAGACCAGCGACCCGAACACGATCGTCTCCGCTACAGCCCATGGGATTTGACTGGCCGAATTGGCAATGACATAGGAGGTAGTACGGAGGAAATTGGAGCCACGTTGCTTGTAGAAAATGGGGCGAGCGTCACAGTACGTGGGGATTTGAGCAGCTTGGCCCAGTCCGAGGAACAGAACAGCTTGGAACAACACTCCCATCACAACTTGAGCATCTGTAGCCTTCAACTGGTAGAACGTACTACCGTACAGAAGTCCAATCAAGATCACCATGAAGCCTCTTCCTCGGATAAAGGCGACATTGCGCAGCATGACCATCATTTGCCGCTTGAAGATAGTCAACGTGTTCTCTTGGAACGACTGGTGAAATTCTGGCATGGGGTCCATGCGCGTCTTGACATTATCTGTCAAGTCCTGCTGCAATGACTCATCAAGACGCGCAAGCGTATCGTGATAAATCCTTGACTCCTGGAAAATTTCTCCAAATTCGGCTGGCCAACGAGGATGCTTCGTCATGCCCGTAGGCAGCGTATCTTGATACTTACCCTGCTGGTTCGTACCAAGATCCAACAGGAAGTCTGCCGTGTCACGGTGCGGCGGACAATGGAAGCCTAAACTCTCGAAGTACGGCAAAGCTTGGGCACGAGGACCATGGTACATGACCTCACCGGCGTTTAGGATCAACACGTTGTCGAAGAGCTCAAACACCTCCGGCGACGGCTGTAACAGAGAGATCACCACAGTCTTGCCCAGTGTTTTAGCAATACTGCGTTGGGTCGTGATGATGTCGAAGGTCGTGGCGCTGTCCAGTCCCGTACTGATCTCGTCCATGAGCGTCATGTACTTCATGCCAAACTCCATCTCGCCAGTCGTCACGCGTTTGCGTTCTCCACCGGACACACCACGCAGCATTCCGTTGCCAATTTTATGGTGTTCTGGCAATTCTGCAGTCCCAGTTGCTCGATCACAATGTCAGGGTAGTGCTGGAAGAGCGTCTGTACCGTCTTCAAAGCCTCCAAATTCTCCTCCGTTGATCCATTCGTCAGCAATTCGTCACCTCGACGCATCAACTCGCCACCAGTGAAAGCGTGAGCGAACTCGAGCGTCTCCATCACTGTGAGCGTCGGGAAGTGTACGTCGTGTTGGTCCACGTACGACACAAACTGCGGTAGTCGACTGCTTAGTTCAAGCTGCGGCACTCCGTTGTACGTGATGTCTCCCTCCACTGTCACTCTCTTGTCCTGAGGGAAACGACCACTCAACACTTTCATCAACGAGGACTTGCCGGAGCTCGGCTGTCCGAGTACCAACGTGATTGTACCGGGCTCGAACACGCCGCTGAAGTTGCGCAAGATGGTCTTGTGCACCACGTGCTGCGAGGACGAAAGTTTGAGTGCCGCCGTCTTGATGGTGTGCGTGAGTGTGGGCAGCTCTCGTCCGTCTTCGTGTCGACCAACAACGACGTCGGCTGAGACGCTGAGGTTCTTGACTCTCACCTCCATCTGAGGCAGGGAACGGCCCAGACCTGCTTGGATCTTGGACGCTAGATAGTCGTTGAAAGCCTGGGACCCGTTGGCCATAAGAGCCTTGGCCGACGCGTCGTCCGGCTTTAAAGGATCCATCGCTCGATGTGTAAGCTACGGAGAGAATTGAAGAATGAGTAGAGACTAACGTTGAAGCACAACTGGAGTGACCATCATTCTTTCTGGCTGGTAATTGTATAAGTGATAAATGATGACGTGATATTGGTGATATCACTGCATTGTGTCTGTGTATTTGATATAGCTGCGATAATACATATGATCACATATGGATTGTGAAAGGTTATTAGGAGTAATCGAGCTCGACCACCTAAAAGGTTGACTCCCGAGGGAGATGGGCGCGCGTGGCACGGAGTCAACTGCCTAACCTACACTTCGTGTTGATGCCGAGCATTTTGGAGCAGGAATAGTCTGCAAACGCAATAGATATCGCTCGTACATCTACATGTAAAAGTCAGCAACGGTGTAGCGTTTTTACTTATTCTGATGGTTGATAAAGCGCAACGAAAGTAGAGCCATCACACGCAGAATGACAAAAAAGACAAGCACAATGCCAAAGTTTCGCCAGATCTCGTCGTGCTTGTACTCGAACGTGGCCTCGACGTATTCCTTGATAGTGATATGGTCAATATTAGTCGGTGGATTCGACATGGGCTGACAGCCACGATCAGCGCCAACATTCACATACTGCTGCGCGTCGGTGTCGTACGTGGGGGGATTGTCGCATTTGCTGAACACGAGAGCAGCGAGGATAGCAACGGAGTAGCGTTGCGGGGTGATCGTGTACAACCATTGATAACCAGCAGGAATGTCGCTCGCTGGCGGATTGAAGCCGTAAAACAGGATTGTAATAGAGTAAATCATCACTCCCACTAGCGCTGCGACATCAATGCTGCGCATGGAATAGATGAGTAACTGGCCCATGTAAGTCTGTAGTAGCACCATCAACGACGTGTTAATCCAGTAGAGAACTGCAGTGCCGAAGCCACTGAAGCCCACCATCCAATAGAAAATGATCGTGTAAAGCAGCATCGACCCGAAGACGTAAGGGATTTCGACCACAGTGGAGCCAATAAAATACCAAAAGGCGCTGTACGTTTGCGCCTCACGTTCCCGATAGAATGCTGGTCGATCTTCAGACGTAATTGGCAAGGCGCTGTTAAAGGATACCACGCCAGTGAGGTACGAAGTGAGGAAAACCATCCCCACGCCAGCATTGATTGATCCCTTGATACGACGTGTAGTCCGTGCCGACGTAGACAAGACCAAACACCAAGGCAACTAGAGGCATAATCGCCAGTCTCGTGAGATTCGTGGACGGTGTTCGCCAGTACAAATCCATGAAGCGTTTCACCAGAGCTTTTATCTGCATCAAAGAACTTGCTGCTCGTTTTTTTACCAAACGTCACTTCACTTGAGCCGGGTACTGGCACACTCTTACCCTCTGATGATAATTGCATATCCATCTCATGCTTCATCTTGCTAGAGTTGAACACGTCGACGAAGTCCACCGGGTTGTCGTGCACGTGGATCACACGTGCACCGATGCACTCCAACATCCACGTAGCCGGGTTGTAGCCTTCACGAAGAGGTGTCACGCCCGGAATCGCCTCGAAGTAGTCCACCATCTTCTGCGCTCGCTTGCCCAGATCGCCAAAGAACACCGTCTGACCTCCACGTTTCAGCAGCAAGAGCTTGTCGAAAAGCATAAGCACCTCAGTGGAAGGTTGGTGGATTGTGCACACGATGGTGCGACCAGTGTCTGCAACTTTGCGTACTCCGTCCATGATGAGCTTGGCCGAGCGTGCATCCAGTCCACTTGTGGGCTCGTCCAGGAACAACACCTTCGGGTCAGCAGCCAGCTCCACACCGATCGTGAGACGCTTCATGCGTTCTGTTGGACTGCCACGTACAATCTCGTCCGCTACACTCTGTAGATCCAGAAGTTCAAGACATTCCTTCACCGAGTCGTACTTTTGACTGTCGGGTACCGAGCTGTCCTGGCGAAGGAAGGCGCTGAAGATCAATGCTTCGCGGATAGTTGATGCGTCCGAGTGGATGTCCATTTGTTCGCAGTAGCCTGTGCAGCGTCGAATGGCCAGATCATTCGCTTCGTAGCCATTGAGCAGGATCTTGCCCTGAATGGTGCCTCCAGTCTTCCGACCAGCAATCACATCCATGAGCGTCGTCTTACCAGCACCCGTAGAGCCCATGAGAGCCGTGATGGAACCTGGCATCGCGTATCCGCTAATACCCTTGAGTAGCGTTAGCGATTCCTTCGGGCTGTGAGGATCTGGCACTGAGTACCACAAGTCCTGGAAGGCGATAACAACGGGCTCGAACTTCTTCACTACTCTGCACACCCATGGCTGGAGTCTTTCTGCCGCTAGTGGGCGTCGTGGCAAGTGCATATTCATCAGTCGCAACCGGTGCTGTGCTCTCCGTTGTCAAGGTGATATGTTCGGGACTTTCGTAGCGCTTGTACTCAAGCGTAGCCCACCCAGCCCAACAGCATAAACCCAGCGTAAATGACAAACAACATCACCACTCCGAGCCAAATCCAGCTCTTATCGGATGGCACGTCATACAGCGACAAGAAGTACTCGCCCATTTGCATCTTGTGGTCCGTACAGTAATTTATCCCAGCATATTCACACAAATCGAATGCAGACGAGTGATATTGACTCACAGCGACAGCACGCAGACACCAGGCGATAGGGTCTAACCAGTAAATCCACACAAAGTAGTCTGGTATCTGGTTCTTCGGGATCACGAAGCCAGCAAACGCCACAAACGTAAAGATGGACATCATCGACACAGGCTTTGCCATGTGCATATCTGGCGTCACGGCTGCCATGAAGAAATACCAAGCTGCAAACGCCATCAGCGTCTGGAACACTAGCAGCTCATACAGCAAAAAATTTCCCACTGTGGCAACAAAGCCACACATCCAGTATACTATCGAGCCAAACACCACCGTCTCACCCACAGCCCACGGGATTTGGCTAGCTGACACGCCAAAGCGTACGCAGAAGTACGAACGTGGTTCGCCCGACGCTGCTTATAAAAAATACCGCGAATACTGCAGTACCCTGGGACCTGAGCGTATTGTCCGAGTCCAAGGAAGAACAAACTCTGAAATAGGACACCCATTGTCACTTGGACGTTCGTAGCCTTCAGCTGATAGAACAAACTGCCATACATCAGAGCAATCACGATCACCATGAAGCCTCGTACGCGAATAAAAGCTTGGTTTCGCACCGCGATCATCATCTGACGGCGCGTGACCGTGATAGCATTTTCCACAAACGACTGCTGAAATACCGGTGTAAACTTCATGAACTCGTCGACGTTAGAGAGTAGCTCGTCTTTCCAGGGTTCGTCCAAGCGAGTTAAAGTATCACGGTAAATATCTGAGCGCTGAAAAGCCTGCCCAAAGTCGACTGGAAGACGAGGGTGCCTGGTCATTCCTCCAGGCAGAGCATCCTGATATTTTACCTGCTGATTCGTGCCGAGATCCAACAGGAAATCTGCCGTGTCACGGTGCGGCGGACAACGGAAGCCCAAACTCTCGAAGTACGGCAAAGCTTGGGCACGAGGACCATGGTACATGACCTCACCGGCGTTTAGGATCAACACGTTGTCGAAGAGCTCAAACACCTCCGGCGACGGCTGTAACAGAGAGATCACCACAGTCTTGCCCAGTGTTTTAGCAATACTGCGTTGGGTCGTGATGATGTCGAAGGTCGTGGCGCTGTCCAGTCCCGTACTGATCTCGTCCATGAGCGTCATGTACTTCATGCCAAACTCCATCTCGCCAGTCGTCACGCGTTTGCGTTCTCCACCGGACACACCACGCAGCATTCCATTGCCAATTTTATGGTGTTCTGGCAATTCTGCAGTCCCAGTTGCTCGATCACAATGTCAGGGTAGTGCTGGAAGAGCGTCTGTACCGTCTTCAAAGCCTCCAAATTCTCCTCCGTTGATCCATTCGTCAGCAATTCGTCACCTCGACGCATCAACTCGCCACCAGTGAAAGCGTGAGCGAACTCGAGCGTCTCCATCACTGTGAGCGACGGGAAGTGTACATCGTGTTGGTCCACGTACGACACAAACTGCGGTAGTCGACTGCTTAGTTCAAGCTGCGGCACTCCGTTGTACCCTCCACTGTCACTCGCTTGTCCTGAGGGAAACGACCACTCAACACTTTCATCAACGAGGACTTGCCAGAGCTCGGCTGTCCGAGTACCAACGTGATTGTACCGGGCTCGAACACGCCGCTGAAGTTGCGCAAGATGGTCTTGTGCACCACGTGCTGCGAGGACGAAAGTTTGAGTGCCGCCGTCTTGATGGTGTGCGTGAGTGTGGGCAGCTCTCGTCCGTCTTCGTGTCGACCAACAACGACGTCGGCTGAGACGCTGAGGTTCTTGACTCTCACCTCCATCTGAGGCAGGGAACGGCCCAGACCTGCTTGAATCTTGGACGCTAGATGATCGTTGAAAGCTTGGACTCCATTGGCCAGCAATGTCTTGACCGACAATCCTTGACCTGGTCGACTAGCGACATGGTGCACAGTGCTGTAACTTCTAAAATGACGCACTCGTTCCGATAGTCGCCCAACTGCTGCGCAGGCTGCAAATTGAAGAATGAGCTGCGAGTTGGTGGGGAAGTGATTGGGTGATCTGTTGCCTCCGTGATGGTGAAGGTCGTTGAGCGCAACGTTGAAGAGCTTTTCGGTCTGTGCCAAGTGAAGTGAGTCGAGCATTGACTGCTTGTACGTGGTATGCATTTTGCTGTTTGCAAGAGGAGAAGATAAAACTGAAGATGAAAAGGATCCTAAGCATGGGACATCTTCGAAGTCGCAATGAAATGCTCACACGAAGATGGATCCTGTGAGCGTGAGTCATACAGGTTACGTGTTTATCTCAGGATAACGACTTGCATCTGTCAAAATGTTTAATAATTAAGTCACACAGGCCTCGCAAAACTTGTCGGGGACGTCCATAACAGTTTCAGTGCACTGGATCACACTGAATTGCAGAGGTTCAATGCTCTTATTCATCTTGTGGTAGGTGGGGCCATTGATTTCCTCGTACGGCATCTGCTTGTACGCGCCAAGCTCCAGTTTCGGCAGCAGATTGATTCCCTTCAGTTGGTATTGGAAGTAATCGAGCAGGTGTGCAAGCTGCGACCCTTCTGTCTTCGGGTCGAAGGTCACTGTACAGCTCACCTGGTTGTCTGCCCAGTAGCGCTGCAGGAAGGACGCAAGCGCGAATTGCTCCCAAGCAGACACATCCGACAGTGTGCGTACCCCTTCACCAACATCAACTGGGATGGAGACAACAAACGTGGAGTCTGGAGCCTCGTAGGCCGGTTCGATCTCATACCCAGCACGCTGCAGTGCAGATTAGAAGGTCGGAATGCTTGTCCAGACGCATCCGACGGATGTAGAAGCGGCTTTCAGGGTAATGCATGCCTGGAGTGGCGCCTGCAAGTAGCGATACAGTTCCGCTAGGCTTGATGGACGTGGTCTTTATGGACCGAGGAATGGCAAACCGAGTTGAGATCTGCTTATCCACTTCCTGGATCCTGTCGTAACCCGCCTCACACCAGCGCTGAAACTCGTTAAGACCACGGCTCGAGATGAACTGAGCGATGCCAGACATACTACAGCCAATGCGGCGATTCCGCTTCATCACCTCGTTCGTTCGTGGCCACTGCGTCTGGCCGAGAGTCACTGTTTTGGCGTACATGTAGGCGTGTTTGAGCGTCTCCAGGAAGTCCTCGAGGTTTTCGTGGTTGTACGGGAAAGTCTCCACCAAGCAGCACATCTCGTACGACTCAAGCGTCTGCTCCAGGCACGGATTACCGCCAGACGCGTTGCGATCGCGGTCGTCCTTGATGCCGTTCATGCGACCGAAGTTACGCATATTGTCGAGCCACGCGAAACCGGGCTCACCGTTCCGCACAATTTGCTCAGCTATAGGTTGGTAATCCATGCCGATATCAGCAAATATGCTGTTGTTAGACGTCCAGCCGAACGCAGATTCTTTTCATAGTTCTTTAAGTCGACGTATTCTTCGTCGTTATAGTCACCGAAGGCAATTTCAGCAGTACGACGGACGTTGCCTGAGACGACACAGACGCCCATCTGGTTCATGATGTCCACGATGCCACGCGCTGTCAGCAGCTTTCCCACGAGAGGCTTGAGGATCGACTCGATAGCAACATGCAGAGCAGTCAGTGAGCCAGCACCTGATCTGATACCACCGAAGCCCTTGATCGGCGCACCAGCAGGACGGATCAAAGAGTAATCGAGCTTTAAAGCAGGATGGTGAAGGAAGTGAGCCTCCAGCAGCATTTTCACGGACTCCACCCAGCCTTCACGAGAATCTGGAATGACGTAGACACTCGTCTTACTCTCGTCACAGCCTTGTACGAGCAGTTTGCCGGCACCTTTGGTGTCAAATCCCACCCCAACTCCAAGCATGGCAGCCTCCATCAAGAAGCAAAAAGGCTTGGACGGGGTCTCCAGTTCGAGTATGTCTGCGGTCGACACGAAGGCACAGTTGTTCAGTGCCGCGTACAGGCCTCGGTCTTCCGTGATCGGTGACCCCATGGCCCATAGACCGCGTCCAGGCGGCGTGAACTTCATCTGAAAGATACGCGTGTACATCTCCTGAGCGATCTGGTTCATCTCTTCTTCGTCCCAAGGCCGACCCAGCTGTTGCAGCCACTTCTTTTGCATATTAAAGGTGCCGTTAATCACACGCTCGATAGTCTCGAACCAACGTTCTTTAGTTCCGTCCGCCTTGACGCGGGAGTAAGTACGCATGTACACAAGTTCTCCAAGACCATTGAAGCCGAATGGTGGCGTCTGGTTCTCCAAGCTGGCCACGAATGCACTGTCAAGCGTGAAAGGTTTGTAGTCGGGGCCTGTTCGAAACTCAAAATTGGTGTCGATGGGCGTAGCAGTTGTCTCTAATTTGATGCTGGGCTTGGCATTCGCTGCCTTTGGCGTTCCCGCCACGACTTTGCCAGTTGCGGACGATGTCGAGTTGGAAGTAGTGGGGGCCATTTCGGAAAACAACTTTACCAGTTGCTGGTAAATTGCACAATGGCCGAATTAATGGCGAAGCTGAAGTGACAAGACATAGTGAATGTTGGTCTGTGTCGCTTCGGTGCAAATTTGCTGACGTACTTGGCTGGTGCCCCCAAATGTGTACATAACTGACAAAAAAAGACTCGGAACAGACTTCCCCACACGTCACAGATTTCTTTTGCGCGCGCCAAGCCTTTATTAGCGCGGGTTAGTTAGTTCACTATGGCGGACACGGCGCCCAGCGGCCCAACCACAGAATCCCACGTTCTCAACGTTGAGACAGACGAGGACACCATCGCTGGTCGTACCCGCACCAAGTTTTCGCTTGTGGACGTGCCCATCGACACGCTAGAGGCCTCACTTCCGGACGCTCCGCTGGACTTGGTACGAAGTTTTGGCGCCAAATAGCTCGCCTCAAATCACAATTTCTGGATTTGGCGCCAAAAAAAGTGTGCGATTGTTGACGCACTGTTCATGCGTGTGTCTGCTGCGCAGCTAGAGCTAACGAGGGCGTATGACTGCTGCAGGCGGTACCAGAGACAGAGGAAGACCGAGAATACCAGCGATTTCTGTCGAGTTTGCTGCCCAATGAGCAGGTGAACTTATCGTTCCTGGACGAAGAAGACGAGGAGTACAAACCGGAAGAAGAAGAGGACGACCACGAAGATGAAGAGACTCGACGAGGCATCTCCAAGAAGGAGCTGACCGATCTGCTTCTGGACTCGACGCACATGACGTTTCCAAAGCTACCGACTGCAATTTCAGCGGTGCCAACTTTCGACTCAACTCGAGACGAACCTTTGACTTTTAATAATGCCAGTGAAGGCGTGGTGCCGAATGCTGCTTCAGTGGCTGGAGACGTAGGGAAGGACACCACAGCTGCTACCAAGTCTCCAATGATGTTGAATTTCTCCCAAAGTATGCCTGCCGTGCTGCGTGGGAGACCAGGAGCTGTTACACAAGAGCAATGCATTCAACTGGCATCTCAGATGCATAAGCATTTGCAGCTGTTGCTGCAGAGTTATCATCTATTGGCGAGCAAAGCACCTTCACCGGCCTTGGCGGAGTGCCGAGCGATGATTGAGGAGCTGCAGCAGCGAGGTGAGAAGGCGCTCAAGTACAAGAACGAGTTGCTCTCGAAATTGAATCCAGCGATGACAGGGAGCTCTGGTGGAGCTAATACTCCGTCAGCTAGTGACCCGTCTGGACCGGAAGGAAGCAGTGCCAACACTGAGAATCTCTTGGCGGCGAGACGTGTGACGCGGTCACTGACGGCAGCTCATGCTGCGGTGGCCCATCCATCGATGTTCGAGCTGGTGGGATCGCAAACGGTTGATGAGCTCTCAGCTGGCTTTGCTCGAGGCTGCTCGCTTGAAGAACGTGATCGTGCCATCCAGGAGCAAATGCTGCAACTGGACACCCACCTGCAGACAGCGAAGAAACGCCGGAAGAGCAAGAAAGGCTACTCGACGACTGAAGATATTTTACTGGCTCACGGAGCCAAACGATGTGGTACGCAGGCGGACGCGTGGGAGAAGATCCAGAAGCACTTCCTCCCGACCAAAACCAAACAGAATATACGACATCGATACAAGTATTTGACCAGCCCGAAGATTGCGATGAATGCTGTCAAAGCGCTGCATTTGAAGTCGCAGCCACAACATCACAGCAACAGCTGGCTACTTGAAGAGGATCTCCGGATCGCGCGTGGTCTCGCTGAGTTACACAAGGAAAAACATCACTTTGCTCGTCTGGCTACAAATTACCTCCCGCATCGCAGTCGTCTCGAGATCAGGAAGCGATGGGAGCGGCTTGCGGCGAAATTCCGATCTGATCTGGCAGAAATCGGTTTGACGGCACCCGAAGATGACTCGCTTGATCTTGCAGTAGCTATGAAGGAGTATTTAGAAGACAAGTTACGACATCGGATGCTGCGTCAGAGAGGGGAGGCAGAGAAGGCAAAGCTGGATGCTGCGTTACAGCTGCAGCAACTTGGTCAAGGTATGCGGGGCAGTATTATGGGTCAATCTGCAGGTGACTCGTCTTCCTTCGGCTTGGACTTTGCTCCTGGGATATCGTCTCTTATCAGTGCTGCCCAGAAGAAGGAGACGGATGTTTCTTGCAGGACGAAGAACCTGCATCCAGCTCTGTTCTTCTCGTCGTGGTCGTTTATAAGCCCCGCTACACTCCTGAACTCAACTTGCAAGCACAACTGGCCATCTTTTATGGATGAAGGCAATGATGCCAAGGATAAAATACCGAAGAATCAGGGCGACGGTGGAGTCGTGGATGATGAATTGCCTCCAGCTGACCCAGCTCTTGGGAGCGCACAACTGCAGGAGCTTATGCCGATTGCGATGCCGTCCGATCTTGCGACCACGTCGACTAGTGACATGGCTCGAATGCCTCAGGCAACAATTCTTATGGATGCTCGAATGTCACGGAAGGAGAGCGAAGAAGAGGAAGATGACAGTGACTATGAGCATGACGAATTGCTATCGTCCGAGAACGAAGGGAGCGACTCGGATTTCGAGCAGATGGAATTTACCGATGACGACGATGAAGGTGGCGAGGACGGAGAAAACGAAGCCAGTGGTGATACATTTGAGCCGGAAACGTTGGTGTCTGACTCCGATGATCAATCTGTTCGCAGTGCTAACTCACTCTGGACCGCTTCGCGATCTCCACCACTGTCACCATCTCTGGGCGTGTCGAAGGTGGCATCAAATGAAAACACCAAGTCCTCTCCGCGCATTCGACATCCCCTTCACCTGAAGAACCTGAGCCAGCCTGGCAATGAACGCATAAAACGCGCTCTAGCTGCGTTGGAGCGACGAATTGTCGGTAAGAGCGTGAATGGTGCTACCGCTTCTTCCTCGGTCTCGACATCTGGGCCAAGTAAACGTGCAAAGCGTAAAGTGACGTCCACGCTTGTTGCACCTCTTGGTGCCACCAACAACGGAGCGTGTCTAGTAGATACCGATGGGCGAGCACAAACAGCCGTCACAGTGACGGGTAGCGATGGAGATGAAGACGATGACGATGACTGGAAAAACGGATCCGGAGACGAGGAGTTCGAAGTTGTCGAACTACCCTCAAGCTCCGATGAGTTCGCGCCGGATGAAGACGAAGAATGGTCTGCGGCGTCTACCAACGACAACGAGGACACTTCGAAGCCAGTACCGTTGGCAACAACTCCTCGACGTGAGGCACCCGACGCATTTGGCTCGAGTGACGGACTTCCTAATAAGAAGGCGAAGCTGCAGCACTGTCCGACTTGTGGCCACAGTACTTGCACCTGCTCGTCCAGTGAGCGAATGGAGTTGCTCTTACGGCGCATGAAGGAGAAGCGTTCTTCGTCCTCGTTGCAGTAAGCAAAATGGATCTCAACTATTGTTAATAATATGTGCAACTAGTAATTATTCGGTGGGTAATGCCACTTTACTGAATCTCGGCTTCTTTTTTGTCTTCTTGGGTTTGTCCGAAGTCGTGGCGACGTCCGAGCTTTTCTGACGCTTCTTCTTCCTCTTCGGTTGGGAGGTGGTAAACGAATGTTGCGACAGACTCTGTAGAATGAGATCGTCCTCGTCCATGGCTTGTTCCTGTTGGCTCTGCGAGAACCGATTGACCTCCAGTCTACCCAACAAAATGTCCTTCATACCTTCGTCTACTTGAAAGTTTGGTTCTCCTCGAGGCAGCGCCAACGCCGCTTTCATCCCCGTAATCTCAGCAGGATCTATCACCCTCTTGAACCGCACGTCGGTTTGAGCTGCTAGCCCCACGCTTCTTTCCTTGACTGCGGCGACTGCAGCTTCCGCTTCCTCTTTCTCAGCGTATTCCAAGTACATGAATCCATCGGGTTCCATATCCAAGAAATTGTGGTGGATCTATTTTCGTAATGAAAACGTAGCAAACTTCTTTATAAGACTTGGCAATGAGTTCAATGCCAGCCAATATGGCAAGTGAACGACGCACCGTAACAGATAACAGCATTCCGTACTCGGCAAAAAAGTCTCGTACTGTGCGCTCACTGGCGCACAGCGCTGATGGCACGCAGGTGATGCAGACTACGTGACCTTTACGAACAGCATTTTTATCGCTAACCTTGACGGCGGCCGGGTCATTCTTCACGCGGCCTGTGCTCTTCCTCTTCCGCTTCTCCTTCGCTGGTGCCATTCGTTTTTGCGCAATTGGTATGAAGCGAAACTTGCAAAAATAGAAATGTCATTAAACAAAAGTGCCAGAATAAATTTACTGTGCAATTATACCTGTGTTTAACGACATAAAAATAGTGAGTCATGTGTGCTTTTCATTTGCCATTCACAATGACAGACCAGAAACCCAAGCTAAAGCGTGAAGTGCAGCTACACTCGTGTGACTTCGAGTGGGAAGACCTCGCTCGAGAATGCCAGGTGCATACGGAGGAAGGCGATGAAGTGATCGAAGACGACACAAAAGGAGGGCTTCTCGAGACGAAGCAGCTAGCCAAGGAGGCCAAATACAAGTGGGATGTCTTCCACCAGCGGAACAACGGTCGGTCATTAGCTGCTAATTTAGAGTGGTGAATTGTTAGCGAAGTATATTGAAGCTGACTAAACGTCGTGGCTGAATTTAGGAAAGGTCTACAAACCCCGCAACTATCTCGTCAAGGAGTTCCCCGAGCTGTATTCACCAGAGCGTGCGGAGCTGGAGGTTCTGGAGCTCGGATGTGGCTACGGTAGCGCCATCTTCCCCATTTTAGCTGAATGCCCAAATATCCACGCGCAAGTCTGCGACTTTAGCGCACACGCCATTGATATCCTTCAACACAATCCTGAGTATGACGCTACGCGATGCCGCGCTTTCGTTTGCGATATTGCGCAGGAGGAGCTGACTGGCGTCGCTCCTGAATCCATCGACATCGTGTTGATGGTGTTTGTGCTCTCAGCCTTACCACCAAAATCGTTCGCGCGAGCAGTACAAAAGATCTTCACGGTGTTGCGGCCGGGAGGAATTGTCTGCTTCCGGGACTATGGGCTGTACGACCTCGCCATGCTTCGCAATGCCAAAAAGCTGGGTCCGAGTCTCTACTATCGCAGCGACGGCACCTTGGCCTACTTTTTCTCGCGCGAAGTCCTCGCGGAGCTGTTCGAGCAGGCTAGATTCCAGATACTGGAGAACGATTACTGCACCGTCCGCCTGCGCAATCGTAAGAAGGGAGTCACCATGGACCGTGTCTGGCTGCACGCCAAGTTCAAAAAGCCTGAAGCAAAAGTTGGTGACGAAGAGAAATCGCCTCAAGTTACATGTAGGCTCGATGTTATACCCAGTAGCTCAAACTGACCGACCGACATCCAGATAAAAGCTGCAGCTGTTTGAGTTCTTCATGTCGAATAAAAAAAATAGCTGTATTTCAGTTGTTCATGTACTGTAGAGTCGCGGGGCTCCAGGCCGCAAGTAGAAGGGCTCTGAGCGCTCGAATTTTATTCCCATGAGGGAATGAAGCGCAACAGGAGCAAAACCCAAAAAACATAACACCGTTATTAACAGAAGGACAAAGCAGGCAAAAAAAAACAATTGCAATTATAATCCAGCGGATAAACCAATTGCTCTAAGAAAGAATAGAAAGCGAGATATTGCAATACCTCCATCAGTTAAACATGATAGCCGAAGCTCGGCCCTAATCATGTTCTCGATTGGAGCGTATGTAGGCTCGAGCCGATTTACTGCATACATGCAGCGCTGGTTTCATGTTACCGGGTCATCTCCTCATAACAAGCCACTTGAATACTGTACAGTACCGGTACTACAATTGCGGTCACTCCTGCAAAAATCTAAACTAAATTTAGGAATAAGGCGTAATCCTATAAATCGATGCAAATTGTTGCCTGCTGTAAAAGCACCACCACAAAAGCTGTAGGTTGCGGAAGGCGAAATGCGATTCAATGCGAGCTTCTTGTCGGGCTACGATTCGCGTCCGCTATAAGAGCCTCACGTACCCCTTTGGCGAATTGTATTCCTCGAAGAGGGCCTCTTTTCGCATCAACCGATTAAATCTTCATTTCTATGGGATCGAAAGTTTGTTGCAATTGAAAACACTGAAATTGAAGTCAAAGCAAAAGGAGCGAGCCAAACTGTAACGGGCTACGTCGCCCTAAGTGTACCCTGGTTACATGAAGTGTGACTTAGTATGACACGTCATACTCCGGGATATTTGGTACAAAGTACCAAGGTCGTTCAAAGCCAACCATTGGTCAACGACATTGCATTTCTAAAGGTGACTTATAGTTTGTATTAAACCCAAACTTAATCTACCTATAAATATACTCAGTTTACAATCTACCTTATTTAGGTCACTTCGCTCTCTTTTAAATAAAGAGGGGACCTGTGAGCTGCCGTTCACTGAGAGTTTGTATACTATCGGAAGATAACTTCCTCTAGCGCAAGGTGTTGTGTGACCCCGTCACACTTGGTAGCACTTGTAGTCAATCCACGCCACCGCGGGTAGACTACCTGAACCTCTCCGAAGTTCGTTGCTGTAACGGGGTACGTAGCACTAAGTGTACCCTGGTTACATGAAGTGTGACACTTCACACTTCAGGAGTATGACATGTCATACTCCGGGATATTTGGTACAAGGTACCAAGGTCATTCAAAACCAACCATTGGTTAAATGACATTGCATTTCTATAGGTAACTGATAGTTTGTATTAACCTCAAACTTAACCTACCTATAAATATACTCAGTTTACAATCTACCTTATTTAGGTCACTTCGCTCTCTTTAATTAAAGAGGGGACCTGTGAACTGCCGTTCACTGAGAGTTTGTATACTCTCGGAAGATAACTTCCTCTAGCGCAAGGTGCTGTGTGACCCCGTCACACTTGGTAGCACTTGTAGTCAATCCACGCCATCGCGGGTAGACTACCTGAACCTCCGAAGTTCGTTGCCATGGATAGGAACGACTTCTCCCATATGAACGACTCTCAGTTCGAGTCGGTTCGGAAGATGACAGGCATCTTCATGATGGAGGCCCTGCAGAGCCTGGTGGTGTCAACACCGGCTGAGCAGCTCGAGGGCGTCAATGGGTTCGACGCGTACGAGCAGGTCCTCATCGCGCATGTGCGGGAGAACCTGCAGGCTCCGGCGGCGGAAGCAAATCCGCCTCACCCGAAGCCAATACGGCTGAAGGTTAAGCCGTATGAAGGAAAGGAAGGCGAGAACCTTCACTTCTGGGTCCGAGAAGTAGAGCTCGCGATGAACGCGGCTCTGATCTCGACCGAGCAACTGCGTGTTGCTTTTGCACTCTCCAACCTTAGCGTCCGTGCTAAGAGTTGGGTGTACACACGGGAAGCAACATCCCCTGGATGTTTCACATCCTGGGCTCAGCTGTGTGAACAGCTCCGAGCCGCGTTCCTCCCGGCGAACTACGAGTACCACCAGCGTTCGCGCTTCCTCTCGTGTAAACAAGGGAGGCGCGAACTGCACGAGTATGTGCAAGAGATACGGGAGCTCACGGTGTCCCTAGTGGGAAACCCACTCAACGAGCACATCAAGATGACTGTGTTCATGGACGGCCTTCGAGTGGGCCCCGCACGCACTCAGCTGTTCCGGGTGCAGTCAAGCACCCTTGAAGAGGCGATTCAAGTGGCTCATCAAGAAGAGTACAGCCATCGCCAGGCGCGTACGCCGGCCTCAGCATGGCCTGGGAGTTCCTTGTCGGCTCCCGGTCGAGCAGGCGGGTAGCTTAGTTCCGCAGACAGCTGCAGCTGTCACGAACACTGAGAACAGCGTGTTCAGAGTGGGTAACAGAGTTCCACTCACGGTCACCCAGACCTTAACTGAAGAGAAAGACGTCGGATACGCTTCCTGTGTGGGTAACACAGTACCACACGCGGTCACCCAGACCTTAACTGAAGAGGAAGGCGTCGAACACGCTTCCTGTGTGGGTACCACAGTACCACACGAGGCCACGAGTGCCTCGGATGTCGTAGCAACGACATCCCTAGACGTAGGCAGCAAAGCTCCACGTCACGGTCGCCGTCGTCAACGACGCCGCCGCCGCCTCAAGTCGGATCCGAACTTCGTTCCGATCGACGTCGCTTCAAGCGACTCGGAGTCCAGGGCCCGGGCTCTTCCGACAAGACCGGTGGAAGAGTGTTATCACATCTTCGATGGCGAGACCGGTTTACCCGTCAAGGCATCTGGTGTCCACTTGGAACCGCTGCCAGAGGTTGCAGAGATACTGAACCTCGAGGAAATGACGGCTGAGTCTTTCCTGGCCAAATTCAAGGCTGGATAGATTGCTGAGATGGTGCTCATGAGACCTGAGACCACTCAGGAGGAGCTGAACTCCTCATCTGTCTTGGACGAGAGCGTCCTGGAAGACCTAAACAAGCAGCGTCAGACGCGCTTGGGTTCTAAGATCCTTAAGAACCCCAAGGATCCGGTGTATCCTTTGGTGACGGAGTATGCGGACGTGGTGAACAAACACCCACCGACCCAACTCCCACCGGATCGAGGCGTACGGCACGAGATTGATCTCGTGCCCGGTACAAAGTATTGTGTCACGAGGCAATGGCCTCTCCCGCGCGAACAGTGCGAGGTCATTGATGCCTTCTTCGCCGCGAAAGCGAAGGCAGGCATGGTGCGAGAGTCGAAATCCCCGCACTCGACGCCAACTTTCTGCGTTCGGAAGCCGAACGGAAAGTGGCGTCTGGTTCACGCTTATAACAAGCTGAACAACGCAACGGTGCCGGCCCAAACACCAATCCCACGAAAGGATGTGTTGTTGAACAACGTGGCCGGGAGCGTACTGTACAGTGCGCTGGATTTGGTAGACAAATACTACCAAATCCTGATGCGCGAGAGCGACATCCCGCTCACCGCGGTAAGCACTCCAAGCGGCATGCTCGACGGACACGGCAACACCGGAATTTTAGTGTTCGTGTGTCGGCTGAGCAAGATGGTATATCTTGCTCCGGTTCCCGTCCCTGTTACGGGCGAACAAACCGCAAGGTTGTTCGTCGATGGCGTGTTCCGCTATCACGGTCTCCCGGAGACCTGTTAGCCGGACCGTGACCCGCGGCTTACGGCTGCGTTTTGGAAAACGCTGTTTCCTTTACTAAGAACTCGTCTGCAGATGTCCCCTGCGGCGGACCATCCGCATACAGACGGCCAGACAGAGCGCGTCAATCGAGTGCTCGAGGACATGTGTGCGCGGCAGCACCACGTAC
This sequence comes from Phytophthora infestans T30-4, assembly GCF_000142945.1. NCBI lineage: Eukaryota > Oomycota > Peronosporomycetes > Peronosporales > Peronosporaceae > Phytophthora > Phytophthora infestans. The sequence continues at coordinate 140,623 of NW_003303756.1, forward strand.
GTGGTCGACGCAGCTTCCAGCTGTTGAGTTTGCGCTCAACAACGCGGTGCACGCGTCCACGGGGCTCACGCCGTTCTACTTGAACGGCTTCCGTCATTCCAGAGTGCCTCTCACTCTTCGAGGAGACACTGACTCCTCTGTTCTAAGTGGGGGAGAGGCTAGGAAAGCCCTTTCCTCCCAGGTCTCGGATGTGAGACCAGTTTCGCTGCGGAAACAAGTGGAATCCTTTATGGATACCAAGCTGAGCGTTGTCAGCAGGGTCCGCGATGCCATGGCAGCGGCCCAAGATAAACAAAAGGAGTACTCCGACAAAAATGGAAGAGGAAACTTAAGTATATATTAAGGTGGGAGACTTAGTGTTGCTAGACACGAGGAACCTACCTCTTGACACTGTCAGTTCTGTCGGCAGCAACAAGATGAAGCACCGCTTCATCGGACTATTTGCAGTCCTGGCCAGACATGGTGCGTCGTACACCATCGACCTGACAAAGTCAATGACGACGCACCCGACGTTCTATGTTGGACGTCTTAAGCGGTACTTTGATCCGCAGGGGGTTGCTGACTCGCAGACCCACCTTGGCCCAGCTCCTCAAAGCGAGGGCGGGCCACAGACGTCGACGAAGGCGTCGGAGCAGGCACCCAAGCCTCGGTCGGAACGGCAAGGCTGCGGTCAAGACTGTACGCCTGAGGCTCCGCACGAACGGACCCCGGAGCCATACGCCGAGTACGCTGAGTACGCCGGGTACGCACCATACGTGTACGTCTGGGAGTGTGCCGCAGGCGGCTCCGGACGTGGCAGCAGAGCCTCGATCCGTCGGATCATGCGAAAGGCCTCGTCCAGATCGGACGAAGAGGCCCGGCGATCCACCCGCAGGTACAGGCTCGCGACCTCTCGCTCCAACAGGTCCAGGCGGCCCGCAAGGCGAGCGAGCTCGCCCTGATTCCCGACCTGGGCGGCAGCATCACCACCAGTCCCAAGGACAAGTGCAATCTCAAGCACGAGGACACGTTGACGGAGGCGGTCAACCTCAGGGCCCTGTGTCGGACCTGCAGTCGGAGCATTTGGACGAAAGAAGCTTTTGGGAGGCGCCGAGTACTCGTACTCGTACGAGGGCACCTCCGCCCCTGCTTGACCGGAATGGAGAAGTCCACTTCCACGTGGAGCGGATTCTCCAGGAGCAACGGCGTCGCGGTAAGCGACAGCTCCTCGTGAAGTGGAGGGGTTATGCCCACTCCGAGAACTCGTGGGAGCCGATTGAACGGCTCCTGATTGACTGCCCGAAGGCTGTCGCAATCTGGGAACAGAAGCGGCGGCAGCTTCATAAGTAGTCCGGGGCTTCTTGCCCGAACGGGGTACGGAAGATGAATACATTCCGTACCCGCGCTCATCGTGAGCGCTAGAAGCCGCGCGCTTCAGGATGTCCCTTGGCAGCATGCGCTTGCTGATCAAGTGGGCAAACCTCACACGAAGATCACGCTGGTCCAGGATGCGGGACAGCAGTCGATCTTCATGGAGTTCCCGTAACTCCGTGGGTGAGTACTTAAGAGACTCCACCCATGCCCAGAACATGTCCTCACAAGAAATCCACGTGGGACAGCTCTCCGGCATAACCCAGGGGTATCCCCAAAGAGGATAGAGGCCACCCCGGGTCTCGGGCTTCTTACGACAAGTCGTGAAGTCCTTAAGAGGGATGCGGTGTGGCGCGAGAAGCACATACCGAGCAGCCTCCAAGCTGTCAACAAACAACTGTTCTTTCTGAACAAGGGCACGTTCGTAGATGCCCCTAGAAGTGTGGCCGCCCACAAGACCACGAGGAGCGACGAGAAGCTCTAAGAAGAGGTCAGCCCCAGAGCTCTCCTCGGGAGGCCAATACCCTCTTGAGTTGATGGCAGCTCCCTGGCTGACGGGTGCCACCACCGAACCCCCACGCACACGCTGGGCAGCTTGGAATTCCTCCTGCTGCTTAATGAGGTCATTCGAGACCTCCCGGGGCTCAGTGATAGCACCCTCCTCCTCCTCTTCTACCTCCTTCTCCTCCTCTTCATCCGAGGAGTCGAAGATACTATGATAGGAGTGTTGAGTCTCCTTCTCCTCGCGGAGTGGAGACTTAGAGGCTGTACGCTTCTTTGAGGGCTTGACGCCTTTGGTTTTAGAGGCCTTAGCACGCGCAAGACCCTCGGCAAGCGAGAGACGTTTGCGAGGATTCTTTTCCTCATCGCCACCGGCTTTGGGAGAGCCCTTAGCCTTGACGGCCGGACTCTCAGAGCGCACAGACGTCCTGGGGCTGTGATCACCTTGATCACTAGCAAGCGACTGCACGCTGTCATCCTTGTGCTCACTGGACACTGGGCTGTGCCCTCCATGAGAGCCCGCAGGAGCATCGTGCGTGCTCTCGGACTCGGCTTCGTCCTCACTGCCAGAGTTGAGCTCACGTTCCACGAACCGAGGGTTCGGACGATTGTTTAAGGCCGAGGGCGACGGACTGCGGCGCTTGCTTGCTCGCTTGCTCACAGCCGCGTCACCCGAGGAACCGATCGTCTCGGAGGCCACCTGAGTAGCCTCCTTGAGTGTTGAGCCTTTGCCGTGAGGCTTAGTGATCTTGGCTTGCGCCTTACCAGCAGCAGCCTTGGAGCGTGTCTTAGCACCGCTCTTAGCAGTGCCACGAGGCATTATTTACGGTCGAAGTGGAGACCCAGAAGAAGAGCGCACAGACTGCTGCTCGAGGCTCTAACTTAGACGTGAGCCTCCGCCGCGTTCGCGCAGCCAAGTCGATGGTTTTCGACTTTGAGAATGAGAGTTTGTGACGAACACCTCTTCATTCTGATTGGTCGGTAAACCGAACCTAAGTGGGGGAGGATGTAACGGGGTACGTAGCCCTAAGTGTACCCTGGTCACATGAAGTGTGACACTTCACACTTCAGGAGTATGACACGCTATACTCCGGGATATTTGGTACAAAGTACCAAGGTCGTTCAAAGCCAACCATTGGTCAACGACATTGCATTTCTATAGGTGACTTATAGTTTGTATTAAACCCAAACTTAATCTACCTATAAATATACTCAGCTTACAATCTACCTTATTTAGGTCACTTCGCTCTCTTTTAAATAAAGAGGGGACCTGTGAGCTGCCGTTCACTGAGAGTTTGTATACTCTCGGAAGATAGCTTCCTCTAGCGCAAGGTGCTGTGTGACCCCGTCACACAATCCATGCTGCCATAAGACACAACATGACCGGGTCTGAGTGTGGTAAGAACGTCGCACATGCCGACGGATAACGTGTGAGGAAGTAACGACATGACGCTACCTAAGACCATTCACCATTCGCCGTTTGCGAATAAATGTCTGGAATTTAAGCTTTTTTGAGTCCAGAAAGATTGCTTCCTCAGTCTTGCTTAAACACCTTGCTTTTGCTACGTACGTACATATACTTCGAAGTACACTCGGTCACTTTGAGCTTCAGTTTTGTCCAGACATCCCGAAAATACGATATAGATCTATTGCAGGTTGGAAAGAAAAATAAGTATTTGCGCTCACAGACAAAAAATAGAAAATAAATAACTGGAAACAAAGCAGTAGCACAGTAAGTTATTGCAGCCATGCTAGTCATCAGTAGCTTTCCTAAAGGCACTGCTCGACAGTTGTCACATCCCAGCGAGAGCTGTTCACCTTCAAGAACAGAATCATCTCAAGCATAATAGGCGACAGCCGGTGGCGCTCGTGACGCAGAACTGCACGTGTCATACTATACAATCGCTCTACAATGTTGGAAGTCGCCGGAATCGCCCCCAACAGCATGTATGTCGCCGGTGCAGCAGGAGCTTTGCGGCGCTTGAGAATTCGCTAAGCGAATCCTTCCTTGGTCACCGCAGCACGCTCACATACCAACGCCATACTAGCTCGACGCTTGAACGGCTCTAACGTGGCGTTTTCGGCATCAGTGAGTAGGGCAGTGTGGCCTGCCAAAACTTTTACCGCAGCCTTCTTAAAGTCGGGCGAATGAACGATATTAGCGTCGGGAGCTATACGAAGCACACAAAATAACAGTTAGAGAAACAAAATGTCAGGTAAAAGTTGAAAGAGGCAAAATCTTGCTAACTTACCGATGTACTTCGCAAATGACGGCTGAATTTCAATCAGACCGTCAAACAGATCTCGTGCATCGAGCAAGGTGAGCCCGTTAGCTTGTAAACGCTTGGAGACTGACTCCATGTAACGGGGTACAATCTAGTGTGCCCCATGTTACATAAAGAGTGACCCGTCACTCTTGTGGACACCTGGTACACGGTACCAGGTGCTCTCGGAGCCAGTCAGTGCATGACTACTTTGCTCCACTATAGGTAACCTCTAGTTTGTATGTGACCCAAGCTTATCTTACTTATAAATACATCAGTCTTAAATCTACTCTTCTAAGTAGCAAACCGTTCCCTTTGAGGCCGGGAACACGTGGACTAACGTTCACTCGGGTAGTTAATACCCTTAAGCACTTCCTCTGTGAAAGGTGCTGTGTGACCCCGTCACACTGGGTAGCACTCGTAGTCAATCCAACATCATTGCGGGTAGATTGAGCTACCTGAATCCTCTGTGCGCTCAACGTTTGAGCCAAGATGGACCGAAGCGAGTTTCCTCGCTTGAACGACTCACAGTACGAGTCTGTTCGGAAGATGGGAGGCAGCTTTGGACAAGATGTCCTTCGCAGCTTGGCGGCGGCGACGCCTGCCGAGCAACAAGAACGCGTGACCGCGTTTGAGACCTACGAGCGTGGTCTCATCGCTCACGTCCGCGGGAGCTTGGAGGCCACGATGGCCGCTCCCCAGGCAACCAGGCCTAAGCCGGTGTGGCTGAAGGTCCCCGCGTTTGAGGGGAAGGAAGGAGAGAACCTTCACTTCTGGGTCCGTGAGGTGGAGATCGCCATGAAGGCGGGTCTCATCTCGGACGAGCCAGTTCGGGTGGCGCTTGCCCTGTCCAACCTTGGCGGACGTGCCAAGCACTGGGAATACACCAGAGAGACGACATCTCCTGGATGCTTTACCTCCTGGGCTCAGCTGTGTGAGCAGCTTCGAGCCGCGTTCCTACCGGCGAACAGCGCGTTCCGCCAGCGCTCACGCTTTCTCGCGTGTAAGCAAGGTAAACGTGAGCTGCAGGAGTACGCGCTAGAGATGCGCACGTTGGTGGCATCTCTGGCACGGAATCCTCTGCCTGTGACATTAAGACAACAGTCTTCATGGACGGCCTGAATCTCGGTCCTGCTCGCACCCAGCTATTCCGGGTGCAAGCGACAACTATGGAGGAGGCGATCCGAATCGCCCTCCAAGAAGAGTACAGGCTGGTACTCTTCGGGAAGAGGAACATCGCCACGATGAGATGGGCGTTCCTCGGGAGGCGGAGCATCGCAGCAATGACGCTGTTGCTCCTGCTGTTACGCAGCACGTTGATACCGGTGCGTACAGCGAGCCTGAGCCCATGGACTTAAGCTCAGCCGAGAGCTTGGTCCGCTGCTATGGATGCGGCGGACATGGACACTACCAACGTGTGTGTCCCTCGCTAGTCCTCGGGAAGAAGACGGCCCGTGGGCCCCAAGTCCGGTGGCGCAGGCCACGGTCAGGTGGACGAAGACTCCCCGGCCACCAGTAGAGGCAGTATGCCCTACTGAAGAGCGCTAAGTCTTCGTGATGGGTGTGCAGGTTGTGCACACCACGGGATTTAGCCCAGAGAGACGTGGTTCTCTCAAACCGGTGAAGGGCAGTGATGGGCTGCTGGTAGTACACTCAGTGTACGGGGGTACGGTACCCCTTGAGCGTTTGATGAGTTCTGGGGCGTTGATACGCCGCCGGAACGTCGCTTAGCATAGCGACATCCGACTGCACTCTATGTCAGAGTGGCGGTCGTGGGCTGGTCCTTGGTGGACTAGCCTTTGGTACGGTAGTATCAATGGTTCTCAACGGACCTGAACGTTTCGGCTCGATGAGCTCGCGCACAGCGGTGTCGCTCGCAGCTCTCGCCATGAACAACATGGCTGTGCCGAACATAAGGCATAGCCCGGACTTTGGTGTGGCAAGGCTGAGAAGGGCCTACCAGCCCAGGTCTATGACGGAGCATTGGTGAGTCATGTTCCCACCTCCGTCATGACTGGGGCGTCTGATACAGACCGCCAGGACGCAGAAGCGTCACGGAGCTGTCAACGCGCCGACAGCTCTGCGTACAGCAAGACCATGCTCCGCTGCGGCAATGCCACGGGCGTGGGTCTTTTGCCCGGCGTGTGGACCTGCTACACCAGCAGCGTCCAACGCTGAAGGTCGTCGCGCCATACGGGCTTCGACAGTGGTTATGCCTTTAAGCGCTAACCAGGTGGGTAACTTAGGACCACACGGTCGCCCAGACTATAGCTGAAGAGGAAGGCATGACCGTGCTTCCTGTGTGGATAACACAGTACTACACGCAGTCGCCCAGACTATAACTGAAGAGGAAGGCATGATCGTGCTTCCTGTGTGGGTAACACAGTACCACACGCAGTCGCCCAGACTATAACTGAAGAGGAAGGCATTGTCCATGCTTCCTGTGTGGGTAACACAGTGCCACACGAGGTCTCGAGTGCCTCTGATGTCGTCAACGAGACATCATGACGTGGGTAACGAAGTGCCACGTCACGTCAGCCGCCGCAAGTCGGGTCTGAACCTTGTTCAGGCCGACGTCGCTTCAAGCGACTCGGAGTCCAGGGCCCGGACTCCTCTGACTCGGTCGGTGGACATCAACTCTGTCCGGTGTGTGTGCGGGTCTGCCACGTCAGCTGACCCCAACACCAAAGGTCGTCGCGCCGTATGCGCTTCGACAGTGGTGGTGCCGAAGGGCATTCACCAGGTGGGTAACATAGGTCCACACTGCGGGTAACAAGTTCCGCAAGCAGCGAAGCTGCTTAAGGAGACCGACATTCGGTGCTCCGAGCGTGGGTAACAAGGTTCCACGCAAGATTACTCAGACCATAGCTGATAAGGAAGTCGCTGTATGCGCTTCCGGTGTGGGTAACAGAGTTCGACACAACCAAGGTGGGTAACAGAGCTCCACACCTAAGGCGAGTAACATAGCGCCGCACACAGAGTCATTGGCTCGAGGCGCGAGTCTTGGCCTCGCCAGACGTGAGCAACTCGCTCGACGTCAAGTCGCGCAGACTCAAACTGCTGACGCGAAGGCTGAATGCCTTCGGTCGACACGGCCGACGCGGTCGACCATACCGACGCAGTGCACATGGCGGAGAGCCGTTGCGCCTGCCAGTGGCTATTAGAAGCCATGAGAGACTCAGTAGTCTCGAGGTTAAGTGAGGGAGAGGCTCGGAAATACCTTTCCTCCCTGACTTTCCAAGAGGCAAGTAGCCGTCGTGCTGCCAGTGGCTATCACAAGCCACGAGAGACTCAATAGTCTCGAGTGTAAGCGGGGGAGAGGCTCGGAAATACCTTTCCTTACGGAACCAGGCGTCGATGTACATCGACTGCAGACTGGAGGCGAACAGCCGCGCTAGAGCTGCGGTAGCTCTAGCCGAACAAGACATAGTGGCAAAGAAAGCCACTGGCGCAAGGTGCCTCGGAATCGCTGAGCGAACCAGTAGTGTTGGGGTTGCAAGCAACCACACACGAGGCGAAGCGCGGGCCTAGTGCAATCAACGCACTGGTCCCTTGGTCATGAACGACCTGTCGAGTTGGGTGAACGGAACGTCTCACCCGCCGACAAAGCGATTGCGGTACGTGATGTACGCAACGCGCCGGGTATAATGGGCCGTGGAGCCATAACCCAAGTGTGCACACACAACTGACCAGGTGGTGGTCGAGGCAACGCACGCAGTCGTAACTGGTGCCGCGCCGAGCATGACACCGTGGTGATGGCTGCTTGCCTCACCATGGGTTGGTACCCGTGAGTACTCGGTGTCAGTGCCAGACACCAATGCCGCAGTGGCATAGTGGTGAGATGTGCCCCCCCGCGGTCGAGTACCATCAAGGTACATGGTGTCTGTGAAAGACACTGGTATAGGTGCAAAGGATATGCACCATACCACGACCCGATGCGCTCTGGACGCTGTTAGTCAACGCACGTACCGTGCATCGGCACTGGCTGCTGTCGAGCAGCCTGCCAGGAGTTCCACGTAATGAACTCGTCGTGCATGACACACATGACGTACACGGAGCACTTATGGTAGCTGTGGTATGTGTCGTACACAGCGTACCTCGTGTACGGGCCCATGGACCTGTACACTGTGCTTGCACATGCGTCGTGCATGATGCGAGCACTGGCCATCAATATGTTCAGGCGACAGCACAGCAGAAGCTGTTGCCGCCAAACATGGCAACCTTGTGGTGGGTGTACCGCACCAAAGGTTAGTACCGTACGGTACATGGTGTCGATGGGAGACACCTACACCACGGTTGTGTACCGTCACGGTACACGGTGTCGATGAAGGACACCTACGCGCCGTTAGTATGGTTACCAAGACGCGAAGAGAGCGTGGCAGAATCCCGCCCGCAAGGATGGATCCTTGCTGGAGCCAAAGGCATGGCCCGAAGTGAGCTGAGAGCTCCCTCTAGTGCTGGGGAAGGTGCTGCCCTTCTCGGTGTCGTCCATCGCGGGAGACACCATGCTCCGGACGCGTTCACGAGGACTGTCGTGTCCTCTGGTGCGAACTGTGGGCGAATGCCACACGTTCGGATGCTATTGCACCCTGTGCCTAAGCACTGTACGCGCGCTAGCACAGGAGCTAAGGCAGCTCTGAGTGTAGGCTTTGCGGCCAACACAGTTGTGAGCATAGGGATGCAAATCCCAGTGAGCTTTGGTAGCACAAGTCAATGTGGGTGTGACTGAGAGCCGCGCCAGTCTCGTGGCTGCTCAGTGTGAGAATTCACCTTTTGGTGTTTTAATTCTCTCACTTCTGATTGGAGAATCAGTTGTGATTGGAGAATCAGGTGATTCTCAGTTAAGTGCGGGAGGATGTAACGGGGTACAATCTAGTGTGCCCCATGTTACATAAAGAGTGACTCGTCAGTCTTGTGGACACCTGGTACACGGCACCAGGTGCTCTCGGAACCAGTCAGTGCATGACTACTTTGCTCCACTATAGGTAACCTCTAGTTTGTATGTGACCCAAGCTTATCTTACTTATAAATACATCAGTCTTAAATCCACTCTTCTAAGTAGCAAACCGTTCCTTTTGAGGCCGGGAACACGTGGACTAGCGTTCACTCGGGTAGTTAATACCCTTAAGCACTTCCTCTGTGCAAGGTGCTGTGTGACCCCGTCACACTTCCACGTCCTCCAGGCTGGCGAGTAGCGCGGCAAGCTTCTGTGCGCTTTCCGCGATGGTAGATAGTCAGCGAGCTCGTCATCGTCGCGCAAATAACTCCTCGATGCGAAAGTACCGTTTCAGCATCCGAAAAAGTCGATGACCAGCGTGTATCTTGTCCCAGAACCGCCCGAAGTGGTGTTTTGGTGCTATTTTTGTAAATTTGCAAAACGGTTTACACATACATTTGTATTACTGCATAAAAGCCTCATACAGTCAGATTCTCAGCATACCGTAATTTCGCCGCCTGCTTAAGAGTGCGGGGCTTACGCATAAGCTGCTGTACCGCCTCGAGGTCGTCCTCGCTGGGCTCCAAGAAGTCCCGCACGGCAAGATTTAGTCGGTGACTTGCGCAACCGACAAGCGGCACACCAAGCAAATCGGCCAGCCGTTTGTTTACCGCGCAATTGTCACCGACTAAAAATAGACAGCCGGATACTGACTTACCAAAGAAAGGCAGAAATCGCTTGATTGCCGTGAGATGGCCCTCCGCATTGAGTTGGTCGTCGGGCTCGTCCATCACAGGGGCTAGCGACAATAGTGGGAGCTGCAAGCCCGCCGAGGTTTTGTAGCATGCATAGACCGCCAAATAGTGTTCCATACCGTGGGTCCAACCGTCGAGAACGAGACCAAAGTTCTCAGACATCTCGTCCCCAATAGCCTTCTCCACGGCCTTTGTCACCGCCTCCATGATAGCTGTCAGTGTCTCCTCGGAGATGGGGTTAAGCTTTGTATACCTATGTAAAAAAATAATTAGAGTGCAAATACAAATGTTAAAATAAAATACCGAAATACTTACCGTCGGGTCTCATTCGACTCGCAGAATGAGAACGGCAGGTTGCCCGTGATGACCCAACGCAGCCAGGCATAACGATTGGATGCCTTTTGGCTCACCCAGGGCAATAGTGCTCCCGTCGAGGCCACAGTCGCGTCACGCATGGCGCTCTCGAAGTCCGGGTGCGCAGTCCGAACATGCGAGACCAGGTTAGAGTAGCCCGTCTTCGGCGTGAGCTTGCGACACTTCCCACAAGACTTGCACGCATACACACCCGTTGGCACACCTTCTCAATCAGCGCAGGACGAGAAGAAGAAGGTGGTGATTTGCCTGGGCGAGAAGGTGGGCCTTGTGGGCGGAGCAGAGAGCAGGTTGTCGGTCATTGTGGCGACTGGGAGAATAGGAGAAGTTGGGAGGCTGGTAGCAGGTTTGAAAATGCGACAGCGAGCTTTCAGTAAGGAATAAATGCGATGAATGGCTACGGGGTCTCCTGGGTTTGGATGGACGAGGGAAAATATGGTATTGATTTTTTAGAGTACTGAACATAAATATCGGGTTCACCTACGACTTCTTCCTAAAATAAATTATTGGAACACAAAATATGAATACTTTTCCGAGATTATTTATTTTTCGGGATGCCTGGTTTCGTCTAATCAGATGATTGGATGCAGTAAAGCATTTACAATACCCTTACGATCCAATCTGCAGTTTGGAAGAAACGAGAATGCAACAATGAGCAGCGCTCGTGGCTTCTCCCGCTTCAACCTAACTTACGTAGCTGCGCCGCTAAGCACCGATGGGGATTCTCAAGTCGAGATCACTTTTAATAATAAGAGAGTGGGCTCGAAGTTCGGCACAGCGAGGACGATGGGCAAACAAACACGGTTGGATAATCGCGGACGATTATTACTGGTGCTGCTACCTTTTAAGAGATGTTTGGTGGCAGTATTTACAGCATTTGCTTGATTAATGGTGCTCAATTCTGTAGATTTTACAGCTCCCACATTTAGTGAACGCGAGTCAGGCAGCATTTAACTGATAGGCTAAGTTTAGTTAGGTTTTATAAATTTTGTAACCGACTTACAAAGATGCCAGAATGGATTTTCCACCAACCAGAGAATTTAAAATCGGAATTAGCCAACCTACATGCAGGAGCGCGGCTTTGTAGGGTGTGGCGGTTGGATCGGGTGAGTGCAGACGATGTAGACAGCCATTGCAGAAAACCCGAGCTTGCGCTCAAGTGTCCAAAGAAACGAAGTAGAGAGCGTTGCATCATGTGGCGCCGCTCGCTGTCACTGCGCACAAAGTTACAGACGCTCAAGCGGCAACCGGTCGCCGCGCATTCGCGCTTCCTGTCGTCCGTCGGGCTCACACCAGAGGAGCAGGAGATGCTCAATGAGCCACGTGAGGCCATGGACTACGACGTGTTGCTGGTACGTAGCTTACAGAGTGATTGTCATTGCGGAATCGGAGTGATGGTCATACTAATTGGGTCGGTTGCGCTATTGCCGACAGGTGGGCGCCGGTCCTGCGAGTCTCGCGGCCGCGATCCGCATGAGGCAGCTCTCGGCCGAGAAGGGCACGGATCTGTCCGTGTGCGTGGTCGAGAAGGGCGCCGAGGTGGGCTCGCACATCGTGTCAGGTAATGTGTTCGAGCCACGCGCGCTAGACGAGTTGCTGCCCGATTGGAAGGATCTGGGCGCCCCTCTGGACACGCCCGTGACCAAAGACAAGTTCCTGCTGCTCACCGAGGACAAGTCGCTTGGTCTGCCGCACTTCTTATTGCCTCGTGAGGAGGTGAGCTGTGGCTTTTCCATTGAATTCTGGTTGTGGCGAGATAAAGATTTTTTTCCTGACGTCAACCGTTTATATCCTCTGTGATTTGACAATCTTTTAGCACAACGAAGGCAACTACATCATCAGTCTGAGCAAGTTCGTTCGCTGGATGGGCGAGCAGGCCGAGGAGGCTGGTGTCGAGATCTACCCGGGCTTCTCAGCGTCCGAAGTGCTGTACCGTGAGGATGGCTCTGTGGGCGGCATCGCCACACGCGATGTAGGCGTTGGCAAGGACGGCAAGCCCAAGGGAACTTTTGCTCGCGGCATGGAACTCCGTGCTCGTGTTGTACGTACATAATTACTATGGTGGAGGTTTTATTCTACAGGTGCTGACAGGTATTTGATGTACGTTTGCTACAGACGCTCTTTGGTGAGGGTTGCCGTGGCTCTTGCAGTGAGGAGGTGATGGAGAAGTACAACTTACGCGAAGGTGTGCAGCCCCAGACGTATGGTCTCGGCGTGAAGGAGGTGTGGCGTATCCCTAAGGAGAAGCACCAGGCTGGCCTTGTTCAGCACACACTCGGCTGGCCGTTGCAGCAATCGGTGATGGACAAGACTTTCGGCGGCTCGTTCATGTACCACATGGAGGACGATCTGGTGCAGATCGGTGTGGTTGTTGGTCTGGACTACGAGAATCCGTATATCAACCCGTACGAGGAGTTCCAGCGGTTTAAGACTCATCCAGCGATCCGAAAGTATCTGGAGGGCGGTGAATGCGTCCAGTACGGTGCTCGTTGCCTGAACGAAGGCGGCTACCACGCTATCCCGAAGCTGACGTTCCCTGGTGGTGGTTTGATTGGTTGCTCGGCTGGTTTCCTGAACGGCGTGAAGATCAAGGGCACCCACACTGCTATGAAGTCGGGTATGCTTGCTGCTGAGGCTGCTTATGAGGCTCTAACCGCCACTGGTGCGGATACCGTCGCTGAGACGGCGGAGATCAACGCTGAGGAACCTGCTATTGACATCTCGAGCTACGAAGCTGCAGTGGAAGATTCATGGATTGCCGAGGAGCTCAAGGCTGTTCGTAATGTACACGCTGGTTTCCACAAGGGGTTCCTACCTGGGCTGCTGCACGCTGGAGTGGCGACGCACGTCCTCAGAGGAAAGGAGCCGTGGACTCTTCCGAACACCGAGCCAGACTCGGCCAAGACGCGTCCGGCAAAGGATTTCACACCCATTGAGTACCCGAAACCGGACGGCGAGTTGACATTCGACCTGCTCTCTAATCTGCAACGCAGCGGTACCAACCACAACCACGACCAGCCAGCTCATCTGCGTATTAAACCGGAGCACACGGAGGTTCCCTCGAAGGAATCGTTCCCGGTGTACGCTGGCCTAGAGCAGCGGTTTTGTCCTGCCCGCGTCTACGAATACACTGACGGCAGCGAAGCCAATGGCGTCCCGCAGCTTGTGATCAACGCCCAGAACTGCGTCCACTGCAAATGCTGCTCTATCAAGATGCCCAAGGAGTACATTAACTGGACTGTCCCTGAAGGCGGAGGCGGCCCTGCTTAGTAAGTGGATACTGTGACGGATGCTGCTGCTAGAACGTCTTACTGACTGTTGTCTGTTGTTTTTGTGATTGTACAGTGAACTCATGTAAGGACCTTTTGAAGTAACACTTTCGGTCTAGGGGCTTGAAGTAGTAAATATTCAATCAAAGATACGATTGGTACGACGAATCGTCGCGCGAGGTGGAAATGTATTGGTCTAAATGTTTATGACCACGCTTGGAGCCAACGAGGGCAGCATTGAGTACAGCTCGGTTCAGGGGGGGCATCAGTGGGAAATAACGGATGGAGAAAAAGTCATGCTGGAGTACCTGGTCGATGCGGAGGATGGCGTACAGCAGTCTGTTACCGTCCCACTATGCTGTCGCACCACCGAAGGCGAGCACCGCTGCCAAGGCCAGCGATAGTCAAGTCGAAGGACGAACTATAGAGATGAAAGGAGAAACTTGGTTCGTACTGCGTGTGTCCTCTTTACGAAAAGTGTGCATCTATTTGAATGAGTTACTGTTGTACTTTACTCCACCCGGCGTTTCTTGTTCTTGCTGCTGGCGACAAAGACCTTCTCGAGTTCTCCATCTCCAAGGGACAGGTTCTGTTTGCTGCTTGCAGGAGCTTTCTGGTGGAATGTGCGACGTATGTGCTGCATAGCATCTTTTGCTGCATGTCCATCTTGCTTCTTGTCGGCCTTGCGTGCCTCCATCTTCTCGAACTGCTTGGACTGTTCCACGCGCTCCAAGTAAGCCTCATTCTCCTTCTTCGCCTGTGCAATCTCCATGCGCAATTTCTGATCGCGGATACGATTCTCATACGCTATCTTCTCGGTCAAGTGGTCCCATTTAAAGCCCTTGAGGTACTTGAGATTCCACATATCGTCGTGGTAGTAGTCGCGCTTGCGTCCACCGATCTGCGTCGTGTTGAGCATCTTCGCCACACGTTTGGCCACCTTCTTGTTCTCAAACTCGATCCATCCCTCCGTGTATTTTTGCCGGCGATTACCGCCGCTACTCACGCGTTTCTTGTGCAGCGCCTTGTCTTCCGGTACCAGGTAGATGCGATTCAGCTCGCCGTACTTACCCAGCAAGTGGCGCAATTTCTCCGGCTTCATAAAGGGTGGCACACGCGCTATGTACACCACTCCTCGGCGCTCCGCCTTCTCCTTGAACTGCTCCATCTTTTCGCGCGACAGATCGGCTAGCGCCTTGACCGTAGCGGCATTAGGCTTGGCAGCATCAACCTCAGATGCCATCTCGTTCTGTGTTTTTGACTGGCGACAAAAGCGCGTTTCACGAATAAGTAATAGGTTATATGGGTTAAATTGACATGTATACCTCAAGTTTCTACGTAGTACTACCGTAGTACTACGTAGAAACTTCAAGCTAGTACTACTACGTAGTATTACCTTTGCAACTCTTACAGATGAACCCTTCGGTAGTAATCCGAGCTCTTAAAATATCCTCCGACAGGAATAAATTATTAGCTTAGCTTACGAGCTGGGTGTATTAATGACAACTAACGTTAGCCTAAGATTTTTGCTAGCGCTGTCTTCTGGAGAGTCGTGAGATGGCGAGGGAAGGTGATGTCGAATTTGATGCGCAGATCCCCGCGTTCTCCTGGCTGGTTGGAGATCGGCATGCCTTCTTTCTTCACCAGCTTCTCGGAGCTGGGACTCACCACTTCGTTGCACGAAATGGCCAGCTTACGACCATCCAGCGTCGGCACTTCCACGCAGTAGTCACCCAGAGCCTCACTCAGCTTTAACTTAGCCGTGAACACCAGGTGAGCGCCATCACGTTTGAACAGATTGTGTTCTTGCTGCACCACTTGGAAGATCACGTCTCCCGCTTCATTGGCTCGAGTCTCGTTGCCTTCGCGATCGAATGTGATCTTGGTGCCAGCCTTCCAGCCAGGCTTCACCTTGACCACAAAAGTCTTAGCGTCGTCTACCAGGTCGTCCTTCTGCAGCCTTATGCGCGCGATGACGATGGACTTGGCTGTCCCCAGGAAAAGCTCTTCCAACGTGCACACCAGCTCACACACAATGGGTTCGGCTTTCTCGGGGCCTTTCTTACGCAGAGAGCTCGCGAACGGCAAGGTGTCGCCAAATCCAAAGTCGCCGAACGGGTTATTTGTCCCGAAGAACTTGTTGAACACGTCTTCGGACGCGCGTTCGTTGAAGGCGTAGCCGTCGCGCGTGTCGCCGTTTTCGTCCGGCATGCCGTTCTTGAGTCCGTCATAGCCGTACTGGTCGAAGATGGCACGACGTTCCGGATCACTCAACACGTCGTAAGCCTCGGAGATCTCCTGGAAGCGATACTGAGCTTCCATCATGTTGCTCTTGTTCTTGTCAGGGTGCCATTTCATCGCCAGTTTGCGATAGCTGCAGCCCATCAATACACAAGACTCAACACGAGGCAGCTACTTTACAACAGAGAAGCTGACACACTTACGCTTTCTTGATTTCCATCTCATTGGCGCCACGTGGGACTTGGAGCAGCTCATAGTAATCCATCGGTCAGGAAGATCGAGATCGTTTCAAGGAATGGAGCGAGCCGTCGGCGACTACTAAATATGGTCATCATAGCAACGACCACAACGTCAAACACAGGGACCGCACCACAGTTGCAGCACTGGGATGGGACGGCACGAACGGCAAAACCAGGATATATTACGTCTGCCGGCTGCAGTTGGTGTCAACTCTTGACTTGCTTGGGCGATCTAGAAATCGCGGTAGAGCATCAGCATACCGTCTAAGTGGATAATGGCACGGTCGAGACGGTCGAGCGAGCGGCTGAGCTTGTCGAATTTGTCCAGATCGTTGGCTTCAACCAGCTGCTCCGACCGCGCAATGAGCTCTTTGTTCTCCTCCGCCTCGAACTTACGTCGACGACGAAGACGACACAGCGAGTCCTGCACGCGCTCCGTGATACGCGCCTGCATCTGCGGCACGTCCACGGACCAACAGAAGAACGTGAAGGCCGGATTATGGTCCGCGCGCTTGGGGATCTCCTGCATCTTGAGCACCTTGTCTGTATACAACTCGTACAGCCGGTGCCGCGCATCGTTAGACGGCAGCAGCGCCAGCTCGCCGATAGTTTTCTGCTCTAACTGACGTTTCTCCACCAGTAGACGTACGATACGCGCGCTCGCAACGCCATACTTGTCCTGGATGTACGCGTGAGTCGTGGCTTGTTGCAAGAACTCCATAATCTTCTGCATGTGCACCACATACTGGCCGCCGTCACCTGCGCGCGCCTGGGTCGGGTCGAACGCCTCCTGAGCGACCTTCATCACCATTCCGGACTTGTCACGACACATGACCATAATGTAATTGAGTAAGAGTCGCCACGGATTGTTCGCCTCAGCAGGCAGCGCGTTCTTGACGCTCTCCATGTTGAACAGATCACGCGCTGACACTGGAGCTGACGTAGGTTCGTCTTTCTCGCGTTCACGTGGGGCCGAGTGCTGCAGCATGGCAGTCACAATGACGCCGGCGACAGCGTTGACGTTCTCTGTAGCAAACCGAATGCAAGCTTTGTGTCGAAGATCACGTAGCAGTTGAGTCACGCCGAAGCGCCAGACCAAAGAACGCTCGTCCGTGTGAGCCCCAGAGCCACCAGGGGCGTCTTCGCCGCTGGTCTCGCCACCGGTAGTTCCGTCTCCAGAGGACGTGCCGCGTGTGGGAAGTTTAGCACGCTTCGAGTTTTTCTTGCGCTTGGAGCCACGCGAAGACGTCGACGATGAGGCCGAACTAGGCTCCCACTCAGCTTCCGAGTCGTCTTTTTCCTTTCGAGCCGCTTCATCAGCGTCCAGCATCATTTGCAGCTCCACAGGGACAGCGTTTCCAGACGGCGGCGACGGAGCCTTCCGCTTCTTACCGCGCACTGTGATGCCGTCCTCAGCTGCGACTTTTCCGTTCACAGTAGCGCCATTAGCAGCCGTTGCAGCTGCAGATTTACTGTTCAAGTTGCTGGTAGGGCCCTTATCCTGTCCGCGCATGATACTGGCAGGGAAGTCTGGGGTTTCTTCCGGTTCTGCCACCTTTAAGTCCAGCGGATGCACGCGAGAGATGTAGCGCTTCTTAGCCATTTCCACGAAAGTTTCACGCACCAAATGGCGGCACTCATCCAGTTCTTCCTCGCTGATTTCCTCCTCCTCTGTAGCTGTAGCCTGCTCTCTGTCCTCCTGAGCCTTCACTTTCTGTTGCTGACGTCGCTGTTCGGCCAAACTATAGGCCATTGTCTCGACAGACTGGTCTATACGCACACGCCCCTGCACCAGCACTTCTTCCATGACCACTTCGCCCTCCAAGCCGAACAATTCTTTAGCTAACTCGATAAACTTCGGGAATCGCAGGCGGTACAGCGCTTCCTGCACGTTAATCTGCCACAAATAAAGCAGATTAATAGCTTGCCATGAATACAAACATTACATAACTGCAATTCGCACATTGTACGCGACCGAAGGCGCACCACCTCGAGGTGTAGCCACGGGAGTCACGTCCAGCACATTGTGTTGCAGCAACTTGAGCAGCGCGCACTTGATCTTCATATGTGCAGCATAACACCAAGTTAGCGCTTGAGGAAATGACATTGAACCGCCACATTTTACGCACCTGATGCACTGAAGGCGCCGAGGATGAAGCCGCTGTCTGGCGCTGCAACTTGTGCGCGATCTCAGCCAGTCTCAGGCCCTCGGCGCGCAGCAGCGTCTCGACCACCTTCTCTGCTACATCACCAAAGTCCTCACGCACGATGCTCAGCACCAGCGCGCGCTCCGAGCGCGTGGCGAAGGCCGCCTTCTTGTCTCCGGCCGCCATTCGTCCGCTTATGAGCTTGTGTCCGCCAGCCACCAGCCCACACTCTAATTTAATGTTGCAAAACACAATTTTTGATGGTGGGTCAATTCCTGTGCAACTTTGGCGCAACTTTACCAGCGCAATTAGATTTTGGCGGCAATTGCAAATATGCCGCGGGACGACCAAAATGAGAGCCACAAGCTACCACACGACTCAGATGATGGAGACGCCACCGAACCTTCGGAGTCTGAGATGGAGGAGCAACTTTGTGCACAGGCTGCTGAGGCGTTCAATCATGTCGTCCGCTCGCATCAAATTGCCGCCAGCGTAAGCAGCAGAATTGATTCGAGTTGACTACTTTATTGTTTTTCGATGGTCGTCACATGGATACAATTATTGTAAAATTATTGAGTAGACTGAAGTGGCGCGCAATCGCCTCAAGGGCTCGCTGTACATGGTCGAGCAGCGACGTAGACGACAACAGCACCTGGCACCGCCAGACGAAGCGCTGCTAGGCATCAGAACACAGAGTGCGTCCACATTTGCAAAAATAATATTTTGAAGTGAAAAGGAGCTAACGATTATTGCTTATGCTTGCCAGCATCGGAGCTGCCAGTGGAACCAGACCTATACGCGAAAGACACCGTCAAGTTCAGCTTGCCGAATCCCAGCACGACAATGTACAAGCGGGCGGTGATTCTGCCGAAGATTCCGTCAATCCCAACGGCAACAATGTGGACGGCACTGACCAAAAACTACGAGGTGGAGGACGAACCAACGTTGAAGTTTCTGCCGTATTTCGGCGACGACGACGAAGAGGACGTCGTGTCAGAGTTCTACCAGATCAAGTGAGGAGATTTTTATGCTTGTGGAAGGCGGTTGGTTGGCACTGACTGAGACTGACGAAATTGATGCGCGTCATTGTCTAGACAGCAGAGAACCAGTGCGTGCGAGGTGGAATTCACCAAGGAAATGTGTGAAGGTGTGCTCAAGACCCTTCAGTCCACGTGGGATCTCACGCCGAGCGATCTCAAGCGTGTGGCCAGCGTTATCCATGTGGAAGAGGAGGTTTTGGTGGAGGTACACAAGAATCTACGTCTGTCGCAACGTGCAGCCAAGAAGAAGCGCCGCACGGAGGCGATGGCTGCTGCAAGTGCACAGACTAACTCGACGCGGATAAACGGCGAGTCGGACTCTGCTGATCTCTCTATGGAGGAATATTTCGAGCTGTACGAACAATCCGCGGACTCCTATCGCAGTACGTGGCATCCTGTCACTAGCTGGGTTATTGGTTTGTGGCGTTAATACACTCAATGTCTGCGCTCAGGTCTATTCTGTCGACGCTGTTGCGTCTACGATTGCGACTACCATGGATGCATCGATCAGCCGAAGCTGGTAAGGAGACGTAGTAGTTGACTATGTGCCTTTTATTGCGCTGATATGTCACACGTTTGTTGTGGCGCATAGAAAATCTCGGCGCAAAATGCTGTGGCGCTGAATCTGAAGGGCAAGGATTCAATGATCAACACTGGACGCAACTGCGGGAACCACTGCTTCCTTGGGCAAATGAGCTCGTCCAGCTCTAATGGCTTTTCCAAGGCCAGCGCTATCTCGGCCGCTTTTGGGTGGAACACAAAGGCGCGGGTTCTCTGTGCGCGCGTTTACTTTCTGTGCTCGGGCAACTTTTGTGAAATGGCGAAGATACTCGGCGATAAAACTTGCATGGAAGTGGCGGAGATGTGTGCGCATTACGATATCAACGATCGCAGCCTGCCGAAAGAGGTACGTACGCGTGAGAAACGATACGCTAGAAGGCCTGGTCTAACGATGTGCTGATGCTGTGCTTCCAACCACTCAGATTCGTCCTCCACCCAAGAGTCGACGCTCGAGGAAGAAGAAAAATTCACGAATGTCCATTTCCCATCTACAGAGTACGTGTGCGTGTTTGAACTGTAGAGCTCAACTGCATGTAATTGTCGCCAAGATACGCTGTGATGCTTCAAGATCAAAGCATCACGGCCACATGTAGTGACAAACACTGAGCATTGCTCACACCCCTTTTGATCCTCCTGAGACGGAAGAGACCACCGGTCTCGGGCTGTGGCTGGGCTGCACATTACCCTTTGCGAGCTTGTGTTTGACTACGCTGCTCACCTTGCTGTTCGATGTCTTGTAAACGATGCGACAGGCTCGCAAAACGGTGTGGTGAACTCTGTCCAAATCAAGTACGCAAACATAATTCCCCATGCACGTTATCAGTGTACTTCGTATATGATTAACTGATGAGCTGTGGATCTTGATACCATAGAATCGAGCCATGTTCCCACGAGGGGCCCTGTGAGCCCGGTGTTTGCTCCTGTGTAGAAGATGGAATATTCTGCTCAAAGCTCTGCCACTGCGTCCACGAGCACTGCAAAATCTTCTTTCCCGGATGCCAGTGTCAGCGTGGTCGGTGTCGTACGAAGGCGTGTCCCTGCTTCTGTGCGGGTCGTGAGTGCGATATCGACTTGTGCAAGTTGTGCTGCGCAGACGAAATCGCAGCGCGCGAGAGAGGTGCACCGTATGACGGCAAATCGGACAACATGAACAAAGACGAAAAGCAGCAAACGTCTTGCCAGAATCGCAGTATCGCGTTATCTAAGGAGAAACATGTGCGAATGGGTCGCTCAAAGCTTAGCGCAGCTGGCTGGGGACTCTTTGTAGAGGAATTTGTGGCGAAGGACGAGTTTATCATCGAGTATATTGGCGAAATGGTGTCACAAGAAGAGGCTGATAGACGTGGAGCTGTCTACGACAAGGTCGACCGCAGGTACGGCCCACATATTTCCCACCAGTATTGCAACAGCATGTGCGTCATGTTCTTACGGTCTGTTCTCTGTGCCTAGTTATCTGTTCAATCTGGACACCAAGACGGTTATCGACTCAACGCGGAAGGGCAACAAGACCAGAGTACGTCTCGTGTTGTTGCCTGCTTTATGCTGATCTGGTCATTTCTAACGAGCGTCTCGTCTCATTGGGTTTTAGTTTATTAACCACTCCAAAAATCCGAACTGTGCGTGCAAGATAATGAACGTCAGCAGTGATTTCCGTATCGGGTTATTTGCAATCCATGACATTCAGCCACACACGGAGGTACGCCGCATTACTGTATGGGTCTATTTCTGCATCTGACGCATTCAACTCGGGTATCTTACAGCTTTTCTTTGACTACGGCTACGATAAGGAGCTGTACCACGCAGAGCTGCTCAAGCAGCCGACAGTCACAGAGTGGATGAAAAAATAGGGTGTCGTAGTCCATTGAATACCCGGTTTCGCATGTTGATAATCACAAAATCTTCTGCAATATCTAATGACAAGATTAATTAGCAATTATCGCCAGAAAAATGCGGCTCGTGTGAATCACTTTTTTTTAAACATGGTTGTCATTTAGTGATGGGCGTGACCGACCTTAGATCAATGAAGAACGCCGTTGAGAGAGAATCACGCTTCTCACGCGAGGAAATACCATCGGTCAGTAGAAAACTACTGATCTGTCCCCAACGCGGCGCAGAAAAGACGGCAATCAGTAGAAAATGATAAAGTTCGATCCGTACCTAACTCTATCATAGCTACATTTCTGCTGCCTTCAGCAAAACCGCTTTTGCCCTAAGCGTACCATACCTCGAAAGCCGCCTCCGAATTATGGGAGTTCTCCCTTCGTGGTAGATCTTTCTGACATCGCTACAGCTATAAGCATGGGTGTTTTGAGGGAGGACGCAGAAGTTGATACCTCAGACCGCTCTAGCCAAAAGTATGGGGGAGCATACGCGACGCGAACCAATATTGCAGACACTGAGTTTCCAACACAAATAAGGAAGCTAACGACACAAACAATTGCAATCGTTGACTGCTGATTAATAATTAAGGTATTTCTTTCCAATACATTATCTTACTGATCCTCACTCTCAATAAATATCAGCAGCAAACGGACTGGGGAGTCAATCTCTGTGAGTAGATAGAACTCTACTAACGTACCCTTAGAGTAACCAGTTGGATACGTCGTGTACTCAGCTACTTCAACGTCAACATGTTATTTCGGTGTACTATTTTTTAGCTGCTCAAAACGCCTTTATTTATATGGTTGTTTTTGTGGAGTGCACGTCGGTGGCATTCGCCATTTTGGTCGATGCCTCCGCTCAACCTCCGACAGCGTCACGCCCGAACGATCCAGCGCCGTTTGGACGGCTCCTTTTGGCAGCTTTGTCTAAGCAGAGAAGTTAGCATACCGAACGAAGTCGACCGAGAGCTGGACGCCGTGCGTGCATCGTCCATAGGTGGTGGGTTACGTGACGTTGTCAGTAGAGGAGGAGGTCTTTTTGCAAACGAGCGCCGAGCTCGTAGAGGAGACAATGCTCAGCTCTTCGAGGTAGAAAGAATATTCGCCAAACGGTGGGTCAATAACTTCGTATACTACCTTATTCAATGGGTGGGGTACACAGAGTTGACGCGGGAGCCAAGTGCCAACGTGCCAGCGCGCCTAAAGATGGTGTTCGAGCACGAGTCAGTCAATTTCGTCTGGGTCTATCAATCTACGCGGGGAAGACGAACCCAGCGTCGCGAGCAGCCAACGCGCCGGAGTCAGAGACTGATAGACCAAACGAGGCAGGACTAAGAGAAAATGCAAATGCGAACTTAACACCAAACGAGGCAGGACTAAGAGAAAATGCAAATGCGAACTTAACAGCACTCCAGTAGCTGTGAAATCAGTAGTTGTGCAGGCAGCGCCGCGTTGGGGACAGATCAGTAGTTTTCTACTGACCGATGGTATTTCCTCTTCTCGTATTTCCTCTTCTCACGCGTACGAGCGTTTTTTCTGTTTGTCTTTTTGTGGCCTTTGTGGCTGATTCACAATCTTTGCGGATACGAGGGGAAACTATGGGCTTAAGAAATCAAAGGAATTGGTTCTAACTCGGTATCACACTGTGAAAGCTTTCAATGACGCGCCTTCGTGGCACTTGCCGTCCATAGCACTAACGTTGTCAGCCATGGTAAGCTGCAGGCTGCAAGTCATCAGTGCAAGACAATCTGACTTAGACAACATTGTGGAGGGAGTCGAGTAGTACTTACCGGTAAAGGATAGTTAAGGCGGTTCTGCTGAAATATCGCGCTTTCCCACCTATAAATTAGATCGAACAGAAACACACAGGGTGGGCGTTTAACTGTAGCTGAACGGGATTAATATGGTTGTACAGTCGTGAACCTCCAATTCGGCAGGGCGGACCAGGGCATAAGTGCACAACGTAAAGCAAAAACCAGACGCAAATTAGGTGCACTGATATTTTATTTGTTAATTCAGTACAAAATTTACGCCAATTTTATGCATAATTTTGGCGTCAGACGCGCGAATCGCGGGCGCGCAACAGCGCTAGTGATGGGCGTGACCGACCTTAGATCAATGAAGTAAGGTCCATAATTAAGTGTGAAGGTTACGAACCTCTAAAAGGTCCTTATTCATGTGTTGACGAAGCCAATGGCCGACGTCGTTCTTAGCAAGTCCTAGTAAAGGAGCTCATCGCGCATCCGTCGCACGCCCTGGGTCAATGCGTGTATGTGTGCCCTTGCGCATATCCATTGCGAGATTAGCAAGGTAATCCGCCTTCTTGCTGTGCGCCCTGTAGTGATAATTCCACGTAGGTACCGGCAGCTGGTCCGCAAGCCGGTGGCTCTGCCATAATGTTCCCACGAGGAGCTTGGCCGAAGGACAGCGTCGTCGCTGTTGTTGAGCCACCAGGTGACTGTGCCCTACCACATGGAGGGATGTCCAGCCATGGACAACACGCCCGCAGTCCGTGTAGAAACCCCAGTTGCTCCGCCGTATTGTTGGTGGTGCGGCGAGACGCCAGTCACATACTATCCACCCAGAAAATCGATGCAGATGCAACGTCTTCCCCGATGCGCATTAACACCGCCCCACTGCCGCCCGGGTCAGGGTTTCCACGTGACCCGCCATCGAAGAATATCAGGTACCGATCGCGTGCGGTGGCGTGGATGGAGAGCCCACTTCAGGCTCAGTACTTTCCGCAGCACCTTGGCTGCCATGGCGTGGGCTGCAGTGCTGTGATGACGCCTCGGATGAAATTTGTCAGCAATGTATCCTTGGCGGAGCCCAGCCTCAATGGCTGCTTCGTGACGAACCTCTGTGATGTTGTTCAGGTGGGTAAAGTGGGCCACCCACCAGCGCCAAGCACCATGGAAGTTCAGTGCCACCCCGGCGCTCCAGCATCCTTCGGCAAAGGCCGTGATGACCGGGTCAAATTGGTCGAGAAGTGAGCCTGTCGGTACCCGAAGGTCCTGCTCTAGTATCGTCCAGATCCCACCAGGCACATTGGAAGCGCAAAACTGAAGATGCCTTGGAGTAAGTCCCCGCCACTCAGCCTAGCCTAGAGCTGTCGACGTCGCGGTCTTGGATGTCGACTCGACGTCGCTCGAGAGGGACGTCCGAAATTTACGAGGGACGTCCTGCCGATGCTTTGCCGACACCCAGACAAATCGCTACTGCTGATTTGTTAAAATCAGTTAGGATTGCCAATCAAATCGAAACAATAATTTGCGGCAAGTTGAAGTTAGTTAGACCACAACAGCATGCTCCAAGTCGACTGCCATTTGGAGTCCAAATTTTGGACTATCTCGCAGAGCTGTGGGGAAGAAGCTGCCGTCGACCCTTTCGTGGTGGAAACAAATTCGCACGCAGTTTCCAACAATTTCTCCTCTTGCTCGTAAATGGCTGGGTTGTATAGCCACTTCAATACCTTCCGAACGTGCATTTTCCACGGCAGGCAACACGGTAACCAAGCGACATGGTGCTCTAAAGGATGACACGATCAGGGGTATTCTCTTCGTGGCCGAGGATACAAGCTAAATGGAAAAGGTTCAATTCGAGGTTCACGTAGTGTTAGTTTAATGCATCCCTACGTCTAGACGAACGACCAGGTGCTGAGTATGACGGACCAACTCGATATCGGCATTAGGGTTCATCGAGGCCGACACACACTTCTTCCTCAACGATCTCACTGCGGCAACTTTCGCTCGGACGCTGTGATTGGGGCTCTTCGGAGCGTTCGGCAAGACGCATTGAGGGCCGGAGGTGTTGGGCCGCTTCCGGTCGAATCTCGGTATTAAAGTGTTCGAGCAGCCGTTGACAAAAGATTCCATGGACGAGATCAAGGCGTATCTGAGCGCGCATCCGACGGAGTTCAAAGTGGTGTATTTGGAAACTGGTGCGGACATCAAGCGATCGGACAAGTTCGACGCCATCGACACATTTGGAGACTTGCTAGCTCCAGTGATGGCGCTCGACGTCCTGACCAAGGGCATGTGGGCAGGCGGTAGCATCAACGAGTCTAGTAGCGCTGGCCACCAGGTGTTGGACCTCACAAGCACCAAGACGGGGGTTTGCATACAGTCTGTACGACATGTGCATGGATAAGAAGCAGCTGACGGTTGAGTTCATCAAGACGCCAAGCGTCTGATCAATGACATCACGTTTACAGCAACACAAACTGGATCCGGTCGTGGTCAGAATAGCGTCAATACGTTTCGCTCGCTGCAACAGGAGGCTTACGCGCAATATAAACGGTGACAGTTTTCCCAAGTATCAACGACGGGTCGTGGGCCTCATCGCCTTGGACACCGCAGATGGCGGCTTAGGTGTGGTCGTGGGCAGACAAAGATCCCGGTACCACAGCGGTTGGCACGTACGTGCTCATGTACCGTTGGGTGGCAAGCACCAACGTCATGAAGGGATCTCGGGTGTATTGGGACGACGCGAAGCTGGCGTGGTCTATCGTCGCGTTCGACAAGAGCTGCCCTCCCGGTACATCCTTCACGGCTCCCGCTGATCAGTACTGAGCTACGTGTACTTGCACGAGGCGCATTTCACGGACACGTCGCTAGTGATACAGTAGACAGTATGTGATCTTTGCGCTAGTTGTTAATGCCACAAATAGAAATATTAAACCACACAAAAATCCATTTTCTTGCCACATTTAGTGTCGCTGCTCCAGAACTTCTGCGACGGACCAGAAGCGGGCGTCGCCTGATTTAAGTGTCGAGAGGTGTATCTCGGGACGTCTTTTGCGACCTGGGTGTAAAATCGCGGATACACCGGCTCTAGCCTAGCCCGTGTCCATGGACGCAGAAAACCTCACCAAAGGTGCACCTCCGCGGGACAGGTCCAGAAAATGTGGAAGCATTCCACGCCCGTGTGAACAGTCAGGTACAGTGTACCGTACACCGGTCGTTGGGTCATCGATCGAAATCGCGCTGATCTTGATCCGATAGAGAAGCTGCTCGATCCATGGTCCCACCCCCACGATGCGACAAAGTGCCTTCCAGCTGAGCTGACTCAGTCCGGCTGCTGCTTCCGAGCTAGCTTTAGCCTATTTTCCGCGGCGCTGAGCTAAGTTGGGGTTGCTTCGCCTATCCGCCATAGTATGCAATACCGCTCTCAGCTGCTTCCAGTTGCTCTGCCATTTTATCGGGTCGATCCAGAGGCACACCAAACGGCACACGCGCGAGTATGGGTGGGCAGCCCTTACCTGCACCTGTGGCCCTTGAGCATCAGCAGCGTGTCGCGTCAGTTGCCTGCAGCTCTGAACTGTTGGGATCCATGTCCAGTGTCCCGAGCTCCGTGGAGAGACCAGCTCTAAGTGGCCGTCCATGATCCATCTCTACCACCACTGGGTGTATCGTCGGGGCTACGAGAAGCCTGAGCTCATCGCTGCGCACCTGAACTCTCAGCAGTTGAGGAAAGTTGGTCACCAGGCATACCAGAAATCGCTCGACCAGAGACCGCATCCAAGGTGTCAGGAGATTCCGTCTGATCAGGACCGTACAGTGCAGGACCCCGTTCCCTGGAGCCCTCCAGTGAATGATGTTCCTCATTCACTTTCATGTTTTGACGAGCTGCCCATGGTCGGAGCGAGTAAATACCGACCGAGGTTCCCGTGGAACAAGTGGATCTCTGCCAGGTTCGCGTATGGTAGCCATTCTAGACACTGTCGACCCACTTTACTGCTTCTGTACTTACCATTAGCCACCACGTTGACGCCCTGAGATCACTGGCGTTGACGTCATCCCTACGTCCACTGCCATGTCAATGACAGCAGAGGTTCCCAAAGGGCGTGGCTAACTGGTACAGAGCCCTCACCGCATGCAATTGATCCGGTCAGGTTTCCAAGCCTCCTACCCCAGCCATGACAGCTTGGACCGAAGCCCACATGGACTTTTCCAAACGGGCAGCAGAGCTTTGGCCGCTCCATTCATTACCTGTTCGTCTCCTGGTCTGTCAAGACAGTGTAGGTGCCTGTCTCATGAGTGAGTCGCTCGGTTTCATCAGCCTGAGGAACCTCAAAATCCTGGTAGATGTAGAGTTGAGCGTATGCATCCCCATCTGTGCTCACATCTAACACCGTGACGGGTTGTCGAAGATACTGAGCAAAGATGTGAAAAACGTGCGGGCCTGCCCAGAGCGAGCTGGACACCCCAGCATCCACCGACCTAGATCTCTTCAGCAGAAATGCTGGAAGAGCAGTATCATGACCACTTCTCTGTCTGCTGGGGAGGGGCTGTCCGGGCGTAGCCTCTGCAGCTCCCGGCGGGGTCGATGGCTCCAACCAAGCAGTTGGTCAGTAGGCTGGTGAGCATAAGCGTGTAAATAGCACGCATATGGTGGTTGATATCCTTCACCATTGATGGTGTAAGAGCGATCACTATGATTAAAACCGTCGCGTAAAAAGCGAGCATAGCCCACTGGCCGTCACTCAGCTCATTTACCTCCACTCCATCAAACCAGGACAGCCATTGTGCTGCTTGAGCCGGGTTCGCCGTCGGCGCCACCGTCTTCTCATATATAATCCCTGGTCAGAGTGAACATTAAAAATCCCAGAGAACAAGCGACCAGGTCGCCTTCTGGTGAGCCTCCGAGGCGGCCTCCTGGAACGACGGTGATGTGGGGACTTGGCTCATACACGCCGGCATCAGAGCTCGCGGAAACAATGTCGGACAAGGCCAGAGTGCGCCCGTGAGGACCAGGACCTCGCTGGGATGAGTACCCATAATCCAGTTGCAAAAGGCGTCGGCAGCGATGTTGTATGTACGACTGACATGCTGAAGAAACGTGCACGACTTGGTCGAGCCGAGGGCACGAATAGCATAAATCCAGGGCCGGAGACCAGGTGTCCGGCACACATTGATCTATAGATCCTGGTCGATGATGACACTGGAGTCCCCGAACCCAACGGTGTGCTGTCCTTGAAAGGCAGATCGGAGCTACAGTAGACACGCAAGAAGACCCTGGGCCTCCATGACGTTATTGGTCCTTGCTGTGGAGAACGTGCGAGCTTCCCAACGGAGGAGTGATCCTGAACGGGACCAGACACACCACGCGTAAGCACTTTGATTGTCGGATCTCCGGCATCCCCCGTCGAAGAAAGCAAAGATGACGGAATGATGGAGACTGGGGCGTTGTGAGTCAGCGCCCGACGCCAATGGGCCCACACGAGGCATGCTCTGAGCGGCCATATCAACGAAGAATGGTAGATCGGGAACACTTGATGAGCCGAAACGATGTTAATGTGCGTCTGACGCCGCGTGATCCACGTTAGACACGCTCTGAACAGTCCTAGCAACGTCCGGTGACGAAGTAGGAACCTTGGTGAGCCAGAACGACCTGAGTGTGCGTCTGACGCCTCGTGACCCACGTTAAACACGATCTGATCGGTGATAGCAACCTCCGGTGACGAAGTCGGAACACTTGGTGAACCAAATTGATGTGGGTGGCGTCTGACGCAACGGATCTCTCAGTAGACACGCTCTGAGCGGTCATGCTAGCGTCCGGTGACGAAGCAGGAACATTTGGTGTACCAAATCGATGTGGGTGTGCGTCTGACGCAAGGACCCTCACGGTAAGCATGGTGACGCCCGACGTCGCAATGGCCCCGTCAGGTGGAACGACGTAGCATGAGCAGGCTTCCGAAGCCTGCGTACGGATGGTAGGGGCGACTCGAGTTTCAGACATTGGTGTCAAGAAAGGGTAAGCATCAGACGCATTAGAATGCACGGGAGGAGAAAAAACGGCACGATCCATGTTAAGTAAAAACTTGGATGAGGTGATACACGGTCCTCCCCCACAATTTCACTCGCGTTGGGGGTGCGCGGCCTTGACACCCATATGCATCGCATTGATCCAGTGGACCACATCTGGCGGCAACTGGTAGAGTTTGTGGAGATGTTTACACTTGGTGAACGTGCATCCTTTCACCGACTGAAACCGAATACAAACCTGCTCCCCGTGAACGACGGGAATTTGGGAGCGAATGCTCTCTGGGATCATCGTCGAGACGTGTCCTGGACGCCCTGAGGTAGAAGCTGCCGGACGAGCAGCGCGGCGGCTGCCTTGTCGAGTTGTATCTCAGCCCGTGGTCCACGGGCTGACCCGGTGATCTGAGTCGGGAAGACGGACTGGACGACCGCACCATTAACCACGCGTAAGACGCAACGCTCATACTCGGGGGAATCACGGCGTAGCGCACGATATGTTCGACTGCTCAGATCGCTGAGAACGACGCCATTCAAAATGTCGTCGGAAAATTGGAAAACACAGCCTGGTACAAATGGCACATGGAATTGACCATCGGCGTGGGTGCTGAGAGAGCTACGTTCTGGGTCGCGTCCCCGTGTATGACACGAAACAAGGCTGTGAGATCGATCGGGTACCGTAATGCAGCTGCCTCCTGGAGGACATAAAGCACCTGGTGCAATTGGTCCGCCCGGCGGATCGTGATGGGGGGGGCGGCGGCTCAGAGCAGCTCCACAGTGAATCGTCGTGGATCACGGTCGGTCGTGGCGGTAGCCTCCTGTGTGCTCGGAAGACAGGAAATGGTCGAATGGGCGACTGAAAAATCCACCGAAAATAGCATCTTTGCCATCGCTTTAGTGACACGATATTGTCCCCGAAAGCTTTCCTGGTGGTGGATGGTGCAGACTCTGTCGTGTCAGGACGCGTTAGAAAAACGGAAGTAGAAATCGTTCGTACCTGCACTGGGAACCGGGGAGCGCGGGCCGACGTGGGCGGCTTGATGGACCGACACCTCACTAGGTGAGGGCCGAGACAAATGTGTTCCAGTGGGGATATGGGAGGATCAGGAGATCGGGACCGTCGTCCGGTGGAACGAGAACGGCGTCCGCGAGAACGTGAGCGGCTACGGCGTCTACGATAGTGTCTCCGAAACCGAGGAGTGGGGCTGCGCGAACGCGATCGGCGAGCTGGTGGCCCTGGGCTACGAGAGCAGGAACGGACTGGCCGCCGGCTTCAAGATCGCGAACGCTGACCGAGCGGGCGGATCTGTGGCGAGTGGGGGATCGGCGCCGGCGTCGTCCACGAGACTCACCAGGTGAGCTGGAAAGCGGGCGAGAACGCTCGCGTTCAGCTGGTCAGGGAACGGCGGGCCCTGGGCCTGAGCGGTTCGTGCCTGTTGCTGCAGGGAGGCAACCGTGGCTGTCATTGTGGCCAGCTGGGTGATAAAGGCTACACTGGACTGGCGCTGCTCCTGGATCATGGCCTAAACAAATCCTGGAATGGAAAGCTTGGAAGTCCTCCTGATGCTGGTCGAGGTCGTTAGTGATCTCCCGGGGCTCAGGAATTGCACCCTCTTCCTCTCCCCCCCCCTCCCTCGTCCTCTTCATCCGAGGAACCGACAAGGTTCCGATAGGAGTACCCAGTCTCCTTCTTCTCGCGGAGTGGAGACTTCGAAGCCGTACGCTTCTTAGAGAGCTTGGCGCTTTCGGCTTTAGCGGCCTTAGCACGCGCAAGACTCTCGGCAAGCGAGAGATGTTTGCGAGGTTTTTCCTCCTCGTCGTCGCCAGCTTTGGGTGTGCCCTCAGCCTTGACGGCAGGACTCTCAGAGTGCACAGCCGTCCTGGGACTGTGCTCGTCGTGATCGCTAGCGAGCGACTGCACGCTGGCGTCCTTGTGCTTGCTGGGCACTGGACTGTGCCCTCCCAATGAGCCCACAGGAGCTTCGTGAGTGCTCCCGGACTCGGCCTCGTCCTCACTGCCAGAGTTGAACCCACGTTCAGCGAACCGAGGGCTCGGACGGTTGTCTGGGAAGACCGAGGGTGACGGACTGTAGCGCTTGCTCGCACGCTTGCCCACAGCTGCTGCGCCACCAGCTGAGTCGATCCCCTCCGAGGCCACCTTAGTAGCCTGAGACTTTGCCGTGAGGCTTAGCGCTCTTGGCTTGCGACTTTCCGGCAACAGCCTTGGAGCGTGTCTTCGCACCGCTCTTCGAAGTACCACGGGGCATGATAACGGTCGATGTGGAGACCTAGAGGAAGAGCGTTCAACCGCTGCTCGAGGCTCTAACTGTAAAGTGAGCCTCCGCCGCGCTCGCGCAGCCAAGTCGATGTATTTCGATATTGAGCATGAAAGTTTGTGACGTACACTTCCTCATTCTGATTGGTCGGTAAACCGAATCTAAGTGGGGGAGGGTGTAACGGGGTACGTAGCCCTAAGTGTACCCCTAGTTACATGAAGTGTTATTGAGGGGTACTGATTTCAGGCGATAAGTACCCATAAACCAGTAGCCAAACCGGTCCAACACGATCCCGCGATAATTACGGTACGTTGATTAGACGAGTAGGATGATTGGACGAGTGCAGAGTGTTGGTGATTGGATGCACCAATTGATTGGATGACCTAGGTAGTGAGGACTCTGTAAGCTCCGATAAATCAATCACTTCGGAATCTTCCTTCTTCCCCTTAAGTGTCTTCGCTCCGGTCAACTCCCCGAGTGGTGACTCTTCCCTTCGCTCCGTACAAGCCCAACATTGCCTAAGAACCCGTGACCTCTATCAGGTTATGAGCCCAAGTAACATGTCCTCTGTGCAAGACGTTTCAACTAAGGTCTCCATCGACAAGCTCAGCGGTGACGACTACGCGGCGTGGAGCCGCTACATGCGTGGTGTGTTCTTGACCAAGTCAGTATGGCATGTCGTGAACCGAGGAACGACTCCAAGCTTCACGGAACCTCGTACGAAGGACGAATATGTCAAGTCGAGCAACATCGCGTTCGGATTGATGCTGCTCCACATGGATGCGGACTACCACCACGTGGTCGACAACTGCGAAGAAGCGTGGACCGCGTGGGCGCGCTTGAAGACGTTGTACGGTGGATCGCAGAAGGCTAGTCGTATCTACCTGAAGCGACAGCTCTTCAGCATGGAGATGTCTGAAGGCGCGAATGTATTGCATCACTGCAATGAAGTTCTCAACATCAGCGCCAAGCTTAGTAGCGTCGGCGCCAAGATGGAGGACGAGGACGTTGCGATCTGCTTGTTGCGCAGTCTCCCAAGAGCTACGAGAATGTCGTGCTACACCTGGAGATAAGTACTGCTGAGCTGAAGACGCAAGACGTTGTGAAGGTGCTCACGAAAGAGCATATCAAACGACAAGGCGAGAAGACCTCTGCGGTGAAGACTGAAGACGCGGCGAAGGCATTCAGTACCGAGCCGGAGTCTCGCCAGTGTACTTACTGCGGAAAATTGGGGCACGTGATTGAGAAGTGCTGGACCAAGCAGAAGGATGAGAATCGAGGAGGCCGACGCGGCGGCAACAGTCGTGGACGCGGGGCCAACAATGTCCAGTTGCGAAATGACGACTACGACCACGGCTATGATCGCGTGGCATTTGCGGTTTCGTTGGAATGTGGAGTTTTGACGGGCAAGAGTATGTCCGGGCTGCGGGCAGTCGACAGCGGTGCGACACACCATATCTGCAATGACAAGATTAAGTTTTTCATGCTGAACGAACGAGAGGAAGGCGAGCTGAAGGTCGCTGATGGCACGAACGTTGCAATCAAGGGTGTGGGGACCATCATCGAGCGCATGGTTCTGCCCAACGGCGATGAGCGCGAGATCGAGATCAACAACGCGCTCTACGTGTCGAAGATGAAGAAGAGCTTGCTATCAGTGCCACAGATCAACAAAAGCGGCAAATTTCAAGTGGTGTTCGACGGTGAAACCATGCACGTTGCGCACAAGGATTCGAAGGAAGTGGTGGCTACAGCAGATCTCGTAGACGGTCTTAACTGGCTGCGCACACCACTATGCTCGATAAACGCAGTGACTTCGAAGTCGAACGTTGACTTGCACGCGCGCATGGGCCATGCTCCTATCGACGTGCTACGCAAGATGGTCAACAACGGCATGATCAAGGATGCCAAGGCACCTTTGAAGTCAAGTGAGCAAAGTGTCTGTCGCGGGTGTCAGCAAGGGAAAATGGTCCAGAAGTCGTTCCCCAGTAACCGCGACAAACGCAGCTACGACACGTTCGAGTTGCTTCATTTCGACATCTGCGACCCCATGGAAGAAGAATCGTTGGGTGGGAGCAAGTACTTGCTGCTCATCGTTGACGAAGCCAGTGGATGCATGAAGGGTTTCTGCTTACGAGCCAAGTCGGTCGCTGAAGAATGCCTCAAGAGCTATATCACGAAGGTACAGACGCAATTGGGCAAGCGGGTCAAGTTCGTACGCCATGACGGAGCTCGTGAGTTCGCGACAAACTCACTCAAGGTGTTCTACGAAGATCGAGACATCGAACAGCAGACCACGGTTCCGTACGCGCACCAGACGAGCGGCACTGCAGAACGAGCTATCAGGACTATCGTCACGATTGGTCGCAGCATGTTGCATCATGCCAAGTTGGAGAAGTGTTTCTGGGGCGAAGTGGCGATGGCCGCTATCTACGCTAAGAACCGTCTACCGTCACCCAAGATCGAAAGCAAGACTCCATATGAGATCGTGTACAAGGCCAAGCCAAGTGTGAAGCACATGCGTGTGTTTGATTGTCGGACGTACGTCCTAACTCCGAGGGAAAAGAGACTCAAGTGGGACCCCAAGGCTCGAGAAGGGCTGTTCATGGGCTATGAAGAAGTGTCAAAGGCGTATCGATTTTATGACATCGAGGCGGGGCAGGTGGTGATTAGTCGCGATGTCAATTTCGACGAATCAAACTTTGGGTTTTCAACGGCTAGTCCAAGCGACGACGACGCAGATTCTGATCTCGACCTCGACTCTCTCAGTATCAACGATACCGAAACTGCGGGCCCAACGGAATTCAAGCAGGCGGGGAAACGCAAGTCCCGCACAAGTAACGCTCACGGCATGACTACGAGATCGCGCGATGCACAGCAGGCTGCCGGTTTGGAAAAAAACAAATGCTCAAGAAACCTCGTTTGAGCGTCAAACAAAG
Source organism: Phytophthora infestans T30-4 (assembly GCF_000142945.1). Classification (NCBI taxonomy): domain Eukaryota; phylum Oomycota; class Peronosporomycetes; order Peronosporales; family Peronosporaceae; genus Phytophthora; species Phytophthora infestans. Next base: position 175,150 of record NW_003303756.1, read on the forward strand.
CGCCGATCAGGTGTGCGAAATGACTGTGATGTGGCCGATGAAGAAGAAAAAGACGTCGAGGATCAAGACGACGATGACGCAACTCCGCCTGTATTTTGGCGAGCATGTGCCAACGCAGTGGAAGCTGGTGATTTAGCTGAGCCGGCAACGTTCTAAGAAGCGGTAAACGGGTCTGATCAAGTGCATTGGCGCAAGGCCATCCGTGCCGAGCTTAAGTCGATGCGACTTCGCGGTGTGTTCCGAGCTGCCAAGTTACCGAGCGCTCAACGGGCCATCGGTACGAAGTGGGTGTTCAAGATCAAACACAAAGCGGATGGTTCAATCGAGAAGTACAAGGCGCGCCTTGTGGCGAAAGGCTTCAAGTAGAAGTATGGCATTGACTACACCGAAACGTTCTCGCCCGTGGTGAAGTATGTGACGCTGCGCATGATCATTGCTTTGGTCGTGTACCTCGGCTGGGCCCTGGGCCAGCTGGACGTGGTAACATCATTCCTGTATGGCATAATGAAAGAGGCGGTGTTCTGCATGGTGCCAGAAGGTGTCGAACTTGATGATGACTTCGACTGCCTGGAGCTGGTGAAGGCGATCTCCGGTCTCAAGCAAGCATCGCGCGTGTGGAACGAGACCTTCAACGACTACGTGTGCTCCATCGGCTTTCAAGTTTCAGCATACGATCCGTGTCTCTACATCAAGATTGTGGATGGTCACTGTGTGCTTCTGCTGGTCTACGCAGACAGCGTTTTGGTGACTGGTAGCTCGGCCGATCTTATTGCAACCACCAAGAGCGATCCCAAGAAGCGCTTCGAGATGACCGACAGTGGCAAGTGTGCGTTCGTACTGGGAATCGAATTGGTGTACAACGCTGACGGGAGCGTGACGATGTGCCAGCGCCGATATGTCGACGACATCCTTAAGCGTTTTGGTATGGATGAGTGCAAGGCGGTGGTGAGTCCAGCTGATTTGAGCTCTCGACTAGTCCCAAGCAGTGCATCGACCAAGGTGAACGCTCCGTTCCGCGAGGCTGTAGGTGCACTCATGCACTTGATAACCGCGACACGACCGGACACCGTGGGATACGTTTCTCGCTTCATGGAGAACCCACAAGTCGAGCACTGGGCTGCTGTAAAGCGCATCTTTCGCTATCTACAAGGAACTAAGTCGCATGGAATCTGCTTCAAGCCTGGTGACAAAGTGGATTTCCGCGGGTACTCTGACGCAGACTGGGCTGGTGACCACTCCGATCGCAAGTCAGCTTCGGGCTACACGTTTCTTTTTATGAGCGCACCCATGAGTTGGGGGAGCAAAAAGCAGTCAAGTGTGTCGTTGTCAGCAAGCGAGGCAGAATACATCGCGCTAAGTTTAGCTATTCAAGAAGCCAAGTGGGATCACCGCCTACTTTGCGAGATTTTGACGGCAGCAGGGGAATCGGGACCAGAGCTCAAGATCATCGAAGACAACCAGTCATGCCTCAAGATGACCAAGAACCCAGTAAACCATGGTCGGACCAAGCACATCGACATCAAGTACCATCACATTCGTGATGAGGTCAAGCGCGTGAGGTCAAGCTGGAGTACTGCGAGACCTCTGTGATGCTGGCGGACATCATGACGAAGCCGCTTCCGGGGCCACGTCACAAGGACCTTACGGCGGCGCTCGGAGTCAACGCGTGTTCGCATTGAGGGGGCGTATTGAGGGGTACCAGTTTCAGGCGGTAAGTACCCATAAACCGGTAGCCAAACCGGTCCAACACGATCCCGCGATAATTACGGTACGTTGATTAGACGAGTAGGATGATTGGACGAGTGCAGAGTGTTGGTGATTGGATGCACCAATTGATTGGATGACCTGGGTAGTGAGGACTCTGTAAGCTCCGATAAATCAATCACTTCGGAATCTCCCTTCTTCCCCTCAAGTGTCTTCGCTCCGGTCTACTCCCCGAGTGGTGACCCTTCCCTTCGCTCCGTACAAGCCCGACGTTGCTTAAAACCCCGTGACCTCTATCAAGTGTGACACGTCATACTTCGGGATATTTGGTACACGGTACCAGGGTCGTCCGAGGCCAACCATTGGCTGATGACATTGCTTTTATATAGGTGACTTATAGTTTGTATATTTAACTCAAGCTTAGCCTACCTATAAATATACTCAGTTTACTTACCTAACATTGGTCACTTCACATTTTAGGTAAAGGGGACCTGTGAACTGCCGTTCACTGAGAGTTTGTATACTATCGGAAGCCAGCTTCCTCTAGCGAAAGGTGCTGTGTGACCCCGTCACACACAGCGTGCCTTTACTGGTGTTTTGCAACCTTCTACTTTTTTTAAAGAAGTGAAAACAACGGGACGCGAATATTTGATTTGATTGGCCGGTCAAACATACTTTCCAGCCGTGATAACCCCCATTAGCCACTTTACCTAGATCGATTTGTTTTTTATTAATCTCGAAATTTAAAATAACCTTATTTTATAATATTAACAACAACCAGACTTACCAAACGCATAAAACCATAATAGCTCACTTTTTTTCTAATATGTGAAGGGTTTTAGCAAAACTACACGTATGCACGGGCTTCTATTCAGTGACATCCGTGCAATTACTTTTACAGGAGCTTTTCCACTTTAAAAATTGAATTTTTATTAGCTGAGCTTTTCATGGAATTATTTTGTTTCAAATTATTTCCGCTTTAAAAAATTGACCCTTTAATAGTTGAAATTGTCATGGATTTATTATGTTTCAAACTCTAGTCAAATCCAATCATTTCTTCTCTTCAGTTCGGTTGTGATTCTGGTTAGTACTGGGCAATAGTCAGAGTATATTCGCCTGTGGAGGTCGCATCGGAAGAGCAGTTGCTTAAAGGATATTGTTATAATAGCGCGTCGCTGACACATCCGCTGGTGGCTCCGTTAGGTACTTGGGGCGGGTCATCATCGAGGCATGCACACGACAATAAAAAAGTTATTTAAGTATATTTTGATGCAGGGCTCGACATTAATATTTGCTTAAAATAAAAGCCGTCATTCTGCCGGTCTCAGATCTGCACTCAAGTACACTGTCTGGACCAATACTTAAACATTAGTACTGGTACACTTTTCCTTTTGTAGCACAAGCTCAATCACTTTACGCAAATTACAATTAATACCGGGTCTAATGATCTCTGTTATATGCATCAAGGCAGATGGTAGTGAACAGGCTGACCAATATGCTTACTCACAAACGTAAGACTCCTTCGTGGCTTTGAAGTACATGGATTCCTTGTCCTTGCCAAACTAAAACGATTACTTTGCTTTCCTCATTCCTCAATCGACCACCAACTG
>NW_003303756.1:179961-237365 GCF_000142945.1 Phytophthora infestans T30-4
TCAATGATCTTAAAGCGATGGCAGACATTAAATACGATGTGGAGCGCACAGAACTTTAGGTGTATCTGAAGGCCAAGCTGGGATAGTAACATTTGCGCTTCTAACTGAAGGCCACGGTCTGTGAACAGCGCGACGTCGGCCAAACTCACCCCTGCCGCAATACAGTTTGATAAAAACCAGGCGAAATTCCACTTCGTTTCCTTTGAAACAAAGCCTGCTGCGATGAGCACATTTCCTTTGTTTCCATCTTTACCAATCAAAGTCAGACAAACTCCATTATACTGAGGGTGCTTCATGTGAGTTCCATCGATCTCATACACAGGCAGCAAATTGTTTAAACGAGAAATGACAGAACCGATCGCAATAAATCCTCGATAAAATCGACACTTATTGTCCATTTGGCAGCAAACTCGCGATCCAGAATTCAAAACTGCAAACTTTTTCAGAAACGCGACTAGGGTGTCATAACCAACTTGTTTTTCTGCTAGCGATGTACGAGCCAATATTTCTGCTGATATCGCACGATAGACGGTAGCCGCCTGATCGCTTAAATCGACGTGGTTTATAGCTTTCACAGACTCGACTACTCGCAGTCGAGAGGTCTCGCGTCCAGGAACGATAGCAGCCTGAAAACCACTTAGACCTCTAACTTGACTAACAGACAGCACGGGTACAGCATCACATACATCACGATGCTGTAAATGCATTCCACTAACGAACCAGGCACCTGGGGGAATTGAGCTGAGTTTCGATTTTTTCTTGTTTTGACCTCGCCGCAATCCCAATTTTACAAACCATGGGCAATCTTGACCTGTGCATTTCCAGAGTTTGGAGGATCCAGTGTACGACTCTAGAGAGATCGATTTCCTGTCGTTAAGCGCAACGTCTTTTAAAAAGAGGCCTGCGTCCTCTGCAGATTGAAAATAGTCATGCAGTGTGACATCGGTAAGACCATGTCGCTCCAAAGATTAAGCAGACATATGTAGAGATAATGAGTAGGCCTAACAAGGCGCATACCGAGCACATTAGCAGCAATACGATTTTATGATTACATATTTTCCAGCGAGCTTACCACTTGAATCCAGGGGGGGGGAATGGAGGATAGAACTCGTCTTTTTTTGTTTTGGCCTCAAGCCGTTTTCTTTCGTGGCGTATTTATATACATGTTCTAATTGGCTAAAACTAAACTTGAGGTGTTTACTGCAACATTTGTTGATGTTGAGGTTACTCCTGATAAATATCCCTCAAGTACACTGTCTGGACCAATACTTAAACATTGGTACTGGTACACACTTTTCCTTTTGTAGCACAATTTACGCAAATTACAATTAATACCGGGTCTAATGATCTCTGTTATATGAAAAGGAAGCAATAGAGTCTGAACAGAGAGAGCGTAAGATACCATCTCAGTGTGAAGCGAGACATTATCGACCCCCCGAAGAATCCAGTACGTTCTACTGAAATATGGTAGCTCTGCATCAAGGCAGATGGTAGTGAGCAGGCTGACCAATATGCTTACTCACAAACGTAAGACTCCTTCGTGGCTTTGAAGTACATGGATTCCTTGTCCTCGCCAAACTAAAACGATTACTTTGCTTTCCTCATTCCTCAATCGACCACCAACTGACTGCAAACATCCCGAAATAAAAAAAAACCCACACAAACGAAAAAACCCGACCAAGTCTTTTAGATGGCTCTCCAAGACAAGCTGATGCACACCTCCACTGAAAATCTGGCTCAGCAACAAACATTTTGGACGTTCAGCCGGTCTTTGCTGTGGAAGAACTGGCTCATCAAGAAGCGCCAGCCTGCTGCTACCGCATGCGAGATCCTCGTGCCCACCTTCTTCATAGTACTGCTTGGAATTCTCAAGCTTATCACGAAGACTGTTGACGTACCGGCCGGCTGGAGTGATGACGCTGACAATACCGCCGGCACCAGGTACAACCTGTTCCAGCCAACTGGGCCAAGCTTCGAGTGGGTTGACGTTGACTTGCCTAAATTCGCGATGTACGAGTCCTCGATGACCGGGCTCATGCTAAAACTTGCTCGTCAGTCTATCGAGGATGGCCTGCGGTTGGAAGATCTGTCTGCCTCGGACCTGGCTGCTTGTCGGGCAGGAGTGCTGGCTGGAGGTCTGGTCGATACGAACACGTCGTCGCCCTTCAGCGTTCGGACTGAGTGCGCCGGAAAGGTTGTGCCGTACAAGATTGGCGTGGCACCGGACAATGCTTTCACTCGCAACTACTTCGCAGAGGCCATGGATTTGTGGTACCCTCGACTGGATCTGATGAACTCAACGACCGAGACGCTGACGATCCCGTCGTTCAAGGAAAGCATCCAGTTCTTCGACACGAACGACGCGCTGACGGACTACGTGAAGAGTAGCACGTACGGCGACAAAATCGGCAACCCCAAAATATACGCCGCGATTGTGTTTGACTCGGCTCCGTCGGGAGATGACATCGGGACGTTTGGATCCATTGAGTACTCGCTGCGATTAAATGCAACCCGAGGTGATGGTAGAGACTCGGTGGGTCGCGTGCCGACCACGGATGGTGGTCTTGTGGATGTCGAGTCGTTCCAGAAGGATATTGTTACGGACTACTACACTGCGTACACTCTAACAGGTTTCATGACTCTCCAGACACTTGTCACCCGTTTTGTAACGTGTATGCCCGAATGGAACTCTGCCAACCAGTCGACTACGGGCCTCTGTCAGCGCTCACAGACTACCGCAGTCGCATCAACAGAGCTTGACGACACTCTTCTCGATGTTTTGAGCAACGATGGTTTGATCAAAGAGGCTCTCAATGGGTTGGGCCTTTCCGATAGTGCTGCTCTGTCGAGTGCTCTGGCCTCGTTATCGAGCAGTACCAGAGAAGCTCTTCTAACGCCGCTACGTCAAGCGCCTCAGCCAATCATGGGAGCTACGGTCGCACCGTTTCCTGCTGGCAACTACACCAGCTCTCCATTCTACGCGAACGTGGCCAGTGTCTTTTTGATCATCTTTATCATGGCGTATCTGTTCACTATCTCGCGAATTTTAGTGGCGCTTATCCAAGAAAACGAGCTGCGTCTACGAGAGTTCATGAAAATCCTCGGTGTGACTGAGAAGACCATCACCTTGACGTGGTACATGACGTACGCAGCGATTCTCTTTGTCGGTGCTGTTGTCCAAGCACTCGCCGGTCTGGCAGGACTCTTCCCCAACAGTTCATTGATCGTCACCTTCCTCTTTTTCTTCCTGTTTGGACTGAGTGTGCTGGCGTTGGCTTTCTTCATCAGCACTCTGTTCAGCAAGGCTCGTGTCGGTGCGTTCGTGGAAATGGTGGCATTCTTTGCCATGTACGCAGTTTCGCAAGGATTTTCGACTGGCACAGCCGAAAGTGCCAAGACCATCGGCTCGTGCTTTCTCCCGTGGCACTTTGCCTTGGAATTGGCGTGCTGGCAAATGCTGAAGAAACTGGCGAGGGTGTGCAATTCTCGACGATAGACACTCTCAGTGACAACTATCGTCTCAGCACGGCTTTGATGATGTTTGTCTTTGACACGATGCTGTACACAATTCTCGGTCTTTACTTTGAGAAGGTTATGCCCAAGGAATACGGCACGTTGCTCAAATGGTTTTTCCCCGTCTCACCATCGTATTGGCGGAGCCGCAAGCAAAAGCAAGTAACTGTCGAGAGCGCGGTGGACGGTATCGTGGGGGGAGGGCATGCTGTTGATATGAACCCCAACTTCGAACCGGTCAGCGCTGACCTTCGTGAACAAGAACAGCGCGGTGAAGCCCTCACAGTTAAGCGACTGCGTAAGGTCTTTCAGGTTCCGGGCGGTGAGAAGATAGCCGTCAAGGGACTTGATGTCACCATGTACAAGGATCAGATCACCTGTCTGCTGGGCCACAACGGTGCTGGTAAAACCACGTTGATCTCGATGCTCACGGGTATGACTGCCCCTTCCAGTGGTAACGCAACCTACCGTGGTTTGTCGATCAACGAAGACATGGACGAGATGCGCCGGTCGCTCGGTATCTGTTTCCAGCATGACGTTCTGTTCCCAGAGCTTACGGTCGAGGAACATCTCCAGTTCTTCGGACAGATTAAGGGTTAACGCGAACCAAGAGCTACAGGCCGTGGTGGACAGACAGATCCGTGAAGTTGGGTTGACCGAGAAGCGCAACTCAAAGCCCAACGATCTGTCGGGTGGTATGAAGCGTAAGTTGTCAGTTGCTGTGTCACTACTGGGTGACAGCTCGCTGGTGTTCCTCGACGAACCCACTTCCGGTATGGACCCGTACAGTCGTCGCAGCACGTGGGAGATTCTGCTCCACAACCGCAACAACCGTGTGATGGTGCTGACGACGCACTTTATGGACGAAGCAGATATTCTAGGCGACCGCATCGCTATCATGGCTGAAGGTGAAATGCGTTGTTGCGGGTCGTCGCTGTTCCTGAAGAACCGTTTTGGTGCCGGCTACAATCTGACTCTGGTGAAGGACGACGCTAAGTGCGACGACGATGCTGTGGCCGCTTTTGTGCAATCGTACGTGCCGGCTGCTGTGTTGCTGAGCAACGTCGGTAGTGAAATTGCCTTTCAACTTCCTCTGAACAGCTCGTCCGAGTTTGCCACCATGTTCGCAGAAATGGATCGTCGGTTGAAAAGATTGGGTCTTCTGTCCTATGGAGTGTCAGTAACCACGTTGGAGGAAGTGTTCATCAAGGTGGCAGAGTTGGGCGATGAGAACAACCAACACACTCTTGGCAAATACGCTGCGCGGATGACCGCTGTGGGTTCGGATGGGTTTTACCAGTCGTGTGACGAGATCATCACAACCGAATCCATGTTTCAGAGACACCTGCGTGCCCTACTACTGAAGCGTTACCGCTACGCCAAGCGCGACAAAAAGGCCATCATCTACATTGCTGCGCTGCCGGTTCTGCTGATCGCCGCGGGTCTGGGAATTTCAAAGGGCAGTATGGCAATCGAAGATGATCCTTTGAAGGCATTGACAGCTGACGAGTATTCTGGTAATGAGACCCCGACGCCGTACTTTTGCCAGACAGGAGCTGGGGCTGGCGAATGGTGCAGTGATGTGATGACATCCTCTTTTTACTCCGCAGGCGACGTACAGCCGCTCCCCATCCCACAGCCAGCTTTCGACTCTGACTCGCCCACTGTGTGCGGGGTCACGTACACAGACCCTGCACTGAACGCGAGTGGAAACACTGGATACATGGTTGCCATGGGACAGGAAGCATTCGAACGGGGATACGGCAAGGGCGCTGATCTTGTGGAAGGCCAGTACGGAGGCTACTTGGTGTACGGCGACAGCAACCAGAACTTGCTCGGCTACAACGTCTTCACTAACACTACGGGGTCTCACTCTTCGGCGATTTTCAAGGCATTGATGGACCAGGCAGTGTATCGTTTTTTTTGCAGCTAACAACTCGACCGACTCGGCTTCAAATGTGAACCTCAAGGTGAACAAGTACCCGTTGCCGTACACCGATGCTGCAGAGTCCGTATTCAGCTCCAACACCTCGTTTGTTGCGGCTCTTTTCGTGTGCATCGCGTTTACCTTCTTGCCGGCGTCTATCGTGGTTTTCTTGGCCAAGGAGAAGCAAAAAGAGCACAACTCGAAGCACCAGCAATTGGTCTCCAGCGTATCGTTGCCCGCCTTCTGGCTGTCCAACTACATTTGGGATATGACCATGTACATTTCCCCTGTGTATCGTCGCTGATTCTGATCAATGTGTTCGAGATCTCGGCGCTAACTGGCCAGGACTGCGATAGCTGCTCGTCCGAGACCTTCCCCGCCGTGATTCTCCTGTTCGTGCTCTTTGGTCTGGCCATCTGTCCATTCATGTACTGCCTGTCGTTCCTTTTCAAGGAACATGCGTCCGCGCAGACGTTCACGATCGTTCTCAACTTTATGATTGGCGTGGTGTTGATGATCACGTCCTTCATCTTGGACCTGTTCGACTCGACTTCCGACGTCAACTCGGTACTCAAATTCTTCTATCGCTTCTCGCCGCTGTTCAACCTCGGCAACGGACTCCTCAGTATGGTCACGAATGACGTCGACAGCATCCAGTACAGCGAAGACGGCACGACAAGTCCGTTCAGCACAGATGTTATGGGCTGGGAGTTGCTCTTTCTCGCGTTCTCAGCGATCGGTTTCTCTTGTCTGACGCTGTATCTCGACTACGCCAAAACCTTCGCGAAGACCAAGGACCACGACCACGGAAACGAGGATGAGCACAACGAAATTGACGAAGACGTTCAGAAGGAGGCAGACCGTGTTGCTGCTGGAGACGCGGACGAAGATGCCGTCAAGCTCGTTGGACTGCGGAAGATCTACCCTGGTGGCAAGGTGGCTGTGCGCAACCTCTCGTTTGGCTTGAAGCGCGGCGAGTGTTTCGGATTCCTTGGTATCAACGGCGCTGGCAAGACCACCACGATGAAGATGCTCACGGGTGACGTTCAGCCGTCACACGGAACGGCTACGCTGGGCGGCTTCGACATTTTGTCGCAGCAGATCGAAGTTCGCCGTCAGATTGGATACTGCCCACAGTTCGACGCCTTGTTCGATCTTCTCAGTGTTCGCGAGCACCTCGAGTTGTTTGGCGCTATCAAAGGCATCCCACAGGCGTCGCTGGACCGTGTCGTGATGGAGAAGATCCAGCAGCTGAACCTCGGCGACTTCGAGCACAAATTGGCTGGAAGTCTCAGTGGCGGCAACAAGCGCAAACTGTCCGTGGCTATCGCGATGATTGGCAACCCGGCCATCATTTTCCTGGATGAACCGTCCACTGGTATGGACCCGGTGTCTCGTCGCTTCATGTGGGACGTTATCGCCGATATCTCTACGCGTGGCAAGGAGTCGACCATCGTTCTGACGACACACAGCATGGAATATTAGTAGATGTGAGGAAACCGTCGTATATTGAGAAGTGAGAGGAAGCTAACTACGTTCTACTCGTACCTTGCTTCTTCATTCATCCTCACACCTTATTCCGCAGTAGTCCCATCCGGAGAGCGGGCGGGCGAAATACCACTATACCGTAACCGTGGTTACACTCGGTTACAGATCTTCTTCTAACACTCCTCCTCGCTCGTCGCGCTCGCCAGCTACTACTCCAACATGAAAATCCTCCGAAGCTCGTCCAATCTGGCTGCCGGAAGCGCCTTCGTGAGAAGGTCGGCCTTCATTAGTCGTGACTCCACATATCCTGGTTTGATCACACCTCGCCGTGCAAAATCGCAGATGAACTTGACTCGGATGTCTACGTGCTTTGCACTGGACATACTGTCTTCGGTCTCTAGCTGCCTGATGGCGGCCTGGTTGTCCATATACATGGTCATTGGCTCTACCACCGCAAACTCCAGCTCCCTAACGAGCTCTCGCAGTCCAAGCAGCTCACGTCCGACATTTGATGCTGACGTAAATTCTGCTTCCATCGTGGATAGAGACACTCCAGTCTGTTTCTTACATATCCACTGCACGATGGCCCCGTCGAGAGTGATAACTCCGCCGGTCACCGACTTCCTGTCGGCCTTATCCGCCGCGAAATCCGCATCACTCCAGCTTTCCAGACAGATCCGTCTTCCACTGGCTGCGTCTACTCGCATTTTGACCTTAAGTTCCTTTGTCTGCTTCAAGTACCTAGCGATCCGCTTCGCAAGCTTCCAGTCGTTTACGGTAGGCTGATGGGTGCGTCTCGTGGCCTTGTGGACCGCAAAGCTAATGTCTGGTCTCGTACAGCGAGCTATCCATAGCAGGCTGCCGACGAGAGACTGGAAACTTCGTTTTGTTGGCTCTCCGCGCCCTCCTGACTGCATCAACAGCTGCGGTGCTCCTTATTCGGCTTCGTTACATTCTTCTCCGATTGGTGCGCGTACTCCGTTTGCGTCCGCGAGCCCGTACTGCTCCAGTAGCTCTTCAATCGCAGCTTGCTGATCCAACGAGTAACCGTCCGATTCATGAAGCTCTACACGCATGCCCAAGAACTTTCGTACCACACCCAGATCCTTAATGGATAAAACACTCATCGCTTGAAAACAATCTTCGACTAGCTCTGGTTTGGAGGCCGTCACTAGAAGGTCATCCACATACACTCCTACCAGAGTCATGTCGCTGCCGTGCTTCTTGTAGTACAAGCACATGTCGGTAACGCACCTAGTGAAACCGATCTCCTCCAACTTAGCGTGTAGTAGCTTGCTCCACAAGCGCCCCGCTTGCTTCAAACCATACAGCGACTTCTTGAGCCGCAGCACCAGCTTGCTGCTGGTGTCACGCGAGAGCGCGTAGCACCGCCTCAGATATTTGCATGCCCTTTGGTATAGCCAGATAAATCTCCAAATGTTGCTCTTTGTCCGCCTTGACGTACGCGTTTGGTAATGTCCCCGTGTCGGGCAGGCACACGCCAGCGCCGAGCAAACACCGGCACTATCTTTACGGTGCTCAGCTCCATTTCCGCCGCAAACGTGAGGTTGTAATCAATGCCAAAGAGCTGTTCGTTTCCGCAAGCAACCAACCGAGCTTTGAACCGCTCGATGGCGCCGTCGGCGTCCGTCTTGGTCTTAAAGACCCATTTAGTGTGCAGTACGTGGCTGCCAGCTGGCGGTACCTCGACTGTCCACACTCCATTCTCTTCAAGAGCTCGCACCTCTTCTACCATAGCAATTACCCACGCGTCCTTGAGCCCACTCTTCATTGCTTGTCCATAGTTCTTGGGGTCCGCCTCACGCACGTTATTTACCACGTCGTGTATCGCCCCATCCTGACTATTATCGTCACTAGTCGTTCCTGCTCCAGCAGCCTTTTGAGTAGTCGACCTCGTCCGATGCCTTTCCCGTGTCCAACCGCCCTTGGACTTCCTTTTGACTTTCTTTTTCCCTTTCGATCCCGCTCCCGTACTGGCAGCATTCGCATTGCGGTCTTCCTCGTTTGTCTCTTCCGACTCCTCGAGGTGTACGCGCCTCAGCTGCTCGTTCTGTACGTCCGTGAGCGTCTCCACATTCCGTACGTGCTGGGTCACCACGACCACTTTGTCCTTAGGGATGTAGACTCTGTATCCCTTCATCTCATCGCTTTTACCAACGATTATCGCAGCTTTACCGCGTTCTCCTAGCGACTTGTTCTTGGCGTCTGTGTGTACCGTGCACGGAGACCCAAACACCACGATGTCGCTGAGGTCGGGGGTGCTCTTCGTGAGCATCTGCAACGGCGACTTGGAACCCGGGGTTGGCCTTACTCGGGCTCCTATTCAGTATGTACGCCGCGTACTCTGCAGCGTCTCCCCAGAAGCTGAGTGGCAGACCACACGCGAACACCATGCTTCTCACCATGTTCATAATGGTGCGGTGCATTCGTTCTGCTTTTTCGTTGCTGGCTTGATTCCTGGGCTCGCTTACTTGCCGCGCAATGTCAGTTTCTTTACAAAACAAATCTAGAGTCTGGTATTCACCTCCTCCATCCGTCCGCAGCACATGGATACGACAGTTAAACTGGCGCTCAAAAAACGCCATGAAGTGTTTAAACTTCTGAGCAGCAACGTCCTTCGTCCGTGCCAAGAAGATCCTGCAATAGTTCGTCCTGTGATCGACGAAGTTCACTATGTACCTGTTGCCGAGTCTGTCTCTTGGCGTCATTGGTCCCTTGAGATCTGAGCATATAACACCGCCAATGACGTCGATAGGTGCGTTGGCTCCTGTGTCCTTCCTGGACTGTTTGTTCTTCGTTTGCTTTCCTTGTGCGCAGGCCAAGCAGTTCGCTCGCTTCTCATCCGTGAGAAAGATTCCAGACGCAGGATTCTTGGCCATCTTGAGAATAGTATCGTAGTTGAGATGTCCTAGGCGGCGGTGAAAGTGCATCAGCGTGCCCCTCTGTACGTCTTGTCCTACCTCCTCATTCTGTTCGCTTGGCGCCAGTACCGACATGAGTACGTCGCCGGCGCTTCTTTCACGCCCCTGTACTTGCGCGCGCACCACCAACACGTTGTTGACTTTCTCTACGTCGAACACTGCTGGTCCTCCAGTCATTGCAGCAACTACACGATGTTGTCCTCGGTAGTCAATCTTGTAGCCTTTCTTCTCTAGCATTCCGTAGGAGATAATGTTCTGCTCCAAGTTCTCTGCGTACTGAACATCCAGTAGTCCCACCGTAGTTTTCTTTCCCATAGCCATGGTTTCCAGCACTATGCTGCCACGCTTGGTTACCCTCAGAGCTCCTCCGTCGGCAGCAACACACTCGCTCTCGAAGTCCTCTGGGTCTTCAAGCAAGTCCTCGTCGTTAACGAGGTGCCGACTTGATCCAGTGTCGAGGATCCATACACCTTTTTCATTGACTGAGTTATCCACTGCCAGGACAAAATCCGCTCTGGCGCCTCGCTCAGTCCCTCCTCGTTTGTTGTTCGGGCACAATGCCTTTAAGTGCCCAACCTTTCCGCATTTAAAACACTTCCTGTCGTCTATGCGATCATCGTGTACGTTGTTCACAACGTCACGTCCCAGGTTCTTACCTCGTAGCTCGATCTCCGTGGACTGTGCAAAGTGGGCCAGCTCCTCCGCTTGCCGCAGGTAATCCGTCCGGCCAAGGTTCAGTCTGGACAGCATCGACACTCTCATCGACGCGTCCGCGTAGTGGACGATGTTGTCCAAGACGAGGTTGTCGGCGCCTCCACACGCCTCACTCACAGCCACCAGGTAGAGATAGTGCTCAGTCCAGCTGCGCTTGGAGCTCTTTGGCGCTGTAAACATCTTCATGCTCTGGGCGGGCGTTATCTTAGTCGCGAACGTGTGCAGCAATCGCTGCATGGCGTGCTCCAACGTCGGCTCCTCTTCCCACCACCCCTCAACCTGCTGGTTGTAGTATCTCTCAGCCATGCCGGTAAGGTGATGACCGAGGACATCCACCTTTACTTCCTCTGTCCACGTGAAGCCACTTGCGCGTTCCGCAAATAGTATCTGACGCACGAACCGTTTGCCCCAAGACAGAAAACCACTGCCGAGGCCTTGATACAGCTCCTTGCCGTCGAAGTGACGGATGCCAAGCTTCCGTTGGCGCGTATCCGGCACACGAGGAAAACCCTGAGCTGGAGCCGGCATGCCGTGCGGCATGGTTGGCGGCTGAACGTGCGCCTGGTACATGCGCGGGGGCACGTAATGCTGTGGCAGCGCTGGCTGAGGAGCTGTGCCATCTCCACGTTAGCCGCTGCGTTCTTGAACCCGTAGCCGCGCTGCTTCACACCGAAGTACGTGGCTGGAGACATTGCCGGGGAATTCCTTGTTGGCGTCCTATCCAGTGCTTCTCGGTCCATGGCCCTTCCTAGGCCTATGGCCGACTCGAATACACTTGGCTCCCTTCCAGCGATTCGCTGCTGCTCCTCCTGTCGCTTCTGCGACTCCTCTAGGCGCTCCATGCGCTCTGTGAGGCCGGTGAGGAGATCCACCAGCTTCTGCGACTCCTCTAGGCGCTCCATGCGCTCTGTGAGGCCGGTGAGGAGATCCACCAGCTTCTGCTGTGGGTCCCTCGTCTCCTTGACTTCGTCGTCGCCTCCATACTTGCTGCTGTTGGTCCTTTCACGACCGACATCTGCGTCCGGATGCCCGCGGGCTGACTCCGCGGCGACAGTATCGTTGCTTGGGCTCATAACCTATTAGTAGATGTGAGGAAACCGTCGTATATTGAGAAGTGAGAGGAAGCTAACTACGTTCTACTCATACCTTGCTTCTTCCTCTGGCCATTCATCCTCACACCTTATTCCGCAGTAGTCCCATCCGGAGAGCGGGCGGGCGAAATACCACTATACCGTAACCGTGGTTACACTCGGTTACAGATCTTCTTCTAACATGGAAGAGTGCGAGGCTCTGTGCTCGCGTGTCGGTATCATGGTCGGTGGTCGTCTTCGATGCTTGGGTAGTGTGCAGCACCTCAAGTCTCGCTTCGGTGACGGCCTCGTGTTTGACGTCAAGCTGGACATGCCCAGTGCGGGTGAGCTCGAGTACTGTTCCGTTCAGATTATCCTCTCTGTCGTTATTTAAAGTTTTAAATATTACTACTTGAAGGCTCGACAATTTCTAATCCTTTCATTGATTTTTTATTATAAAATGTGAAAGGCTTTACTTTAGAAAATGGCTCTTTCGGGAGAATAAAAGCTAGCCTTAGCTCTCAAATCGTCCTACGGGTAGGACGATTGTCCTACCGGTGCGTCAGAGTTTTCAGCTCGTACGTCATTAATTGGCTATTCATTTGAGCCGTGTGACTGGTTCTTTTGATAGCCGAAGGGCAGCTTTTGTTTCCGCCATTCGAAGCAAAGCAAACGGACACGTAATGCAGCCGCCATTTACTCCAGGAGATCGCGTAGAGGGAAAGTCTAAGAAGCTCGCGGAGCGGCGTGGGGTCGTACTTATAGTAAACAAGGAGTCAAGTATGCGCTCGTACAAGGTTCAGTGGGACTCAGGGATTGCAGAGACCATCTCAGCGCGCTCAATACGTCGCGAAGTGGAAGTAGCTGCTTGGACACCATCTGACCTCGCCCGAGAAGTTCCTGATGAGGAAGGAGACGCAGGTGTTGACGCTGCAGACTCTAGATCGGACATGAGCATTAGTGACAGTTCGTCAGATGAATAGAGAGAGAATGCTGCTAATAGCATCATTACTGTCGATGGTGGTGATAGTGGATTGTCGAGAGCCGAGAATGAAGACGACGGAAGTGTGTATGCCCACGGGAGACGATGGATACATTGTGATGCTGTATTAATTGACCCCGCGGATTTTGTCCTTGCGCGTAAGGCATCAATTCACTGGCCATCGCATTTGCTGCTGGGGGAACGTTCGTTTGTATCTTACTTCTATCTCATGTACCCTATGGGGTCGTTGCAGACTACGATACAAGAAACGAATACGCTGCTGGTGGAGAGACGCCAAGGAGTTATCGGTCGAGGTGAATTCTTTCGCTGGATTGGCAGCAGGTTGGCTATGACTCTTGAGCCCAGACGCGGCCCCCTAACGGTATATTGGAACGCGTCCGTGCCAGAAAGAAGCGTGGGAACTGCTGCAAATTTTGGTCAGCTCTATGGAATGACGTGCCGTACTTTTCAGAACATTCAAAGCGCTCTTCGGTTTGCGCTAAGCCAGGCACCAGCTGACGACCCGTGGCAGGCCGTTAGACTTCTAATTAATTCATTTAACGAGCAAAGAAAAAGGGTTATATCTCCTGGAGCGGTGCTATTCGTGGATGAATGCATGAGCTCCTGGCAAGGAAGAGAGGAGAAGTATACACATGACGGAATCCCCCATCTTACCAAGATCCAGCGAAAACCCGAGGGTGTTGGTGCGGAGCTGAAATCTATTGGTGATGGGGACACTGGAATTTTGCTAGGTCTACTTATAATGGAAGGTGCGCAGCGGCAACGTCAAAAAGCATACAATGCCGAATTTGGAGAAGGTACTGCTGTTGTGCTGCGACTTGCTCAACCTTACGCCGGCAGCGGTCGCACCGTCGTCGCCGATAGTGCCTTCGCATCTGTGAAGACACTTGTTCAACTCAATTCAATGATGGGACTATATTTCATGGGTATGGTCAAGACTGCGACTAGAGAATATCCTATGGCCTATCTAAAAAGTTGGTCTAGTGTTTCTCGGCCTCGTGGCAGTCACACAGTAATGGAGAGCAGCTGCTCAAATGGATCCAAAATGTACGCACTTTGCTGGAATGATCGAAAGCCCAAAGCGATAATATCTAACAGAGGAACCACACTACCGGGTTCTGATAGTGTGCGTGCTCGACATCGGCGTGTTGTTGAAGGTGGCGAAATTCGCACAGAGCGCTACGAAAAAAGAATACCTCGGCCGTACATGGTGGAGCTTTTCTTCCGACATTTTTCAACTATTGACGTGCACGACCATTATAGACAGGGGTCACTAGAGATGTAGCGTCAATGGCTCACCCATTCGTGGGCGCACATAATATTTGCCACAATTCTCGGAATGGTTATAGTGGACGCCTATCTTGCTTATCAGCACGAGACAAAGAGCAATAATATCGTGGCCTGTTCCACTGTTGCGTTTGGCGAATTCGCTTCCCGATTGGTGCACCAGTTAATTTCAATGACTATCTGACAGGCCGAGTGAGGAGAGATGGTAATGCTGATTGTGATATGAATGACACCAGCGTTCCTGCTCACACGCTGCTGGTCTTAGGAGACCGCCCTCAATACCAACGGCTGAAGAAGACACCGCAACGAGCACAACGACGCTGCAAGATATGCAAGAGGAAGGCGTCGTTCTATTGTACCACATGCTCAGACTGCAATACGGATAGCTATTATGCGCTATGTGGAGCGATGACAGGTAGAACGTGCTACCACCAGCACCTAGCAGCATCACAAGACAGCTAGTATAGGTAAGATTAAAACATACTTCTAGGAAGTACCATTGTAAACCACCACTCTTCAGCCTGTTCTACCCGTAGGATTTATGGGCGTCCTACCGGTAGGATTATTAACAGGCGAACTAAGGAACCTTAGTAAGACGGCGTTCTTTTTTTTATTATCTGACATTTAATCGATAATCCGACTTATTAATAGAGCGCTGTCCAAATAGAAAGCGACCTATTTTTTGGTTGCCAATTTTTTCTGCTTTTAGAAAAAGGAAGTGCCTACGTTCACCAGTGTTTTTGCTGCGAGAAAAGCCAAATTAGGGTTACCGAGATACCGCTGGGCAGCTGTCTATTTTTTTTTAGTTTTTAGAGATTTTGTGTCCCTTCTGCCTTCCACTAAAAAAATAACCTCCGCCCCAGCCTTCTCCGCTGAGCAAGCAGTTCCCTCGGGGAGCGATGTCCACGCAGAAGGCGAAGAAGCGTGCCCATGCCAGCGACAGTGATGGTAGCGAAGGCACCAGAGTCTCTTTCTGCCAGCTCAGCGGGGAGGTTTCGTCTTGGGGCGCGATTCATGAAGAGTTTAAAACGTACGTGCTCGTGGATCTATACCTGTGGTTTTCTTGCGCTAATATGCATTCTCTACAGCAGGTATTAGGACGAGACGCATCAGCTATACAAGATTTGCTCTACTAACTCTGTAGCTGACCGCAACAAACAGCGTCAGCTTTCGTCAAGTCGACGAGGGAAAACATCACATCTTTTCGACGAGACTCACAAGTTCTATACGAAGACGCTTATCTGTACGCACGGGTGGCCGTTCAAGCTCAGAGGAAAGGGGTCAAGAATCAGCCACAACATATGCTCCATCGAGTGCCCAACAAAGCTGAACGCAGTGCTTGTCCACGTCAAGGAGCACGAGTATAAGGTTCGGGTTACATCCCATATTGCGACGCACAGCCATAACGTCGGACGGGACGTCTACTACTCCTACGCTGAGGCTCGTAAAATAACGCCCCCTGGAACGCGAGGTGTGGTCAAGACACTGGTGCAAGGTAAGCGAACGAGTACTGCTTTAAAGGTAAAATTGTTTACAGGATTTGTGTCTGATTATAGGCGGATACAAGAAGGAAAAATCCTGCGATATCTAAAAGAAGTGTCGGGCTACCCAGTGCTGCCTAAAGATGTGGAAAATCTATTCGCAAAAATGCGTCGGGAGACGTACACGTCAGGACACGACAATGAGCGAGTGACACAGGTCTTGCGAGACTTTAGCGAACGCCCTGGAAACGCTGTAAATGTTTTCCCGCGATAAGGCAACTGGCCTTACGTCGTGTATTACTTTTCAGACGGCGCACATGAGAAGGATGGTACGCAAGTTCCTCGAAGCGATCTGTGGTGATACTACTTACGGGCCTAATATTTATCGGTAAGGTGCTCCTCAAGATTTCGTTCGGATCACCAATGTTTGTGAGCCTCTCACTGACACGCGCACGAATTTGTGAACTGTTTACGCTCATGTAGGTATCACCTGTTTAGCTTTATGGTCACAGACAAGTTCGGGTGTAGATCATTTGCGCAACACGCACTTGTTGATGGCGAAAGCAATTGAGCATGTTGCACGCGGTACAAGCTTTCTAGCAGAATAACCCAGTGTGGACAGACGTGAAAGTCATCGTAATTGACAAAATCTTCACTGAGTTGGCACTGCTACGTGAAGAGTTTCCGTGCGCGACAGTTATTCTCTGCCATTTCCACGTCATCGACTATCTCAGGCAAGAATTTAGCAAGAAAGACTACGGACTTTCTGCGTTTGAGAAGCTGTACATCAAAAATATTGTCACGATGATGATTCATGCACAAAATGAGAGTCTTTTCTATGATTACCTGTCCGCCTTGGAGAAACTGTGTGCAGGAAAGCCATCTTTCCTTGACTATTTTACTGAGAATTGGCTTAACGGCAAAAAACCGTGGTGTACGTTCGAGCGTGGAAACATTCCTCACCTCGACAATAACACGAACAACCGCTTGGAGGCTAGTTGGGGCTCTGCCAAGGACTTACGGCATCGACATATGGCCACGGACGAGTGCATTGACCACCTTCTGCTCTTACCACAGTCCGCTGAAGATCCGTACACTGCCAAAGTTAAGCGCGTGGGGTTTCGATACAACCAGACCTATGATGAAGAGATGAGTATGTTGGCAAAGAGGTGTACGACACGTCGAGTGATGAAAGCTCGCCAGGTGTATTTACCATAACTAGTGCGAAATCGGGCGGGCAATACGCAGTCAGCTTGGTTTAAGCCACTTGCAGTTGCGCCTTCGATCAGATCGTACTGCTTCCTTGCAGCCATATGCTATTTCTAAGGTGGCAAAAATCGGGCATGCACTCAATCATTCCGTATGAGGCAATACCAGGTCGGTGGCTGCTTGCAGACGAGGACGAAAAAGATGATGCAGCCCCTGTTGACGTCACGCAGAAGCGTTACGTCCACGACTTTGAAGCTTTCCTCATCGTGTCCTCGGTCATAATGAAAAATATCGGTCAGTATTTTCCGTGTGCCAGAGGATCGCAGAAGTCGTAGCCGACAAGGGATCTCAAAATTTTTGTGCTTGGCTCGACATCTTACGGAGTCGGAGAGAGTTGCTCGTCATAACGACAAGCCACCAGTGTGCCATGCCGGCACTGATGGGGAACACGCCGCTAGTGCAGAGGAAGCTGGTGAGTGTCACAAACATTGGTGAGTGTTGGTGAGTGTGTCACAAACGTTGGGGATCCGGAGGAAAAAAGGTGTGAACAAGGCAAACGTATTGGTGAACCAGTCACAAGCATTGTTGAAAATATCACCAACACTGGTGAGCTAGCGACCAGTTCAGAGCATGACGGTGAAATGGCTGCTACTCTTGATCTGACTTCGTCACCGATTCCTATACCTGCGTCTCCTTCGGTTCGAGCAAAAAGAACGCTGAACCTTGACTATCTTGAGAGCGGTTTCGATGAAGGAATAGTCAACATTGTGTTGAATATTGCAAGTAAGCCGGCTGGACGTCCAAGGGAAAAGACATCAACAAAGAAGGCGAAGCGACGAAAGGAATTTGAAGAGACGAAGACACTTGTCCAGCAGGTCAGCACATACGGCTATATTAATCTGTCTGATTTACGGAAGTGTGTAAGCCAAAAGAACCTGTCGCTAAAGCAAGTTGGGCCTGTGTTCAGTGCAGCTCGGCTACAGCACACAAAACCATCTTCAGCGGCCCAAAGGACACGTAGTTACGCCAGGGATGACAAAAACAGTCGAATCAAGTATCCGGTTCGTTCTTCCAGAAGCTCTCGTGCACAAATCACAACCGGCCGGAAGGAATGCTACAGCTCGCGAGCTATCAGAGTCTGGACGTATGCCGCCACATGATGACATTATCGTATCAATCTTAGATGTTGGAACGTTCTCTCTCACCGATACCGACACCATGTACGAATGGCATTGTCTAAAGAAGAAAATTTCGGCGGCCCAAAAGCTGATGAAATGGGTTGAATCAAAACCCGATACAGAAACTCGCCGTGCAATCACCAGTCGTGTGCCCACCATAAATATGTACTCGGCATTTAAATCGAAGGTGGGGGAAACTATCGTACAGTTTGATGACTTGACAAAATTTGCAGGAGAGATATGGCTCTGTGATGGATGTGTTTTCGTGGCGGCTTTAAAAATGGTAGATGTTTGGATTCGTGTCCGAGATGGAAGAATTTCAGACGTGCACGTGGTGGATTCTGTATTTCTCGGCTTTGAAATTGATGCTGACCGAGCACGAATGATCGACACGAATCTGTGTGGGATGAGTAAAGTAGCAGCTACCCGCGCTATCCTGGTCCCTATCTATATTGCTGTAGATATTAGGCACTGGTGCGGGGCAATTATCGACTTTGGCAGCAAGTTCATCTGGATTTACGACCCAAAACGCAGAAACGACTATCTTGACGAAGTTGAAGCAATTGTACTGAGAAAATTGGTGCCGCTGATTGAAAAAACTTGGGCGCTGACCATTCGACGCTTATCGGCATGGTACCTAGACGTCGGGCATAACTGCGGCGTATTTGTTGTCGAGACGTTTCTTAACGTCGCAACTAACACCAAGCAGGGCGAAATGCTACAGACTTGACCCCTGATCACATTTCCACGACGGACCTGGATGAATGCAGGTACATCATGTTCCAGTCTGTCTTTATGGACATTGTAACTAGCTTAGACGCATAACTAAGTACATCAATTGCACCATTTCATTTACAGGGGGTGTAGCTGTATGGATGCACTCATATCTCGCTTCGAAACTCCACCAGGAAGTATTGTTAATATCGTAGTGCTAGAGGTAGCAAAACGCTGTGGGGTGCATCAGTTTAATCGACTTGGTGCAGTGGCTCGCGACGTGTTGTGTAGTGTAAGTTCATCGCCAAGCTCGTAGACTTTTTTTCGGAAGTACCGTTGATACCGGTATTGCCCTGGGTCGGATCCCTTAAAGCAAATGGCTGTTTTCTACCCAAAAGTTGGTGAACGTAGGGAGAGCCTTGAAAAAGTGAAGTCAAATACATTGTTGGATTGATCAAGGGCCACACTAATTTATTCTAATAAACTTATCTAAATTCATACTAGCCCCTCTGATAGGTTGTATCTCGCCAATTGGTGTCGACACCGTCTTTTCTATTTATCTTTGGGATTGATCACTAAAGATTGGATCAAAGTAAAAAAAAAGAGACTCGCACACAAATATCCGAAAAGACACATATCTTCTAAAATAGATACCAAACACCATTGTTAGAGCGTGTTCACTACGATACTGGAAATAGAGATGAAGGCAGCAGATCAACATCTCCAGCTCTGGTTTGTCCGCCACAGAAAATTTTCTAGCTAAATTTCGAGCAATCGAATAGGTGCAACGCCAGTCATGCCAGCGCATCCAACGAGGGCTGCTCCGCGCGCTAAAGCAGGTCTCCACGGCGGCGAAGCGCTGTCGCCATTGGCATCTACGTTTGAAGCAGCTGTGGAAGCAATATAGGTGATGTCAAGCCTCGAGGGTCAGCTGTAGGGCGTGAATAGTGTCGGCGACGTGCCGGCCACTTTTGTGTCGCTCGCCCAGACTTCAAAAGCGCCACCGGCAGCTCTGATACCCCCTTCGGCATGTAGCACCTCGGTGGACGACGCAGCCCTTGTATCTGCCTCCCTGCAGTCGAAGAGCTGCGAGAAGCGAGCGAAGAAGGCTGCTTCCGACGCATCACCACAGCCAGTGTTCGCATGGATCAAAGGCAGCGGAATCCTTATTGCGGGTGAATTTGTGACGATGAAGTATCGTTTTCAGGGCCTGTAGAAAGTTTAAGAGATTACTTGAGCTTATTAAAATACTTTACAAATGTATGTGAAACAAATATTGCAAGTTAGGCTGCGATATAACTGTGTCAGAGTGTTTGATTGCTGGATCTTAGGAGCTTGAAACAGCTCACAAACGTAGAGCGCTGCAGCCTGTTGTAGAGGTGTCGCTTGGAATTGACTCCAGCGACAAGAATATTCTACCAGTAAAGCAAACTAGTGCTAAGCAAAAACGTTTTCTTGGTGCATCGAAGGTTAGCTTCAAACCGGATCTCACAACTGGCGGACAGAGACATGGGCTCCAATTCCAAAACTATCACAATGCGGATCTGCCTTTTGGGCCTTGGAGGCGCAGGGTCACAAGTTGCAGAAAGCAAGACAACCGTCTGAGAATGTGAAACTTATATCTTTCCGTCCAACCCTCTCTACCTCATGAAGCTAGAGACGGAAATGAGGTACACTGTCCAGTTGTGCTGTTGTTACTACCACAGTTTTGGCCCATCATCTATTAGTAAAAGCTTACTCGTTGATTGATCTCCATATCCAGTATCGTAGTGAGCACGCTCTTAGTAGTTTCAACACAGAAACAAAGGACCGACAGCTTCGTTTTGGTTTGTTATTTGAGCAAATTCCAGATGGCTCAGACTTGCCAACAGTGGCTGGTCCCACCACAATGGATGCAGCCAGCTCATTTTCTGACTGGATTGCACGAGATGGTGGGGCTGCTGATACTACTATGCATGAAACGATTGCAGCTGGCGTACAAATGCACGATGGTGGAGAGCAATCGGATGAAGAGATCAATTGTTTGGATGGTGCTGCCAATTTTCATGCACGTCTCGATTTTCAGCTACAATGACACGCAATTTCCGCAAGGGAACCCCCTTTCAGGATTGCGGGGCCCCTAGCCGATTTGTTTTCGCTACCTAGTGTTTATTCATAACTCAATAAATCGATCTGAGCCTATTTAGCTTACTCTTGGCTCAACCTTGTGTTCTCTTCCGACGTAGTTGATACAACAACGTCGGGAAACAATATCGAAACTCATAACCGAGCTGCGCGCGGAAATATCGAAGCACTTTGGCTTAACCGATCCTTCAGCCTTTATGCACAACTCACGTCATGGAAGCTAGAGATTTACGGGTGGGCTATCAAATTATACAATAGATGCTTGTTTCATTTGTATATAAGCTGATTTAATAATATAAAGTATCATCACTAGGATTATATGACCATGAACTAAAGCGTCAGTCACCTAGCCAGCAACATAATAAACTACGTCGTCTGTGGGCCCATTTGACTGCTGTTCTGCTACACTTTCTTCCGAAGAAGAGACTGATCGGTATGTAAGACCTACAATAACGATATGTGCAAACGATAAGCTGTATTTGGTCGACATGAGATCACTAACGGCACCATGTCGACTTTGACCATCATAGTCGTGAGATATTTCGTACTTGTGGCCTCATCCAAAAGAAGACTCGTCGGCTCAATTTTTTAGAAGCGCTCCATAAACTAAAAAGGGGTTATTCAGACCACCTCTACTTGCATAAACAGAGACTGCAGTCCGAATCGATAATGATGTAGTTGAAATCGCTTAAAAATGCATATATCGACGAAAAAGGCGGAACACGCCGTGAAGGCCGTCCCAGTAGCGTCTCCGTCCTCGCCACCTTTGCTCCGCCGTACTAGCAGCAGCATAACAGAATCAGCCACTCCCTGTTAAACTCACATTGCTAGCTACCATAGATTTATTCCACCGAGTCCGCTTGCTTATTTCATTTGTCGGTCGCTCTTTCCTCTCAGGACATAGTTCTACCAAACCCAACGTCTCCTCCGCTACTATGCCCACCCCCCATAGGTTTTTCTCGAGAGCACAGCGCATCTAAGCAGCATTAGCACTTGAGCGAGAGAACCGCACACGACATGACATAATACACACACCATCCAAGTGCAAAGCCGACAGTGTATTTCACGGAGATCCGGAGAGCAGGGCCATATTGACTCTCACTTTAAGATTTGCGCAGTCGAGCACAGAGGCATAAGCAAACGTGAGTACGGAGAAGTGCGAGACAGCGGATGAGGTACACGAAACAGTCAGAGGACCAACACGAGAGGAAAGAAGGAGACTAGAGAGGAGAGGTGCGACTGGACGGACAATCAGCGGTAGGTGCACTGGTGGACGCGGGGAGCAACGTAAGCGACGGGCGACCAAACGAAGAGGAGAGAATCCTGGGTTATTGTGTGGCCGCAATTCGTAGGGTAGACGCCAGAGGCGTGATCCAAGTGGCTTTAGTTGGCGAGGTTTAACATGACCCGAATCGTCGGTGATTTGCGTGGACAAAGTTGCACGGATGGCGGTTAAAAGTACAGATGCAAGGAGAGTGGATGCTCGACAAGTTACGGACGCGTGGCGAGTCAGGAGCGTAAGAATAAGAATGAGTAGCGGTGTATTCCGGGGAAGAACGCCCAGAGAAGAGCCGTGGCAATAGGTCGAAAGCTGAGAGTGGGAGTCAGGTGAGTGACAGCACGCCACCGAGAGCGAGTTCGCGGCGGCTAGTCACAACAGGTCAGAGTCACAGGAGATGAGGGGAGAAGTAAATAAAATAGAAGCGAGAGTTTCGACACATTTGCGAGGGGCCCACAGAGTGTGTGAGCTGCATTGAGACAGGCTACCCTACAGATTGAACTACTGGTAGTCCACCGCAGGAAGCACGGACAATATACGATCCGCCAGTAACGGGGCGTAATCGAGTTGTAGCACTTTTATTGGGTTTGGTATTGGAAGTGACTTATCTTCTGTATAAAAGCTTAAATAGGCAGTACAAGCGTGTATTTAGTGCAGGCCATTTATATCCTTCGCATTGATTCGAGCTAGTTTCAGAAACGACCCATCAAATCGAGCACGACGCTAAACTAAATATATTGTGTAGCGCTCGTAGAAATGCTATTTGAAGTGCAGGTGATTCTGGGTGGAAGATGAAGGTACAGTGAAAGCTAACAATAATAAAGAGACTTTGTCAAGATCTCTAGAGTAATTAAGTATGAAGCTAGGGGCTCAGTCTTTTGTAGAAATGATTGCACTGCTTACTCGGAACTCAGCATTTTGTAGCGACTGTTCTAAATGAAAGAAGTCATTTTAGGCACATGGGGGTTCAGGTTTTTTTGAATAATTATCTCGCCGAAGCGGAGGCCGGAAGGCAAACATCTGGAATAAAACATAAACTACCGCCGCGTAGCCGCATCTTTCTGCAAGTAGATAATTGAGCGGGGTGACATCAGCAAGATAAATTATTGTGCGGGGATGTGGTCAGATATGGAAATGACCGGTATTAATACATGTACTGGTATTGCCATTTATGTTTAAGCTATGTGATTTCTGAGAATGTCTGAGCATTTCTGGGCATTAATGAAAGCATTTATGATTTTTTGGCTTAATCCAATGCTAGGTCAGCTCATGTTCAGCTCGGAACGTGACGAACATCGTGGGCAGTGGTTATTTGATGAGTGCCTGGTATAATGGATAGCTTTCTGGCCATTTTTGGTGAAGTCAAGCAAGTTACAGCAAATGTCTAAACTTTAGTCGTGAAATTGAATTCTCTATGATGATCACCGATGCGTGCGCCGCGCTTAGATCACATCTAGCTATGGTGATCTGCTCTTTCATAGTAACCATATTTATCCTGCTCTGTTGGTTGCATTGCAGCGCACGCCATTGCCGATCCACTTGCTCCGCTATGCACCCTATAGTTTCTTTCTGCGCTGAACAGACAGACCATACTCATTAACCTTGCTGACTCGGACGAATCAGTTATGACGACAACATTGCTCGAGCGCACGAAAGCATGAGCTGCAACTAGCCACACGGCTCTCATCGCGTGTTCGCCAGAACGAGCGACAGTAAGGAAAACGATTTTTGAAATGGTTGAGGCGAGTTTGAAACTACCGAAGAAAATCACTAGTTGCCGTCTTAACGTAACACGAACGCCAGTTTCCTTTATCTGTGCTCTCGGTGTTGAAGGGAATCGCCGGGGACCACCTAGTTGGACTTCATTCTCAAACTGGTCCGATAAACACCAAACAGCGATTACAAGTATCATGCCTCTCACGAAATGGTTCCGGGCCCACCAAGTCCGCAGCGCGGACGGTGATGTTGTCCACTGGACGGTTGAAGCTTCACACACCAGCAAACCCACGATCCAAAGGTCTCTTCGCTCCTGGTCACTTGGTTCGGTCTTGCATGCTGCTCGTGATGTGATTGCGAACGAGGAATCACAGTGTACAAGGTGCAAGTCTCGACGTCGATTTACGATCGATGGTCTTACATATCGCCACAAGCACGGACAAGATGGATGGAGCTGCAACGCCGTACCAATGGACTTCACATCGAGAGTAAATGGCGCAGCATTAAGGACTCAGGCGCACTTGTGCGGCGATTTTAACTTTGAGCTGGATCGAACTCACCTGATGTCAATTCCGGTCCCACCCCCATCGATCATTTTCATCGACTGCCCCCCATAGCCTAAAACGTACTACTTGTATTGGACAAGAAGGGAAAAGGACTGTGTTTAATAGTGAAGTCAGGATAGGTAACTGATCATTGAATTGAAACAATTCGAGCCTGCATTCTCGCATTTAGTTTCTAGCGGTGCCTATTAAGCAGCTGTATAATTTTTTTTAAAGAAAATAGTCTGGTGAGTGCAGGCTGGGTTCACCTACCCAAGCATCGCGTCTTTAAGTAAAATCAAAAACAAATTTTAGGATATTTAGGACGTTTAGAAGTGGTGCGTTTTTTCATACTTTAGCTATGAGATTCTAATTGAGAATACATGCACATGTACTATCAAATATATCGATGCTCGTGTATGTCTACATCTAGAGGACAGCCAGGTCAATCGATCACGGTATCGCTTCGAATATTTTACGCGTAAAGGTCGAAGCAAGTCGACATAACATCAACAGTTTTCCTTCATAATTGTACTTGGTGATGAAATTTATTACTGCTTGTCAAGCGCAATGCAGAATAGTCTAAAGCTAGAAAAGCAATAGAGAAGCGCCAATAGCATATGAAACAGTATGTCAACAAAAAGTGGTACCAATTTACAAAAAGAAGCCTCCATCATAGTAGAATTGTAAGTACTATATTTTATAAAAATGCAAGTATTTCGATCGCGAAGAAGACGCCATCGCGTTTGACATGAAGATGTCACGTTAATAGGTGTATGTTTCACAAAACAACGGGGCTGCCCCGGATTAGCGACTTTAGTCACTTAAAAGCGAGGCGTTCTTGGAGAATACATTATTTACAACTCCTGCAAAAAAAGTGCATTATGGGTTGCTGTCTGGACTCGTTCTATTTTAGTCGAGCGATCAATAGTCCATTGTAGGATAATAGCACTAATTTCACCAAAGCTTAGGATAATAAACAGAAACTTTTACAGAAGAAACGTGACCGACATATCATGTAACGTGACAACCCTTTCGTAGCTGGCCGTTAAATCGCCGACAGCGGTGCAGTCAAATGATGCCAGTGGCAATCCCAATATTTATCTTCGCTGATAATAAGTCTGTACATTATTTCTAATTGAGACGACTTGTCGCGCCAGCGTCTCTACTATAGAATATTTGCGAGCTGTATTGTGAAGGGGGAACGTTTCGAATCTGTTTGAGGTCTACTTAAGAAGCAGAATCCAAAAAAAAATACTTCGAGGTAATTAAAAAAATCAGAAACCAGAACCCAATCATCGCATTTTAATTGATGTAAACCTATCACCAGTGCTGACTCAGCACCAATGGCTGCCGACAAATAGTGAGTGGAACGTGATCAAACTTGAATACTGAAAGTTGCGGTCATCAGTGAAATATCCCGTTGCCGACTACTACATGTAGTACTTCGGCTCGATGGCTTACACCACCGTCTTGGCGCACAATTTCTTTGGCAACGGCAGCGAGTTCGTGACCCCCGTCGAGTTGGAGGACAAGTGCCGGGCATACGGCAATGCAGCTCTGGCTGAGCGTGTGACGGCGTCGCATCCTACCGGCTACAGCCTTGCCGCCGCCATGGAGCGTGACGGCTTCATCCGCGCAGAAGCCTTCTGTTCGTGGTGTGTGGAGGAGAGCCGCTTTGACGATCTGAACGACTACCTCGTGCGAGCTTTCGGCGCCGGTCAAGTGGTGGTGATGGAGCGCCAGAACGACTTCGCCCGCTTCAAGGTGCGCAGTGTTAACAAAGAGGTGAAGCTGTCGAAGATGTTCGCGCTCGTGGAAGACGTCAAGACCAAGATGCACATCCGCGAGTACAGCGTTTCGCAGACCACGCTGGAGCAGATCTTCAATTCGTTCGCCAGCCAGCAGGAGGAGGAACAGGGGGCTATTCGTGGCGTCTACCAAGGCCCTTAATAGTCCAGAAATTGTCGTAAACTTGGTTGCCAAGCTCTTGAAGTGCCACTTATCTTCTTTATTCCGTCGTTTATAAAAATGTTTTTGCTCTGTAAAATACCCTCTCAGTGGTTATATCATTACTTTCTCGAGTGTTGTTGCTGCTAAAGTACTACTTAAGTAGTAGCTAAGCTAAAAACAGAATAGTAATTCTTTTTTGAGTA
The DNA here is from genome assembly GCF_000142945.1 of Phytophthora infestans T30-4. Taxonomy (NCBI): domain Eukaryota; phylum Oomycota; class Peronosporomycetes; order Peronosporales; family Peronosporaceae; genus Phytophthora; species Phytophthora infestans. Next base: position 206,305 of record NW_003303756.1, read on the forward strand.
GTACGGGTACTACAAAGAATTAGTAGTACTGTAAGACAAGTGGCACTAGACAATTCAGTACAAGTGATTAGTCACCGAGGAAGCAAATTGTGAAATAATAGCGGGGGCCTCCTACACAGTATGATGAATTGAAGCTGATAAGATTGACAGGACGAGGGGCTCTTTTAATAAACGAGAGGTGTTCGGACTTTCATCCAGTGAGCGCCCTTATGAAGAAATCCATGCGTCAGATACTACTCGTACGTTTTCGTTGCTGGCGATCGCCGCGGCCACCGAGCTACTATGGCTCTTGCAGTGGATACTACTGATCCAGAGTTCCCTGTGGGGGTAGTTACTGACGAAGTGCTATCAATTCAAATGATTCTCAAGCGAAAGCAGGGCTTCGATGAAGCAGCGGCGACAGGTGCGAAATGGAAAATATTACGAGCGTGTCCACTGGCTGACGGTACGGGACAAGGAAGAATAGATCGGGAGATACTACGGGAGCAGCTCGCTTCCGTGGTGGATGACGTATTACGGCATCATCAAGAGCCCCTGGCTGTTGCGTCCACTTAAAGAACGGGTCCAAGATGCTAAAGCATCTTAGTTTTCGAGTGAGATGGTCCATAAAGACTTAGCAGCCTAATAGTTATTGACGACCAGAACACCATGGTGATGGTATTCACGACGACCCCACTATCAATTGTTTTTGTGGGGGAACGGTGAAACTGTTCCTGAATAGTGGCAGTGGCGGTGCTCAGACCCCGTCGACGGGGATATAAGGACCAGGAACCGGCATGAAGAGCTCCGGTGTTGAGACCCCTTCAGGTGACACTCTTTGTCTAATGGACAGCACGATAACGTTTACCTGATGTATATGCTCTTACATACCTTTTTGTGACGGTATGTGCATGCAGGTGTATGAACAGATACCGATTAGGGCAGGGGTTCCCGTTATTCACTGCCAATCGTACTGAGCAACATTGGAGTAAACAGGACTTTGAATAATCAATCGTCCATTTATGAATTATCGATGTAGGTTAATACCATTTGTATGAAACTCATTAGTATCATACTTACTGTATGTATCACTGGTACCGATGGTCGGCTTGGAGTAAGCAGAATTTTAGAATAATCAATCATCCATTAGATGTTCACTGTACATGTAATGAATTATCAAAGTACGTGATTACCATTATTATGAGACTTAATACAGCTGTATCATACTTACTGTAAGTATCAGTGGAAGTCTCGGAATCTCATTGGGCATGATCACTCCACATCTACACCCAATTCTCAAGAATGGGTGTTTTTGCATTGGTCATTCTGGAATTTCTTGCCACCCTTCCGAACAATCTCCGCTCGCTTTACCCTCCCAACAGCTCCTATTTCAGCAGCGAGGTGATTCGAAACGTAATTCAGCGCATCAACCCTCCCTGTGGGGGTTTCGTGATTCAAGGCGAATCGGATCCTACCCCATCGTTGACTCAGTCTAGCAGATTTCTATCGCGTGAATCTACTAAAAGGACATTCAACTCTACAGCAGATATATTGCCATCATCAAGCAAAAGGTAGAAAGTCACCCCAGAAGAACTTCACAGACGTAAACTCCGTCGCCGAGAGGTTTGTCGAGTGAATCAGCAGCGATACATGAACAAACAGCGCCAGCTACTGACGAGTCTAGAGGATGACGTTTGCAGACTTCAGGAGGAAGTCAAGGACCTTGAGTTGCAGTTCCACAGCGTAGCAATGGGCATTCCGACAGAACAGACCGTCTGGAGTGTTGCAGCGGAGTACTTTCGATTGTTTCGCTACGGATTCCGATCCCCTCCCGATGTGCTAAACGCGTTTGCATTGAAGTTCCTTCGGTTGTCAATGGCTCCAGATGTAACAGACGGTTTTGAGTATGGACCGGACACTCTGCTTAGAAACTGGAAACTATTTTCGCTATGCTTCGATGACATAGATGTTCAACTAGGGCGCTTGGCGACAGGAGGTATGATGAATTCTTTGGTTGCCAGTACAATCACGAGCCTTACGATTTCCACCGATACGCTTCGCCAAGCGTTTCCAAATCTGAATAGTGACGGGCGTGGCGGCGCTAGTGGAGGTGAATGGCATCCTCTTGCTGCCAAGTTGCTGAACAACCGACTTGTCGTGCAAGGCTCCGTATCGTTGGACTGGGACGATACGACGAATCGAATAGTGAGAGTGGTGACCCAGCTAGACATGGTCACACCGATGCTGCGTCTACTTGGTAATCTCGAGGACGTGAGTCGTGTGTTTGACAAGGCTCTAATCTCTTTAGAGGGGAGGCTGTCGGTCACGGAGCTCCAATTCGCTTAGATACATTTTTCAGTAACAGTGTTACACGGTTTTTGTTCCGGAATTCAATATCTGCTGGCAACGGAAGACAGATAGGGCCTGGGTGACAACCGGCTTTCGGCGGCGATTTCTTGTAAGCGGAGCTGTACGCTTTGACAATAGCAATGTCTTTTTGTGAAAAATTAACTTCGTTGATGGCACTTTTTTTTTTAAAATTGGGGCGATATAATTTGGGGAGAATTCCTTAGCTCCAGCTTCTTCTTTGTTACATACTACATGTACTTGGGCTTCGCGAAGGCTGGGATAGATAAGTTTCAAGCATATTTTTTTTCGTTTGTTTAAAGGGTTTAGGACTTCATTCCGCACAAATTGGCGTTTTATAAAAACAAATATACCATATTCCTTCTGTGATTAACGACCTGGTGAATATTGCCTATCCCATCGAGGTTTAATTGCACCTAATCCTTTTTACCCCATAATTATGGGAGTGCTACAATTATCATTAATAGTACGTAGCACCGCCGTCTGTTTGGTGTATGCTCTTTATTTTTAGCACATACAAATAGACATTAAAAAACAATCATTTCGATTTGAAGACTCGAGGTTTACTAATCCACTCAGGTAAAATCACCGACAGCAAATCAATCAGATTTTAGCTGACAAACAGAAGTTCATTTGGATTCAGGAGCATCACATCCGGAAGTTTATCAAAGGTCCAAGGGCGCGAAAACGGGGTGCAGTACTGTACCAGCAACTGGCATTCTATAGCTTCATTTTTTCACAATTTAGCTGAGCTTTATACTATTGTTTATTTATCTTACTTGGAGGACAGCTTTAGCTGGCTGGACAGCCTAACCATTTTATTACATTGGCGGTGTGGTAGGGTTTAATCCTTTCGTTCAATTGCGCGATTGTTACCTGAGTCGATAGTCCACAGACTGACCAGGGTACAGAATATTTAACGTACGCTCTGTGATAAGTGTTGCGAGAATGTTGCTAGGAAGCGTGATCACCCAATGCGAGAAGCCGCTCATTATTGAAGACAAAGGCACCGGGATGACATCTGCAGCAGTGGTAATAATTTGGATCCTTCGTATAATTATCAAAAGATCGGAATATATCCAGCTCGTCACTCATCAGCACCACCTTAACCAGAATACTCTAAGCAAGTTGGCCCAATAGTGATTCTAGCTGTTATCGCTTGGACCCACTTGTCTTGGCTGTACATGCTGCAACAGCTCTTTTCTCGATGCCCGTGAAGTAATCGTCCTCTGTCGGCTGCACTTTGGGCCATCAATTTATTGCTTGTCTGACACAACAATAATGTTGACATTTCATCTGCAAAGCTCAATAACTGAATTCCCTTCTCTCTGACAATCATTTTTCTTTAAGCTATCTATTGTGTTAGCATGTACAATATATATATGTAGGTTGTTGACAGGTAATTTGATGACATTCGTTATTCAGCCAGACTGGGTAACAGGAGACATTACAATTACACCAGAATACACTCGATTAGCATGCCCGAATATGCCAGACTCAGGAAGAGCCGGACACGGCATCAGTTGATGTGTCTTCGGGAGTATACTTATAGCTGGAAGCTCGATGTTTGTCGGTTTCGAAACTGAACCTGCAAGACATTCAGCAGACTGCGCTGGGGATATCTAACTCTTAAAACAAAGTGCAGGGTGAATGACCCGGAGGTAGTCATGTCATCAACACACACAAACAGAAGACCAAATCATTGAAAACTTGTTCAGCCAAATGCACATGCAGAGATACCGATAGCGTAGATACTGCACCTCCTTCCTACTTAGCGCACTTATAGTAGTAGCACCGGCAAATATCTCGAATGCCAACAGTATGTACATGCCACAATTGTAACAATCGACCTGCACTCCAAGATCACTTTCGTACATTCGGACTCGGTACTTTCTTGGGGCGAAGTCTGGTAGCATCGTCACCAATTTGTCAGCAAGGGGGCGAACCTTCACTCCGCAGCTGGAATTCATCGGGTCGTAGACTAATACGTCTTTACATGTCAGGTCAATCATGACGGAGCACCAGTGATTCTTGCCGCAGATGATCGGAATCAAAATCTTCTCACCTGTAGCACCTACAAACACGCCCTTCATCGTATGGATTGATAAATAGCCGTTCATAGCGTTCCCCGCGATGGACGTGTCGACTCCAATCGTGTCTACGCTTTCTGCAAACAGCTTCAACACTAAAGTGTTAACGGTGCAGTCACCCAATGGCGACTTGCCAACGAACTCCAGTGCTTCCGCCTATATTAAAGAAGGTGGTATAAACGACAGTAAATCCATTGTATCAATAAATGTACGTTAACTGTACCTGCACGGACAGAAGTGGGATGGACTTCAGCTTAGCAAGTATATCTGGGTCTGGATCAACTTGGAAATGTTTGGGCATCTGTAGATCGAAATCAATAGTATCGATCTAGTTTATAGCTTTGTCCACGTGTTGTATGCTTTTCATCGCTCTGTGCCACTTTTTCATTACACCCAACGTCTCGGTAGTGTATGTTCCAACACCGATTACTTCCACTGCAATTTCTTGCTCGCCTAGATTTACACCCGATGAAAATTTATGCTTCTGCTGCAGGACTGAGACTTTGGCGCTGCACTTCTCAATGAAGTCTTTGCGAAACACACGGGTTATGGATTCCACATGATATATTTTCTTCGCCGGTGGTAAGCTCGCTCTCTCGTGGGCTACTGGAGCCCGGGGAGTTTTACTGAACTCATACAGCTTGAATCGCGATAGGGTAGCGGCAGATGTATCGTATGTAGGCACGCCTTCAACAGCATCTCGCACAGTAGCCAGGCTCAAATATGCTGTGTACAAGTCTGAGTCCTCCTAGACGATCGTGGTATTCTTTCGACGAGCAGCTTTCTTCGACTTCGCTGTTTGCTTTGGGCGCCCGCGGAATCTAGGAGGCTCGCTACGTGAAACTCATCATTCCCTACTTCTCGAAGAGTCGATGTCAACTCTTGGGTTTTCGATTCAAGATGTTTGCCAGATTGGGTGCCAGACTTGCCAGACTGAGTGCCAGACTCGCCAGACTGAGTACCAGACTCCTCGACTTGGCTGTTCTCAATGGCTGAACTCGCTTTAGCTAACTGGGTAGAAGGAGGTGAGTCTGATAGCCGATCGTTTTGTTTTTGACTGGATAAAGTGCCGAAGTCACAATGCTTGAACCGACGAGCAACGTCCTTCAGATACTCCATCGCTTCTCGGTATTGTGCCATTCCCAATCCAGACATCGAGCCACAAATTTCACTAGCAATAGGCAGCGCCTCACGATACTTGCGGTTTGAGTCCCAAGGTCGATCATCCGTCGCCACAACCCGACGAATAGCGAAAGATTCAATAGACACACAGTTGTCACTTGAGCCCTCGAACTCTATCGAGGACCTCAAAGAAGACAAGATCCACCGACGATTGAGAAGTTGTGTCGGGATAACAGTTTCTTTGCCGAGTGCTCTTCTAAGAAAGAAAACATGACGACACAGCAGCAAGCGCGTGCTCATAAAGAGACACGAACAAGTCCAGTTGGCCTCAGAAACAGTATACTCGGTCTCACCCTCGTCAAGGGCATCTTCCTCAGTGCTTGTGCTCTTGACAATATATACGCCCGGGCTCCGTTCCGAAAAATTGTATGATGCACGGCCAAGTGCGTATACGTATTGGTCTTGTATCAGCTCGCACGCGTGTTCGCTGACACGTTTAGCCACGAGAGTCATTTCTTGATCGTATCCAACATGCTAAATGTTAGCCTTCTTGTAGACTTCATCCATGAACCGTCGTTCTTTAAGCGTTTAATAGTACATGATAGACGCAATGCATTCGTCCACAGCCATGAACGAATTTACCCACTCTTTCAGCTGCTTCCAGGATGCCTCCAATCTATTATTGGTGTTATTGCCGAGAGTGACGGTGTTTTGCCGCTTGTGTGCACACCATAACTTACGACAATTATCCCAGTTTTGATGAAATAGGCAGCAAATGGGTGAGTGGTGAGTTCATTTGTCGCAACAGCCACATCCGCGGGTTCAACAGAGTTGGGATCCAGATTCTGCCCGACTGGAGCCAGATTCGCCCCGACCGGAGAGGGATTCGATTTGTTTGTAGCCCTATCCTGCCCGATTGAATCTGAAGACTCTGGCCTTGAACGACCAACCTCGCACACATGCAGCATGTACCGGAAATGCCCCATGTACTCCTTCTCCGTCTTCGCGTATACGAAGAGGTCGATGAGCCCTCGCAGCTGATCCCTGTCCCACGTGTTGCAGCCGTAATCCGATGATGAAATTTCCTTCATCAAGTACTTTAATACGTGAAACTGGCAGAGTAGAATAGTGACGCGGGGAATGATGTCTTCAAACAGAAAGCTCCGTGAAATCCTTGTCGATGAGCACGCGTCCAAGACGGGTTATTCGTCTTAAATTATTCCAGTGCAGTCAGCAATGTTCTCCACTGCTCGTTGTGGAGTAGGGCATGCTGTACGAACTGGCCTTTTCCAATGGTGTCGTGTGCCATGAAAGAAAACCCCTTTGTACTTGGATCGATTAGTTCCATGCATTGCGTCAATTAGAAGTACCTCCGGAAATTGAGCAAAGATCGACCGCATGTGTTTGGCTTGAAGCGTAATACAGGCTGCCAATTTCTAACATAATGAAACGGTTAGATAGGCAATCACGGAATAAAATTTGCAACATAAACGTCGTCTATCATACCTTTTCTCCCACATCGTCCACGAAGATGCGCCCCACGTTGTCAGGAACATCGACAAATTCGGACATCCACTTCCCTAACCGCTTTGAACTAGAGGTTGGGGTTATTCCTTGTTTGTGAGCCTTCAATTTGCGAACCAATTGTGAATATTCTGCGGCTTCGGATTGCAATCGGAATTGCCCTTGATAAAATTGAGAATGCTTGTCGTTTTCGCGCCAGCCTTGCGGAGCTCGTCCACTGTCTCTAAAGCAGTCTCATCGAGGGACACACGGTTAGACGAGTGGCTTTTGAAAGCGTACTCGTTCAATGTGTGGTTGTGTTCAAGGTGGCACTTCGTAATCATTGCAGCAAATGTATGGGTAGCTTTGTTGATCTCTTGAGCGCACACATTGATCTGAAAACAACGAAATATTGCCAGCAGATATTAGCAAATTTGTCCGATCAAACTAGTCGATACTAAATCATACCAGACCATGCCAGATTGAACCAGATCATGCCCGAATGAACCAGACCATGGCCGATTGAATCTGGCTTTACCCCATTGATCATGTATCTTGCACAGCACACCCGACATTCTAATTTGCAGCAGCAACATACCTGGGCAGAGCAGCCAGAAGCTCGATTCTCCTGACGAGGCCTCTTACTTGTGGGCTTGCGATCGGAATTTGCCGTAATGCGTACACACGTATGTTTTTGCGTACTGGTCCCACTCGTCGGGAACCTTACACGCCTTGGATCCCTGGGCATCTATTCGAGCATTTCGTACTGGAACTTAAGTGTTCGTTCTGGTACGGTAGATCAAATATTGTATCGATAACATGCCAACCAATTAGCTTAGATAACACTGAATAAGATTTAAAAAAAACTTGTCACACTGTACCTGGAACGACCGAGCGTACTGCGCAGGGTATGCCTCGAATTCTTCCCACGACCTGAACTGCGTCTCCCCCGGAGGCGGAGCGATGACACAGACTGGTCCGGCTTCCTCGCTAGCGCTACTCGTCTTCGTCGTTTCCACACGAGGTGGGCTTAGTGACGGCCCCCACTCACTCAAAGAGCCGCCGGATGCGGCGCCGTCACTGGTATCGTCGCTGGCGTCTGCCAACAGGGCGCGCTTTGGAGCGCTGCGTGGGCGCGGCGGCATTTGGGTCCGTTGGCGCCACGAATTTGCTGGAGGGGGGGTTGTGTGTGAGGGGTATACGCAGAGTATACGCTGTACCCAGTTCGGATATGGAAGATATCAGCAAATCCTAGCAAATCCGAAGATAACACATGATTTGCTGGGAGTAGGATGCTCCCTGTCTGGCAAAATACTCACTCTCTTAAAAAAAGTTTTTGCTTTGTTAAATACCCTCTCAGTCGTTATACCATTACTTTCTCGAGTGTTGTTGCTACTTAAGTAGTAGCTAAGCTAAAAACAGAATAGTAATTCTTTTTTTAGTAGTACGGGTACTACAAAGAGTTAGTAGTACTGTAATAAAAAGACAAGTGGCACTATACAATTCAGTACAAGTGATTAGTCACCAAGGAAGCAAATTGTGAAATAATAGCGGGAGCCTCCTACACAGTATGATGAATTGAAGCTGATAAGATTGACAGGACGAGGGGCTCTTTTAATAAACGAGAGGTGCTCGGACTTTTATCCAGTGAGCTCCCTTATGAAGAAATCCATGCGTCAGATTCTACTCGTACGTTTTCGCTGCTGGCGATCGCCGCGGCCACCGAGCTACTATGGCTCTTGCAGTGGATACTACTGATCCAGAGTTTCCTGTGGGGGTAGCCACTGACGAAGTGCTATCAATGCAAATGATGCTCAAGTGAAAGCAGGGCTTCGATGAAGCAGCGGCGACAGGTGCGAAATGGAAAATATTACGAGCGTGTCCACTGGCTGACGGTTCAGGACAAGGAAGAATAGATCGGGAGGTACTACGGGAGCAGCTCGCTTCCGTGGTGGATGACGTATTACGGCATCATCAAGAGCCCCTGGCTGTTGCGTCCACTTAAAGAACGGGTCCAAGATGCTAAAGCATCTTAGTTTTCGAGTGAGATGGTCCATAAAGACTTAGCAGTGTCCCGTACCCGGGAACGAAGGGGTCATTCCAGGAGCTCGGCCTCCCGTCGGGATGACTCGAGACCCTGGAATCACTCCTCGCCCCGCCGTCCCGTCAGGGTGGTTCCCGTTGAACCCAATCACGCACGTGCCCCTGACCGAGCCCGTTAGGGTGGTCCTATAAGGGGGCTCCAGAACGCCGGTGTCTTGGCGTCGTGGGACCAAAAGCACCTCGCGACATCAAGCCCCTTCCCAGAAGCTCTCCGTTGTTCCACGCAGGCCGACTACAAACGAAGTGAATCCTTCCTTTTTTTATATGAAGTGTAGTGTATGGTAGGCCGAGAAGGTGTTAGACCTCTCTTCCGGTTAGCTCTCAGTCTTATATTTCCCAAGAGGAAGCCAAGCCAATCAACAAACTTTTATTTTTCAACTTACGAGTGTTCCTATCTACCGCTCCTGCAGCCACTGAACAAGACCGTACTCCCTGAACAGCCGCGGACTACCCGACCCTTGAAGGAAGAGGAGGTATACGACATCTGGTGGAGAAGCAGGGTAGTCTGCTTGCTGGAGAAGGTCTTGTACCCAGTGAAGTCTCGCGAAGAACGTCAGAAGGAAGGACAAGATGTCGGCTACTAGCAACAGAGAAGATGAGAGCGCCACTATCCGGGAAGAAGAAGGCCCGACTGGGAGTCTGCCTTCGAGAATGCGACCCAGTCTGTCGACTACGCAAGGCCTCCAAAACGTGCAGAATATCGTAGACCAAGCGGCTAACCGACTTGGGGGGAACAACTCTAGTACTGGTGTCGAGCCACCCGCGGACGCTTTGGGCTCCAAGGTTCCTGCGACCTTCACTACGGAAGAGTTGGGCCCGATGATGACCCTGGACGGCGGCGGTGGCCGAGGTACGGTGCAAGGTTGGCTCAACTCCCTCAACTGGTTATACCCCCCCCCCCCTGCCTACATCATTCCGTACACCCGTCGACGATATCCAGACGAGCGAAAATCGATAGCAACCCTTCCCCCTGACAACCAGATGAAATGTACGGAGCAAATGAGCCACTTTATCGGCAGCTATAGGTTTGTATTACCTTTTTTTAGGTTTGACATTCTCTTCAGTACTACTTGTATTAGCTGGTCGTTTAAGCCGAGTTAATAGTGAACTCTTATTTATTATTATGGTTCATCCCGTGAAAGGAATCCCTTTAATAGGAATAAAAAGAGACTGTCAGTACTGTTCTTTTTAAAATTCCCTTCGCGGTGCTTTGAGCTAAGAATCTATTACTTTTAGCAATACGATCAACGAGCACTTAAGTACGATCTGAGCCGTATTAAAATAGCAGGAAGTTTGTAAGCGAGTGCAATGAATATGACCAAATTTGGTCGGAAGTCACAATACGAGCAATGAACCAGCCAAAACATCGCAGTTTCACTTTTTATTCGGAAATGTAGGGATTTAGACACAAATTGCATCACCATTTAACCTCTTTTTCTACTGTGGAAGTTAGAAATTTCCAGAGAGTACACGGTGGGCCTGAAACCCGGGTTGGAATCGCTGTGTCCTCGATTCTAAAGTGGAACTTTATTAACTGTAAAAAAGTTATGCTTCGCTGGTGCATTTACATCCAACAAGGGTAACCATCAATGTATTTTTTTTAGCAAAATTTTAGAGCTCTTCGGGCGTCACGATTTCGTCAGCGATGGTAAATAACAGCTAGATATTAATTGTGCCTCTAAGGAAATGCAAACATGTAAGCGCACGGGGAACTACCAATCCGGTTCTACATCAACTTTTTATCGCTCCCCCCCCCAGCTTCAATACGCACCCAGCCATGTAACATCTCATTATACCAGGTACTACTTTAACCATGAAATGGCTCATTTCACTCTATAGGAAAGTGCTGACACTGATGCCAAGAGTTCGGGTTTCGTTTTAATTACTTACCGTATTGATCGCTATTTTGCTTCTGCTACATCATGAAGATGATGATTGCCCGTATACAGATTACGGATTTACTGGGGGGGGGCGGTGAATCGTCTGCGATCATTTCCTTACGCATTTACTGGGGTGGGGGGAAGTGAATCGTCAGCGATCATTTCCAAACTTTCGACAGCCAGCCATCACCGCACCACCTGCTCATGGACGTTTTCGCTCTCCATCCCCCCAACGGCAGATCGATGAGTGACGAAATCGTTGGTACTGTCATCCAGCGTATTCAGCCAGCAAAAGTCTTCATGCACCAGCACCAAGTGCCATGCAGTTTTAACTTCCCATTAAACCTAGACGAACAAGTTGTCGTCGATACACGCTCCAAGAATACCGAGACTGAAACAGCTAAAGTCTATATATCAACGGGAGCTCTCAACAACAAGAACCGTCGTCAAAAGTACCGCCGAGTTATACAGGCGCGAAGCAGGTTGAAGAAACAGCGGTATGTGTCGGGTCTCGAATGTGACGTCCGAAAGTTGCATCTTGAGATAAAGCAGCTTGGTGTACAGCGTTGCAAGGCTTTACTCGGTCTTCCGACCCATCAAACCGCCTGGACTGTCGCGTTGGAGTATTTCCGCGTCCTTTGCCGCGGATTCAAGAACCCACCACAAGAACTGTACTCGTTTGCGTTGAGGTTTCTACAAATATCAATGTCACCCGACGTAGCCGATGGTGTTGTGGTCGGGCACACGCGATTCTTAAGAACTGGGGACGATTTTCTTGGTGTTTTGACGACGTCCGTGTCGATCTCGACCGTCTGGAGAAGGATTCGGCTAATTCGTTGCGTGCCATCACCACCACAAGAGCTACTATTTCCCACGATACGTTACGAGTTCTTTTTCTACACCTTAACGGTCATGGAAAAAATGGCAAGCAGTCACTGCTTGAGTGTAAGCTGCTGAGATATCGGCTTATCGTGCGCGGGTCGGTGCACTTTGAATGGATGACAGGGAGGACCGCGTATCAAGCATGGATACCCGGTCGGATATGCTGACTCCGTTGCTACGCTTACTGGGAAACTTGGAGGACGTAAATCGCGTGTTCCAGGGTGCTCTTGTCACTACAGATTGTAGGATTCTCGTTTAAACTAACCAGATAGAGCTTTGCTAGGATTAATGTCACGATGCTGGGACACTCGAACAAGATGGCAGGTGGAGGTGCCGTAGTCGCTGTCGTTGTCAGTATGATATGGTTCGGTATTGTACATAAGAGAAATGCATGCAAACGAATGTATAATTACGATTGATTGGTATCTGCACCGATTTCTTGCTAAGCTCATTGAGGTCTTCTGTCACTCACCAGCACTCAGGTGTCAACAAAGCTCCAGCAAATACTCGACCCACGTCGATCAAGCTACTCAGCAATCGGAGCACTGGTGTCAACATGTACGATTGGTTCTCCGTGCGTGACAAGTCGCAGGCCTAGCAGTATCGAAGAAAGATTCGGCAGCTTCTTAGTGCTAGCGGTACGCTGTCCACTGTTGTCAGATGCGGAAATACTAACGGCAACGTGTCCTTAGAAATGGTGACGCTAGTCACTGTAGCTACAACAAGTGTATTTGACACGTATCTCTCCTCCAACCGTTCGGACACGACGTAAATGTCGTCAAAGCACAGTGAGAACCCTCATGCTGGTGTGATACTAACCACCACCATTACGCAGCTTCACCGATTTCGTGTTAGACTCACGCCTCATCCTATCACACAAATACACTTTCATGTGTTTACTTTTTCGCATTATATATGTTTAGAAAAATGTCAACTGAGTGCACTAGGAATCAAGCCATCTCGGAATGCGATGGTGCACCGTGTTAAGGCGTCCTACAGTTTAACTATTGCATTGAAGAGTGCTGAAGATCATCAACAGCAAATGTGCTCTCTCCCCAGGCTACCAGGTCAAAACTGACAATCAGGTGTTACCAGAGCACTTTGAAACACGAGACTCACATCTTCCAAGGTGCCCAGCAGCCGTAGCAGCGGTGTCAGCATATCCGATTGGCTTTGGATTCTTGCTACGCAGCCGACGGTGCTGTCCCAGTCGAAGTACACCGATCCGCGCATGACGAGGCGTTGATTCAAAAGCTTGCAGCCAAGCGACGACCAATTGCCCCCTTCGATACCTCCTCGTCCATCACTATTCAAGTGCGGAAACACTGTACGCATGGTTCTTTCAGAAACGGTAACGCTGGTAGTAGTGACCGCGGTCAGCGATTGACCAGTGGCAGACTTCTCAAGTCTTTCGACTTCGACGTAGACGTCGTCGAAGTAATCCGAAAACAGTCTCCATTTCGCAAGTATGGACTCAACGCCACACTGACGCCCATTCACCACATTTGAAGCCATCGATACGCGCAGAAAATTGAGTGCAGCAGTTCGAAGTGCTTCTGGTGGTGAGCGGAAGCCATGTCGGAAGAGTAGGAAATACTCCGTTGCGATGGTCCAGAGGGTTTGATGGGTTGGAATGCCAATGGAGGCGTTGTGGCGCCGGACTTCAAGCTCTTGTATCTCGCGCTCTATCTTTCGAACGCCTTCCCCCAGGCTTAGTACCAGCTCCCGTTGTTTCATCCGGTAGCGAACTTGATTTCTTCGACGACGCTCCCTGTGTAGAGCTAGGACCCGCTCGTGGTCTTGGACAACCCGTGTCAATTTAGCCACGTAGCTGCGTTGGTCGGCATCTTGGATATCGGCAGCAGCTTCGATACTGGTCGTTGTTTCCGAAAGAGACCGAGGATGTTTACTACCAGATAGAGGAGTGCTCTTTTCTCGAGCTCGTCTCGTTGTTGACGATACAGCAGGCGCCTCGACGGTAGCTCGACCGGCGTTACTCTTCGACGATGGGGGCATGCTCGCCCCGTAAAGTACGCGACTTGATGCTGCTTTTGTGCGCAGGACAACAGCACCAACAATCTCATCGCTGAGTGATTGTCTGTTGGGTGGATATAGAGAGCCAGCCGACATGGCAGCTTGGATCTCACGACTTGAAGTACAGAATTAATTTGCATAATAGCTCTACCAGTAAGCCGCTCGACCCATGCCCCCCACATTGGAGTTTAAACATGGCAAAGTCTGTGTTCGATAATCGTATTCAATTCCATTTTTTCTGCAAAGACATACATGTACTTATAAGTAAGTAGTTTGCAAAAAAAAGCACTGTACAATGTACCAATTTTATGGACCTACATGCTTCAGCTGACAGAAATGCGTCCCTTAGATAGAATGACAGAGGACTTTTCCTATGTCTTCCTAATTATGTTCGCTCTGTTTCACAATAACCTCGTATGAGCCAGGATAGCTCACACAGAACTATTGTACTGATCGTCTTTAGCAAACGATTCCGCTTTTGCCATTGTGGGTCAACACGGGTTTTGCTTGTGTGGACCAAGATCATTTGGACAGGATGTCGGGTGGCTGCAATCAAGGTATAGGAGTAGCACGACTACGAAGGGTGGGGTTAAAAAACATTGATTGGTCTGCGGACACCAGCAAGCTAGCTGAAAGAAACAAAAACAAAAACAAGTAAATGTACAGCGCATTAAGTACTTGATTATGGACACCGATGAGTCCGATGAGTTTGTAGCTCGAGTGCTGTCCAATCCACAATATTCTTGAAAAGGGATATCCGGTGTTAACGGTGATAAAGTACACCCAAATCGGGCTATCACCAATTTAAGAACGGCAAAAATAATAATGCCAAACGTACATTCAGGAGCATCTATCGGCGTACCACGACGATGTACTACTAGTACAGACTCAACTCCCACAAATGATTTTCACGGGAGACTCGGTTGCGGCGATCATTTTTTATAAGAGCATTTCCTAGGCAAAAAATATATTTTGATTAAATATATGTGGTCCACATAATGTTAAAGACAGTCCAGGGACCATCAGCGTATCATGAAACGTACTTTAGCGGAGAATATAGTAAGTATTATTTAGAATATAATATTTTTAATTTCTAAGCTAGTAAAAAATATCGTATAAGCTTTAGAAAAAAAATCTACTATTACTACTTAATTTCGAAAATATTACTATTTATGTCAAAAATATCATATGATATTTGCTTACCATTAGCCCCTGGCCCCGATATAATTTATCATGAGTAAGTCATCCACCTTAGGCAGAAGATCTTGAAGCGACGCCAACAACCCAATTCATCTAAAGATGGAGGTGTACTACCATGAAGTCCGCGCGCTGCTGGCATTGGTGCTGCCAAGCGCACTCTCCACGTACTGCTACTTTGCTGTGTCTATTACTGAGCTGAGCGTCATGGGTCACTTAGGCGTAGACGAGCTGGCCGCGGTAGCGTACGCGCAACTGTGTCTGGATTTGTCCACACTCGTGTTCATGCAAGGCTTCAATGGTGGCATGAATTCGCTTTGCTCGCAAGCTTTCGGTGCGAAGAACTATCACTTGGTGGGCGAGTACACGCTGCTAACGAGTCTTCTACTCACGGTTGCGTGTGCACCGATGGCTCTGCTCTGGTGGAATCTCGACCGCCTGCTCCTAACAGCGGGTGTTGCGGAGCACGTGGCCTTCTTAGAGGACAGTACGGTCGACTTTCGTTGCTCTGGTTGTGGCCACGTAGCATGTTTCAAGTGCTTGCTAGTTCCTACCAGGCGCAATTCATCGTCCTTTCAACCGCTGTCTTCGATGTTCTCATGGTCATTTTCAATTGCTTCTTCGCAATTGGGCTCACGTATGGTCAATTTGGACTGCCCGAGCTTTAATTCATTGGTTGTCCGTTGGGGACGGCGGTTGCGGTGGCTCTAAGACTCGTGAGCTACGTTGCATACATGAACATCTATCACCGGTACCATCAGCAATGTTCGTGGCGCTGGGATACCCACTTTCTCAATAAAGAAATCGTCTGGAATCTGGTATTCGTAGGCGTGCCGCTCGCAGCCGGTGAGCTACTGGAGAATGCGCAGCTGACCGTGCTGACGCTGTTTGCAGCCAAGATTGGTGAGCTCCAGCTAGGGACGCACAACGCTATGATGGAGTTATTCTTCTTCGCTACTTCGCCGCTTTACGCTGTCATCGGTGGCTCGGTAACAAGAATGGGTAACCATCTTGGAGCTGGCCAGCCGCCGTACGCCATTGTTGCAGCCAGAATCTGTGGAGTTTGTATTGCCACTCTCACCGTGGTCAACAGCGTGGTCATCGTTAGCACACGGCGGCATCTTGGCCGAATATTTTCGGACGATCCGGCGGTCACCACGGCGTTCAGTCAAGTGTGTTCTCTGGCAGCGCTCGCGTATACTGTGCTGTCATTTTTCTGCTATGCTCTGGTGGGTAGGGATTGTCTTAGTCATGTCGCCCTCTAACTGAAAAATGCCCTTGCACAGGCCGTTCTGCAAGCTCAAGCACGACCAATGCCACTGGCACTAGGCATGGTTGCTGGTGCTTGGCTAGTCGGTGTTCCTTCAGCTTACTGGATGGGTGTTCATACAGCTCACCCCAGTTTACTGGGACTTTGGAAAGGTATGATATGCGGGTATACGGTAACGTCTCTCGCCAGCTTTTACCCAGCGTTTGTGCGGCCAAACTGGCAAGAGGAGGCCGACAAAGCTGTCGCGCGCTCACATTTGAAAGAAAAAGAGCTAGCCTCTCCTCAAGAATCAGACCGCTTGTTAGCGTAGATGCAAAGTTATAGTACAACTATAGAGAAGTGAATGCATCGTGTTACTCCGTTTGAGTAAATACCCAATATTTTCGTCCTCCGTTTAAATAAATACTCAATATTTTCGTCGAAAATACTACATGATGGTGGTGCTTTGATTTCTGCAGGTTTTATCTGTCAGCTACGGTACTTGTGCAGCAAAACGTACCGGTACAAACGTATCATTGCGGTTTTAGATTAAAAAATAGCCGGTTCAAAAATCTTTTTGTAAGGAGACCGGTTGGACACCAGTTATTAATCGCCTTTCAAGTGTTATCTACCGGTATTCTTCACTCCGTCAATATATCAGGTTTGCTCTTTAACCGTCTACTCTCTCAGAGATCGCTGCTTACAAGTAAGCACACAGGAATCTGATAATTGTTTCTGATCCGGATCTGATTGAAGAGATCATCAAAGTCACCGATGCGACTCTTGCCCCCGTTAGCGCTGCTGGCTTGTGCCATCAGTACCCCCACTGTCGACGCATCCATCCCGCGCGCCTGCTCCTCCCCGGAGCACCAGCAATTCGCCTTCTGCAATGCGTCACTATCGACTGCCGAGCGTGTCGAGGATCTCTTACGACGTCTCCCGCTGGATGAGAAGGTGACGCTGTTGACCGCCCGTGCCAGTCCCAAAGGTAACATGAGCAGCATCGGCCTGCCCGAGTACAACTGGGGTGCAAACTGCGTGCACGGGGTGCAGTCTACCTGTGGCACCAACTGCGCCACGTCCTTCCCGAACCCTGTGAACCTCGGTGCCATTTTCGACCCACGAGCAGTGTTCGACATGGCCCAAGTTGTAGGGTGGGAGCTGCGAGCTCTGTGGCTTGAAGGAGCTAGAGAGAACTACGCTACGGGTCCTCACCTGGGTCTCGACTGCTGGTCTCCCAATATTAATATCAACAGAGACCCGCGATGGGGGCGGAACATGGAGACCCCGTCGGAAGACCCTCTGGTCAACAGCAAGTACGGCGTGGCGTATACTAAAGGACTGCAGGAAGGAAAAGACAAACGGTTCTTACAGGCAGTCGTGACGTTGAAGCACTACGCCGCGTACTCGTACGAACACTATGACGGGATTGACCGGATGGCGTTCAACGCGGTTGTGTCGAGATATGACTTTGCTGACACGTATCTGCCGGCGTTTGAGGCGTCGGTTGTCCACGGTAAAGCCAAGGGAGTCATGTGCTCGTACAACTCGGTCAACGGCATGCCAATGTGTGCCAACGAGCAGCTGAACTCCAAGTTGCTGCGTGATGCGCTGGGTTTCGATGGCTACATTACCAGCGATTCGGGCGCGATCGCAGGCATTTACCATCAAAGACACTATACCAAGACACTGTGCGAGGCAGGACGCTTAGCCATCCTGTCAGGGACGGACGTCAACAGTGGGAGCGTCTACAAACAGTGTCTGGCGGAGCTTGTGACGAGCGGACAGTTGCCAGAGAAGGCAGTGGACGATGCCATGCGTCGGACACTCAAGTTACGCTTCGAGTTGGGGCTATTTGACCCCATCGACGACCAGCCGTACTGGCACGTGGCACCCAACGAGGTCAACACGGCGGAATCGAAGCAACTGAGTCTGGATCTCTCGCGAAAGTCGATAGTGTTGCTGCAGAACCACGGCAATATTTTGCCATTAGCCAAGGGCAAGAAGCTGGCGGTGATTGGACCTCACGCAGCGGCCAAACGCGCTCTGTTGGGCAACTATCTAGGTCAGATGTGCCATGGTGACTACCTGGAGGTTGGCTGTGTGCAGACGCCATTGGAAGCGATCACTATCGCGAATGGAGCCTCGAACACGCTGTACGCGAAAGGTTCGGGAATAAACGACACGTCAACTGGAGGCTTTGACGAGGCTGAAGCTGCTGCGAGGAAAGCCGAGACCGTCGTCTTGTTCTTGGGGATCGACACGTCCATCGAGCGTGAGGCGTGGGATCGCGAGAACATCGACATGCCCAATATCCAGATGCAACTACTGAAGCGCGTACGTCGTGCTGGCAAACCGACTGTTGTGGTGCTCTTTAACGGCGGCGTGGTGGGCGCAGAGGAGCTGATTCTACACACTGACGGTGTCGTGGAGGCGTTCTACCCCGGATTCTTCGGTGCTCAAGCTGTGAGCGACATTCTCTTTGGAGATGCGATCCCAAGTGGCAAGCTCCCCGTCACCATGTATCCGTCCAACTATGTCACGAGTGTGGACATGAAGAGTATGAGTATGACCAAGTATCCTGGTCGATCGTACCGCTACTACAAAGAGGTGCCGGTGTTCCCGTTCGGTTGGGGGCTCAGCTACACGAGATTCACTATGGCTCTTGACAGCTCAAGTGGTGTGACGGACCCTAGTGAACCCATTGTGGTAACGCGTCAATTGGACCAAACGGTCACTGTTATCCTCTCGAACGACGGAAATCTTGTCGGAGACGAAGTCGTATTCGCGTTCTTCCGACCTCTGAAAGTCAATGCGACCGGCAACGCAGCGCTACTGAACGAGCAATTGTTCGACTACCGTCGTGTGAGTCTACGCCCCACGCAGTACCGCAAGCTGAAGTTTCGTATCCAGCAGAGCACTTTGGCAATGGTTGACGACTCTGGCAACCAGGCAAGCTTCCCTGGATTCTACGAAGTGATCATCACCAACGGTGTGCACGAGCGAGTAACGTTTGCTATTCACCTGGTCGGGGAGTTTGAGACTCTGAGTGTGTTCCCGACGGATACTGGCTATGTCCCCCCGTCAACCCAGTCGGAGAATACGCCCATCCATCTGGACGCCATGCGCGCTTTTGAGGGTGTTCCGGCTCGACCTACTGACGAGAAGCAGCCCGAGGCCGCGGTTGCCTTGGCTTTTGACTAGCCTTGCCTTTGATGCCCCCTCCCAAAATGAAACTCGAGCGAGAAAAGCTGGACTGATAAACGTGTGTGAATCTTGCTGTACACTTCAGAAGTACATGCAGCTAAGAGGCAGCTTCGTAACAATGAATCGATCACTTGTCTCCCCCCAAAACAACAAAGTCCTCTTCGTTGATAACTCAATCTGCCAGTTTGATCGACTTGCCACATTAAAACCCACTGAAGACCTTCGGCTTGCGATTGTTGATATAGATAAATCTGTAAGAGATCTACAGAATCATTTTTAGGCATTGAAGTTCGAGCAAACTTCTTTCGTCTACGACGCTTGCTCATCAGACAAGCCTGAACGATCTTCACCAATCCGACATGCTAATTCAAGAAAGGGTGACCCATATTCGTCGCAGAAAAGCAGCGAGTGAATGTACTACTGAAGTACATGTACTGTACATGTATGGCGAGTCTATGGGGTGAACTTTTGGGTGAATCCTCAACGAAACGTTTTCCCAACCTTCACTTTTGCCGTGGGCTAGCGCCACAACCCAACTTGATCTTTTTGGGATCCTCCTGATTCAGCAGGCGACGAGAGTCGCGAATCTTGTGCTATAATACCAAATGGGATTAATTCTAACGCTTTTCTTCTTGGAAATTATTGCTGGCATTAGTAGTTTAAGGACCCCAATAGATCTTACTTGCAAAGTACTACTGTACCGAATTGTCCAATTCAATGATACCAATTTCCTGTTTTTTTAAACGGACTAGATCAAAACCATTGTACATGTACCAGATTGCATGCGCGTTAGCAGTTAAGCACGCATGATCTAAAAATCAAAGAGCCGCACATGGAAATTTTGAGTACATGTAGAACGCACAATACGTACATGTATGCGAAACAGTGTTGCCGGCAGCGATTACTCACTCGACGCTGGCTCGGAGTGCGTCGATGATCACAATCAGGCCGTGTCCATTGAATTTTTAATACTTTCAGTTTTGAGACAGGCCTCTCGCTGTGTTAAATGTACTTTGAAGTACCCGCTTTAGCAATCTCGACGCTAGGTTCTTGAGGCATGCGCGAGTACTGGTATTGCAAGACCCCCCAGTTGGTAGCGCTTGACCGATCCCTGTCTCTGCTCAGCATCAAAACTCGAAGTGCAACCGATATCCACTTAGGGTAAGGGTAAATATTTTAGTGTCTCCTTAAGCCGTTGTTGACCTGTTTTTTTATTTTTAGTATTGCGGTCTGGGAGAAACTTTATAAATTGATATCATGCAAGCACAAAAGAGACGAGTCCCGAGTCTGGCCGTACAGAGCATCATCAAGCGTCAGCCTTCGGTGTCATTGCGAGACATTCCTCATTCCGCCTATTGTCGTCCTGCGTTCTGCTTGCATTACATTAATATTCGTTTGCAGCGCCATGGCTTCCACGGATGTGCTCTCGGACTCGTACATCACGCTGACGCCCACAGCAGCGTCTGGCAGCCAGAGGGGAGGCGCACACTCGTCCCCCGCCAGCGACCTACTGGCCCGCAAATGGGCGGCGGCCGCAAAGCGCAAAGCTTCGACAGAGATCATGAAGGTGAAGGAGCCGGAGGAAGACACCGACCGGGACTCGTCGCGAACGGAGACTGACCGCAGCTCGGAGATTGACAATGGCGACGTGGTTAGCTCTGACGGAGACGACGTTTCCTCCAGCTCGCGAGTGATCCCAGATTCGGACGAGGAGGACGAGGAAGGCGAGGACGAAGAAGAGGATAAAGACGATGATGCCATACCGACCTACGTGTGTGAGTTGCATGACCCCAAACCAGTACTCATCGGTAAGTTGGTGGTTTGTTGGTGTCTGATAACTTGCAAGAGTTGCTGAGACCGCTACTGTACTGTGTTGTGCTCAACAGCCGAGCAGGTTCCATGCAACCGCGTGGATATCAACGCGTGTGCGGCGAGCGATGGAATCACAGAGACCTTGCCGTTCCGTTACGAGATTTCAGTGGGGCGTGTACAGCAAACGTTCGCGTGCCCGCCATCTAGAGCGTTGGAAGTATTTAAGAAGATTTCTAGCGACAAGAAGTGCGCAGATCATTTGCGATTCATTGAGACAAACTGCCTTAAGGACGGATTTATCGGATCCCTAAAGCGGATGTACGCGTCTCCGGAACAGATCTCGACTGAAGTGAAGGACGTGCTGGAGGCCATTTCGGACTTGGATCCAGTGCTCATGAACCCAACGTATCTGAAACTTGTCGGTGCGACGAAGGGGTCGCTTTTGTGTCGAGAAATTGAAAAGATCGTGGAATCACACAGCAAGGCGCCGGGTGCTGACGCCCCGTGTATGTGCGACACATACTACAAGTCAGTAAAGCGTTACGGCGACTTTTTCCGCGAACAGGCAGCCACAGCTAACAACCAGTACCGCCAATCCACTGTGGCCAGCGAGACGCTCATGAGGTCACGCGGCGTGTTGTCCTACTACACCGACACCATCTACATGTTGGACAAGCGCGAGTTCCGCCCATTACACGGACTCAAGCTGTGCAACGTTTACGGCTTTGGACGTCGCAAACTGTTCGAGATTGTGCGTGTGTCCCGGAAGCAATGGTCGGTGCGTCATGTTGCTTATGGCGAAATCTACACGCTGTCGCTGAAGAAATATGCTGGCGGTGTGCACCACATGGTGGCGGTGAGGCGCATGGTTCCTGACGTGCAGAAGGGAGGTCTACGCCAGGAGAACGTGTGTTTTGTCAAGAAATCCAAGAGCCAAGGGTACCGCTGCTTGCTCAACTCGGAGGTGATATCGCAGGGTAAAGTCACAACGTCGATCTCAATCCAGAAGCCCAAGTCGCCACCTGGGGACCCTGACTTCCACTACGTGACCATGAGCGAAGTGTCCGGTCCGTCGCCCGCGTCGATTTGCAGCAGTACACTCAGTGTTCCATTCGAGCGCTACAAGCACATCCAGCGTCTGAATGTGAGCGGTGGTAGTGACGTCGCGACGTACATTGCACTAGCCGCTAGCTACGACATTCTTGTAGGAGCACTGAGCTACTGGATGGAGCGCAAGTATTGAGAGCGCTAGTAATAGATCCTGCAGGGCTAAAGCGAGGTGTAAGTATAAGGTGTGCAAATATTCAAAGGTGTCCGCACCAGGTAATACCAACTATTGGAACAAAGGATTCTGTAGGAAGAGGCTACGTGTGTACACATGTTCCTACATGTATTGGCAGGCATCTTCGTTCCCACCTGAACGTTGACAACGTGACCTGAAGCTCACTCGTGATTTTTCTAGCGGCAGTTTTTACTCGAAACCTCGTCAGAGTTGGTGGCCAGCGAAGTCACATAAATCAACAGCACAATTGGTTGTTGCCGACGAGGTCTGCAGCGACTGGAGTGAGGTCACGTCGCACGAGGTGATATTGGTGACGGCGACAAGCGCAGCAGTGGAGGCGACGACAGCAAACTTCTTCGACGGACGCCGAGATGGCTGCCAAATTCACCAGCACAGCCTGCCACTTAAGTCATCTCGCAATTCGAGACGCCCGGAGTGCACTCTGAGCAAGTTCGCCCTGTACGCTGACTTCATCACCCCGATGGCCAACTACTGCGCTGACAGTACCTCCGCCAGTTCGTCTACTCGCTCGTCAGCTGGTACCGACTCGACGGCCACCAAATTAACTGTGGCCTCCGACCACCTCCGCTCCACGAGCTCAGCAGTATCAGGAAATTAACCGAACGACTGCAAACTCGCCCTCGTCTAGAGACCCATTGCCTGACGGTAGACGACACCGTAGCAAGCGGTGGGACGCCCCCGTCGTTCTAGCGACGCGAATCCCCATCGACCGCATTGAGATAGGTGCCAGCATCGGCCGCGGGGACTTCAGTGAAGTGTGGCCATTAAGATGTTGCTGTCAGAGAAGCGAATGAACTTGGCACACATCCAGCCGAAGGTGCGGTTGAAGTTGAGAAATGGGCAATCATAGTTTTGTGCCCAATTGTCGATGAGGACGGATGTCATGAATTGGTGAAATGCCAGATCCCTTCAACAATTCAAACATACATGTACTACCGGTTCGGATGCTGTGGGCAATGGCTTTTGCACCCCTTCGGTAGAGTTTTTTTTTCGAGGGGTAATATTCTTCCAATCAGATACGGTGGCCAATGACCATCGCACCACCAGTCCAAATTGCGATTTCTTTGCCACGGCAACCGCAGCCATGGCGAGCCCCCAGCTGATCAAGGAGATGGAGACCAAGTACCCGAATCTGAGCGTGCTACCATACCGCGCGTTGGCGCCGCTGCAGATCAAGCTGCGCGATGAAAAGTCGACGCCCACTGAGTTCAAATTCTACGCCGACCGCCTCATGCGGATCCTGGCCGAGGAGGGCTTGGCTGCTTGTGCCAACAAGACGCAGACAATTGTAACCCCAACAGGCGACTCATTCACGGGCCTCGTGCCAGCCGAAAAGGTCTGCGCTGTGTCCATTATCCGAGCAGGAGACAGTTTGCTGCAGTCCATCATCGAATGCGACCCCACGGTCTCTGTGGGCAAGATCCTGATCCAGCGTGACGAGAAGTCAGAGGACAAGCACCCGGTCATGTACTATTCCAAGCTCCCACCCAATGTGGAGAAGCTGGACAATGTACTGCTGGTGGACCCCATGCTGGCCACCGGAGGCAGCGTCAACATGGCGATCAAGGTGGGTCTTGCGAGGCTGAATGCTGGTAATGATGCTTGCTCTGACAGTGGGCTGTTTTGTGTAGACTTTGATTGACGCTGGTGTGGAGCAGAGGAAGATTACATTTCTAAACGTCATTTCATGCCCAGAGGGGCTCGCTACACTGTTCAACGCATATCCAGGTAAGTTCTTGCTCGGTAGATTATTGTCGTGCATGTTGCTAACGGCAGTGCGTTATCCGTTCTACAGACGTGAAGGTCGTGACTGCTGGCCTGGACATTGGACTGAACGCCTACAAGTACATTCTGCCTGGTCTCGGCGACTACGGAGACCGCTACTACAACACCGTTTAAGCGAGATAGAGGAAATAGAAACATAGGCAGACTGACACATGTAGATGTGGTAGTATCAGCATAGTACGTATGTGCCCTACCATTCATCCACCCAGTGATTGCTTTACCGGAAGTATTCCGCTTGCAAAGGTAGTAAATACGTACGAATGAATACAGTACTGCACCCCGTTTTCGCGCCCTTGGACCTTTGATAAACTTCCGGATGCATTTCTTCAAAGTTCGCAGTACATGCAGTACCTTCCAGAATGCATTGCTTGGTTCGATATGTACCTATTGGCAAATACATGGACGTTTCAAGATTTTTTTGAAACCCACTTCATTATGGTGGTAACGAACAGGATCGACCCTCAAAAGCCGCGTTCTATAAAGGGTGTCGTCAATGGCCTGATACATGTAAATATATGTGGTATAGTGCCTTCAGCATCAACAGTGAAAAGTAAGCAGCGCTTACCGACATCGAACAACTGCTCACAGCTACACATATTATCATAAGTTTATCGGATACCATGTCAATATTATGGATACCTACTAGAAACTTTCTAGTAGAAAGAAGTAGCAGCAGTTTTACATTCAGGTGGGACTTATCTCTGAAATCCGGCTTGTGCGTTTGGGGCTATCCAGAATTCAGTCAGCCTGATGGGCACATTTCCGTTTCGAAGCCATATTTAAATATGCAGGTCGAAACAGCAGCAGTCCCACAATCTCTTTTTAAAAACTACAATCTACTAGGCAAGGTATTATACTTATGTAGGAACCTCAGCCTGGAACTCAGAAGCTTTGTGTCATTCTGCCAACCGGGAGGCAAGGAGATAGCAACATGTCTAGTGGTCCGGACTACTGCGGCTGGGGCGCCAAGCAGGGCAGCAAGGTGCGCACATGGAAAAACCGCTACTTCGTTCTGCGTGGGCGAGAGTTGGTCTATTATTCAGGAGCCAAGAGCGATGGCAGTGGCGCTGGGGTCAATGAGAAGGGTCGTCTCAAAGTGATCAATGTGGACTACTCTCCCGACCGAAAAAACGGGCTGCTCATCCACGGAGAAGGAAAAGACCTTAAGATGACAACCGCCAGTGCGCAAGAGAGTCGAGTACTGTTCCGCAGAATTAAAGAAGCAATCGGGGAGCAGGAGACGAGCTTCAGGCTGTCAACGCCACAGACTCAACCGAAATTGGTCAAAAGGACCGTCGAAAAAGACGGTTGGTTACTAAAAGAAGAGCCGCAATTGCAAGCGTGGAAGCGAAGTTATGTCATACTCAGTGGTAGTTCAGTCGAGTTTTGCGCTCATCGGAACGCTGCTCCCGTTGATTCGCTGACACTAATGAAAGTGGAGGCAGATGAGACTAGTCCGCTGTCACTAGGACTCGTTGCCAGAGGAGGAAAAGTGGTTCATGTTGCAGCCGAGACGAGAGACGAGATCGAAGACTGGGATCGAGCTCTTGCGACTGCTATTGGACAACCGTTGGCTCTGCAACAAGTGACGAAAGTGCAACAAGACGTTGGGAACCAAGAGATGGAAAGTATGACTGACACAGATTTAGTCGCTCGAAAGTACTCGACGGCAGTGTGTGAAGGTTGGCTCGAGAAGCTTGGACAACGCAGTAAAGTCTGGAAGAAGCGATATATGTCGCTGGCGAATGGAATGCTAGAGTATCGCAAAGGTCCAATGGAGCAGCTGTCGGCAGAGCTCTATGTCACAGACGTCAGATACAGCAGTGAACACTTGGATGCTCTAGAGATTGAATTTGGCTCCGATAAAGCGCTTACGAACGGTGACACCATCTGTGTAAGAGCAGAATCCGTTCGTGAGCTGGAGAGATGGATGGGTGCACTTTGTGATGCTGTCGGCAAACCGCGACTTGCAGATTTTTTAAAATCGGTATCTCCATTGAGTAGCAGATCGAGTGAAGATCGACAGAGCAAACCTCAACTGCCCCCGTTTCCAAGAAACGTGTTGCATTCTCAAGACAGCGATAAGTCCTCGAGTAACACCCAACCATCAACCCCTGCTAACACTGATCGCTCTTCTGGCACTCAAGTTACTGTCTCTACAACTGCAAACCGTAGTAAGCGGGGATGGCTGTACGAGCAAGACGATGTCGCATCGTCGTGGAAGCTGAGATACTTTATTCTCAATGGAAACACTCTCCACCACAACAAACACGTCAATGGAACGTCAGAAACCCTTGGCAGTGTGGCCAGCATTACGCGTAACTACGAGACAGCGGGATTTCTGTGTATTCAATTCGAAGATGGCAATACTCTGAACGTGTTCGGCGAGACAAAACCCGATACTGATGCGTGGTATGCTGCTCTGTGCAAGGCGTCCTGGAGCTCAGCTGAGAACCCACCGGAAGGGATGTCAGTTTCCAATCAAGACGAAGAGGAAGAAGAGCTCCACGCTGAGAATGGTTTCCGAGGGTGGCTATTGAAGAAAGGGCAGAACTTCAAGACCTGGAAGCGACGCTATTTCGTGCTTGAAAGCAGTCGACTTGCCTACAGTGCGACGGCTGATAGCGAAGTTTTGGGCTCTGGTGTGGTGTTCGACGTTAACGTGGGGGATCTCCGCCCCTTTTGCCTCAACATTCGCTTCCAGAATGGTCGTCTTCTTCACGTCGTGGCCCCCACTCATGAAGCGTTCTCGAAGTGGTTTGATGTGCTCCGGAAAGCGTCCAATCTGGCTGAGTCGTTTCTGTCTCAAAGCAATGGGAAAGCTGTGTTGGATGAAGAATTCGACAATGATTTGGGGGAGACCGCGAACGACGTGGATGTGGAGTTTACGGAGCAAGACTACGCCGAGTACGAGATATCTCTGCGCGAAGGTGAAGGAGCCTCGATGTGGATTGCTGCCATGCAGAGTAAACCCGAGTACGATGCGATCAGCTCGTCATCTTCCGAGCAAGGCGACCAAGAAGCGGCTGCCGTGGAGGTACACAGTTCTATTGAGCTATTTACTCACGCAAGTGAAGCATCTTCAGCACCGCTGAATGAGGCACAAGGTTGTGTCGGGTGGTTGAGGAAGGAAGGCGGAAAAGTCAAGAGCTGGAAGCGACGGTACTTTGCGCTGTACGGCTCAAGGCTGAGCTACTACAAGAGTGAAAAGGGATCTCTATTACGCTCCGTTAGCGTCGTCAGTATAGAGCCACATCCGACAGTCTCACTGGGTCTGGTAGTGTCTACTCATAGTGGTCGAAAGCTGATCATGCAGGCTGATTCAAACGAAGAGTTTGACAGATGGCTCAGTGCCATTCAAGGAGCTGTGGCTGGAGAGAACGAGAGGAAATTGACAGTGGTGGAAGCTCCAATGATGAACGTGGTCAGAGACACCAGATCGAGTGACGACTTGAAAGCCTCAGTTAGCCACAGTGGGTGGCTGCAGAAAGAAGGGCAGCGGTTCAAGACGTGGAAAAGGCGCTATTTCACTTTGAAGAATAGCGCCTTGATCTACTACAGTGAGGTCGGAGGAGTAGCGCGAGGTCACGGCATGGTGAAAGGTGTGCATCAGGATACCAAGCCACTTACTCTTGTGATTGAGTTCCGTAGTGGCAAGACCATGCGTGTGACAGCGGTAAGTGAGACGGAGATGAACGCGTGGCTTCAGGCCTTGTCACGAGGTCGTACCTCCAGTAGTGTCATGACCGTTGTCTCGGAGATGACCGATGATGTGGTGGACTCGGAGAGTGACGAAGACGATCCAGAGCGTGCAGCTCGCATTAGTCGATTCGATTCGAGCGACTATATCAATGATACGATGACGAACGACACGATCATGCGTCTTCAAGACGAAGAAGGGAAGGGGACAATGTTGGAATCTCGCGTCAACATTTCTCGCTCTTTCAAGGGAGAGCTCACGTTTGACGAGGAAGAAGAAAAAGAAGACATGGGGATCAGCACTACTGGTGCAGATTACTATCGAAAACTACTCGCTGAAGATGAGCGAGTTCAACAAGAACGATCAGATGAAAACCTAGCGAAAGGAGAACCGCCGATCACCGGATGCGCGCCGTGCTGCACGGTGATGTAGGGATCATGGGCTTCATTGACGAACTCTGTACTCTAGATAGTACACTTCTACTTTTAGACGCTCATTTGTTTTTCTTGATTCTTACTTTATCGTTTCGGTTGGTGGGCCCCCAAATGTGATACACCAACTCGATCGGGCGTCAGGATGGACAAGAAATACGATTCCTGCAGCTACAAGGCGCGTCGTACGTTTCTCGGCGGGGAGTTTGAAGTTCGAGTGTTCGAAGTGGACGACGCTGGTGTTGCCGCGGTTGTCTTTCAGATCTCGCAGGATCATGGCCCACCGCTCAAGTTTTCGCGAGTGTTTACACGAGCTGAGCTGGACAAGGCCGGTATTACAAGAACCTTGGACGGTCATGTTTTGCTTGTGGACTCCCTCGAGCTGGTCGAAGACGCGTATTTTACCGGCAACGACGCGGTTACTGCCGGACAGAACATGTTGGCAGCATACCAGCTGTCATCCACGCTTCCTGGTATCAGCATTCCGCCGCCGATCGTGTCACACGAGGCAGCTCTGTCCTACTTTTCTCGAGCTCCAGTGGGGCTCAGTACGTGGAATAACAGCCGAGTACCGGAGGAGGAGAATCTGTTGGCGAATTTGGTAGTGAAGGGGCTGACGGAGTTATGTCGCGAGAAGCCACCGGGACTAGAAGCAGTCAAGTGGCTCGGTAACTGGTTTCTTGATCACAACCCAGCACAACCGAAGGTGGAAGTGGATGACTGAGAGCGGGATTTCATGGTAGTACTGCTAACAGAACAATGCCAACCCCACTTTTATAAAGCTAGCTTTGAATGATACAAAGATGGAGCAAATGCATGAGGTGTAATGCCAATCATGTATTCCAACACTTGTAATGTCTACAGCGAACCGTCGCGACTATTGACCCTCTTCACTCGACTCTTGCTTGAGGATTCGACAACCATGGCGGACGAGCTGCAGTCGTCCGAAGAGCTGGCATTTGTAGCTGAGGAGGTAGATCGCATCATTCTCACGTCCATCGAGAGCTGTCTGAAAGACGAAGTGTACGATGAGCTGAAGGTATCGCAGTGGGTCGACTACATCTGTGAGTCCATCATGAAAGGACTTGGTGAACTGCGGAAGCCGCTTAAGTACATCGGTGCGTAGCATCATACTTGCATTATTTACTGCTCATCCCTGATAACAGGAAGTCCAGTGAGCTGTCTTATCATGCAGAAGAATGGCGCTGGCGTGCATGCCTCAGTCTCCTGTCACTGGGATACCGTCACAGACGGTAGGTTGTGAGCCAGCTTTTATATTTTCTTAATTAACTAACACCACCCTTGTCATCTTCAGGTGCACACGTCGTCAAGTGGCCGGGCGACAAGCACAAAGATCACAACCGGAGCATGTATTGCATTACCACAGTGAGCGGGCTAAGCTTCTAACACGCAAAATACATTTCGTGTAAAAAAGTTTTCTGCTTCAGGTGCACAAAATTCTCTAGACGCTTAGCTCACTCGGTTTTTGTATCGTTCTTCACTAAGTACGAAACATCAGAACCTGATTTCCCACAAGAAAGGCATCCAATTCGAGTAGCTCACACCTAAAGTATCCAAGCGGGGAAGAATGGGACGCGAGGACCCCGTGACGTATGCTGGCTGGGTGTTTAAGGAGGGCAGTCTTGTGCGCTCGTGGAAGAAGCGTTTTCTTGTGTGCAAGCGCGCAGAGCTGGCCTACTATAAAAACACGGACGAAGAGAACCATGCGCAACTTTTGGGGGCGCTGACCGCCGCGCACATTGAGCGCCTGCCGGACATCACGAACGGACTGCTGATCCACGGCACCGAAGGACGTCAACTCAAGATCTTCACAGACACGAAGCAGGAGTATGACCGCTGCTACGAGGCCATTTTAAAGTATTGTAGGATGCAGAACCCAGGCGATGATGCGCAGCAGCGTGTGGGCTGGCTTGAGAAAGAAGGCCAGCACTTCCGTACGTGGAAGAAGCGCTATTTCGTACTCAGTGGTACACAGCTAACATACTCGGCCACCATGGGGGCTGAGAGATTGGGCGGTGGCATAGTTATTGGAGCCAGAAGGGACCCCACTAGACCCTTCACATTGGCAGTGACGTTCGAAGGAGGACGAGAGATGAGAGTTGGAGGAAAGTCTGAAGTGGATATTGACGACTGGCACAAGGCACTACGACGTGGGCTGCTATATGCTCAAGAACAGCGGAAGAGTCAGCAGGGACGCCCGTCGGTTGACGACGATCCCAGGAATGCCAGAGAGAGGGAGTTTAACAAACGACAGGCCAATGCGAGTGCTGCTAGTGCTGCCAGTACTGAGGTGACGGACGAAGAGGCCAGCTCGCTGTTTGGTGCGGCGCCTATCGATGTGGAAGACGCTCCTCCGTCGTATGCGAGTATCGCGGCGCATAATGATGAAGGTAAAA
>NW_003303756.1:237465-276461 GCF_000142945.1 Phytophthora infestans T30-4
CGGAACTGTACGCTGCCAGCTCATTTAGACGCACATTGTGGTGGAAAGCATGCCCGACAACACGGCCAGCTTCATCGAGGTCGCGGAGGAGCGCGAGAGCGAGGACAACAACGAGAAGCCGTACTCGCCCACAGCTCCGGGCACCACCACGATCCGCCGCATGCGGCTGGCGGAAAAGCTGTTGCAAGAAGAGTTGGAAGAGGAACGTCGAGAAGCGATGATGAAGGAGAACACGGTACTTATGCGTCCACCCAGCAAATCAGACGCCGAGAACCCAAAAGCTGCCTGCTGCTGCGTCGTCATGTAAGACGAGTCGAAAAAAATGATGCGGGAGTAAGCTCGCGAATGCATGATATATATATAAACACGAGTCTACTGTTTTGCTTCGTTAATTGTGGTGTGTGCATATAACTTGGCGATGTACACATTGAAACGACCCTGATATGAGACGGTGTGGCATTATTGTCCAGATATTTGCGCAAAGAGCGACTGAACCCATTCGGGATTTGTACTGGCGTTCGTATTCGTGTTTTGAGTCCAGAAATTTTAGAATCACTGGATTTTTGGAGATGTATACATATCATAATAATTTCCTTGGCCCATTTTTCCCGCTGCAATTTTTGCGTTCACAGCAATAATAATAAAACTTGAATTATATGTCGGGTGGATGTTGATGGAAGATGGATCTCATGGTGGAAATACATGTAAATCGCATGGCGAGACATGCGAATACACCCTTTTGTATACGTATACCTTGTTCCTGACTGCTTTGATTTTTCGAGTGCGGAAAAAAGAAAAAAAAGTGCGGGAGGGGCCGCCCAACAGTCAACAAGCTACTCAGGCATTCCAGCGCTCCCCCCTTTCCGAGTCAATCGCAAGCGCGTTCGCAGTGCCTTTTGCAACGACAGACCGACAGGCAAACAGACCATGGCGCTCAACGGCATCGACAGCGAGTACTCCGGTTGGGTGTACAAACAGGGCTCGCTGGTCAAGAACTGGAAGAAGCGCTTCATGGTGCTTAGTGGACGACAGTTAACTTACTACGACACGTCCAAACTGAACCCTACGGTTAAGCCCAAAGGCAGCTTCCAGGTCATAACCGTGGAACTCAGCCCTGACATCCAGAATGGGCTACTGGTGCACGGCCGCGGCGGTCGCGTATTCAAGCTCTACACGGCGTCGGCCGAGGCCACCAGCGCCTGGTACAACATGATCTTGGACGCCACCACAGCAGCTCCGCAGCAGTTCGTAGCGGCGCCTCCCGACCGCTTCTCAACTCTCTCGGCCGCCAGCTCTAAACCAGTGGATGTGGACGACGAGATGGAGTTATTGGACCGTCTCGAGTCTCTTCCGCTCAGTGACAGCGGCAGTGAGCAGGTGACTCACTTTGGTTGGCTTAAGAAGGAAGGAGCTCGTGTCAAGAGCTGGAAACGCCGCTACTTTGTGCTGCGTGGAAACGCGCTTTCGTACTTTAATTCCGAAGACACTGGAGCCGCCGCCAAGGGCTACGGCCATGTGCGAGCTGTAGAGGTGAACGGAACAGTGACCAACGGACTGGATATTTCGTTCGATAACGGGCGAATACTGCGAGTCTCGACCAGAAACAGCAAAGATATGGAACTCTGGCTCTGCAAACTGAGTGACGCCATTGAGGCCGCAAACGCCGAGATGACCAACGTGCGTCAATCTCTAGCGGCACGTAGCTCCTTCCGTGCGTCGTCGATCGGAGGACCTTCACCGACGAGAATGAAGCAGCAGCAGAATATCCAGCATTACAACAACAGGAACGCCGGAATGCGACACTCGTTGGCATCCGTGCCGTCGAAACCCAGAGGATCAGCGGTGGAAACGCCCGAGATGCCGCAGCGACGTACAGTGTACGAGAAGCGTTCGTCCTCGTCTCTTGACGACTCATACATTTCGTCGGGGTTGTCCTCGCAGTTCTCCTCTTCCAGCTCGTACAACCACTCGAACTCGTTCCCGGATGGCTCGGCACCAGTGGCAAGGCCAATTGTGCACACGAATGGCACAACCAACACGCACAGCTCATCGAGCTCCACATTCTTCGACAGCGACAGCGAGTACGACAGCGATGACAGTGAAGGCGACTGGATTTAAGTTGACGATACTGCGGTTTGACCGCAAATTCATGGCCATACAGACATGCCGTGGTGACCCCATTTTCTGACGTTCAAGATCGATCAGATACCAGCACAATTTTGGAGCAGACTATGTGCAGCCTTCGACACAAAAGCTTCGACTTGAGGCGTGTCACGTGTATTAAATCCCCGGGCCATCGTTTGCGTGCCTTTGGGATCTTTGTTTGTATTACTTACTACACGACCAACGCCCCTGAGTAAGTCAAGGCAGACGCCTTTGGAGCTGTAGGCTTTGATTTTGCTTTTTTGTTGCGTCCGTGAACTTTTTCTAAACTAATATGAGAACTCGATAGCACTCGATACTAGAATCTGTTGTTCGTGCTGCATAGGTGAAACCTTTTAGGTCATACTCCTAGGTGGTATTCGTACCCCGCACTGTCGTATCGCCCTACAACAGATGCACCTTAGCATGCGACGAATTCTGAGTTAAACTGCCCAACTTGGTGGCTTTCACAATGGACGCCGTACGGTGCGGCTGGCCACGTATTAATATATCTTCTTTGGTACGTAGTACGCTTTAATTGTTTTCGTCTTGCGGGAAAGTTAGCCAAATAAAGACCCGTCAGGTTTGAGGTCTCAATGAGCTCGTCTGCATTTGGATTCAAACTCCTCGCCCCACCTGCAGTTCACTTTGAAGTCAGCACCACAGAGAACCGTGTGGAAATATCCTTTCGCTCATCGTCATCAACTTCAGCTGGCATCTCCAGATAGGTTTGTTGTCAACGATGGGTGCTGGAGCGTCGGCGTCACCACGAGAAAAGGAATCGGACTTGACTCCGCGTATCGCTGGGGATCTCGCCTTGTTCAGTGCGATCCAGAGAGAGTACGATCAAATGGCAACTGAGGAGCTCGGCAACGAAGTCATCTTTGAGCGCATGAAGCAGATTTGTAAAACAGCCTATGCTCCTCGAGACCCCAACGCCCCAAAGTCGGCACCTGCCAACGGCCGAGGACTTTATCGGCGTTCATCCGACCCTCAACGAAAGAAGCGCGAAGTCGTGTACTCGAAAGGCTTGGTACGATCTGCCATCTATCACCGTTCACAGTTGCAGGAGAAAGCCCTAACAGTCTTGTGCTTGATACGGTAGGATGTAACCAGAGACACGCTGCCCAAGCGGCAATCCGAATCAAAAACCCCAGAGTGTGCTGCCATGCTCAAGAAAGCACTACAGTGTGTCCTCTTCACCGACTCGAGCGACGAAGAAATGGACCGGCTTCTATTCCTCATGAAGAGAATCAAGGTCGAAGCCGAGCAGAACGTGATCAAACAGGGAGACCTCGGCGACCAGTTTTACGTTGTGCATTCAGGGTCTCTTGAGGTCATCGTCAACACCGCTGTTCTAGGATATCTGAAACCGGGAGATCACTTCGGCGAACTGGCACTTATCTATGACGGTAAGTCTGAGGTTTCCTCTTCCATTCCCTTTGTCACCATTTAAACTTATTTGTCTTGCAAACTTCAGCCCCTCGAGCAGCCACCGTTCGCGCTGCTACGAACTCGATTTTGTGGACACTCGACCGTGACGAGTTCCGTATGATGCAGGCGCGATCATCCAGTGATTCACTCGTGAAACGTGCCAAGTGGCTGCGTCAGGTCGAAATCCTCGCCAGTCTGTCAGAACGACAGCTTGCTCTGTTAGCAGGAGTCCTGAGCGCTGTGACATACTCCGATGGCGAGATGATCATCAACCAAGGCGACGTGGGAGACACTTTCTTCATTGTGGAGGAGGGCAATGTATCCTGTCAGATGGAAGGCCCTCGAGGGTTTAAACACTCTGATGCGATGAGGACTGAGCTTGCTATCTTGGGTCCAGGCGATTACTTTGGCGAGATGGCACTGCTCAGTGACATGCCTCGTAACGCAAGTATTTACGCTAAAGGTAGCGTAAAATGCCTTAGTCTCGGGCGACAGGAATTCGACTCTATCCTTGGCCCACTCACTGACGTGTTGGACCGCAACAGCCGCATTCGCATCTTGCGAACAATTCCCGCGTTTGCAACCAAGTCTCAAGAAGCCCTCGACTACGCTGTTTCGCAGCTCGAGATTAAAGCCTTCCAAGACTCTCAGTGCATCTTCCGACAAGGCGATACAGCTGTAGCATTTTACATTGTCAAATCCGGCTGTGTCAAGGTCATCAAGAAGCGCCACGACGGCAACAACAATCTCGTGACAGAAGAGCTTCTGCTGAAAGCCAACGATACGTTCGGCGGAGAAGTATTCGAACAGGCTGACAAGTATTCTTGTACAGTCATCTCAGCGGGTCGATCACAGTGCCAGCGTCTAAAGGTGTCATCTCTTGCTCGGTCTGGATCCCGTCAGTTCACTCAAGTAATTTCCATTGTGAAACCAATCGATGCAAGTCGAACCTCGATTAACGGTTGTTGTTTTCCTCTTCCAGCGCGTAAACATGGGAGAGCAGGGTCGAATTAAAAGCTGCACTCTTACGCTGGACGACATTCGAGTGGTAAGGCTCCAACTCCGTTGGCCGGTATACCGGATCTTGTATGTGTCCTTGACTCCGTAAATTGCTTCATTTCCACAGGCGGGCGTGTTGGGTGAAGGTTCCTTTGGCAAAGTTGTGATGGTTCATGCACTTTTGGACGGCGCAGAGGAGCAACCAATGGCTCTCAAGATCATGGCCAAATCTCACATCATCGAATCCGACCAGCAAGTCCAAGTCATGCGCGAAAAGCAGATTCTGATGACAATTCCACAGCATCCATTCATAGTAGACCTGTACGCCACCTATCAGGTATGCACTGGTCTATCGATTCATATCGATCGCTGCAACCCGGTATTAACATGACCGCTTGCTGCAATAGGACGCGAATAATTTATATATGCTGATGGAGTTGGTGCAAGGTGGAGAGCTCTTCACGCTGCTTCACAATGAAGAGTTCATCGAGACTGTTGACGAGTCGTCCGTTCGATTCTATTCAGCAAACGCAGTTCTCGGTCTCCAACACATGCATCGATATGACTATGCATACCGAGACCTTAAACCCGAGAACTTGCTGATCAGTCGTGAAGGTTACCTCAAGTTCGTCGACTTCGGCTTCGCTAAGAAGATCCCATTCATAGTAGTTAACAGCGAGGGCATTGAAGAAGTCCACTCGCGCACTTTCACGCTATGCGGGACACTGGAGTACCTCGCACCTGAGTTTGTCCTTAACACAGGCCACGATCTCGCCGTAGACTACTGTAAGTCCCCTTTTAATTCGCTGATCACGAACATACACTAACATTGCTTTTGTGGATTGCAGGGGCACTTGGCATCTTGATCTACGAGATGCTGGTCGGCTACACGCCGTTCGGCACTGGTGATGGCGACACCACGCAACTATTCCGCAACATCGCCATGATTCGAACAGGTACCAACTCGGTGGACTTCCCATTCCACCTACTAGAGAACTGTCCGCACGCGTGCGATCTTGTGCGTCGTTTACTGCAAGGAGACCCCACGAAGCGTATCGGCGTAGGCATCAATGGTGACCAGGAGCTGCGACAGCACCCCTGGTTCAGCAGGATAGAATGGGACAAGCTATACAGCATGAATCTAGAGCCACCCTACCTACCTCCCATCAGCGGCAAGTACGACATCTCGCTCTTCGAAGGGGAAATCGGAAACCGAGCCAAAGATCGAGTCTTTGATGGACAAGGAGACGAGTACTTTGTCGGCTTTTAATTCCGCATCATTGTCGCCACATGTTTGCGCCACTATAAACGCGTTCATTAGCCTTGATAGAGTGGACGCAAGACCAAGGAATAATAACGTAACACCTTCACAGTGCCTTCGTCTTCACACGCTGGCACTGGATGGCTCCTCCATATCTCCATGGCCTTCATGCTGTCTGATGACGCGACTAATTGTTCGCAATCTGGCCGCAATTTCACGTTGAACTTCACGCGTTTCTTGGTGAATCTGTAAAATGGCTTCCATTTGCTCCATCGGGTCTGGAGTCAGCGATGGCAAGCCTTCCATCCCAGGCACCATTACCATATCAACTGTTGTCTGGTGCTGCGCCGAATGCAGTGGTCTTACACGTCGATTCTGGTGTTGCGGATCTGGTATCAACCCTGTCTGCTCCCGCGTTCTGTCAATAATCTCAATAAACTCGCGGATCTTGGCTCTTTCCTCTTCTAACTTCCTTTTAGCGGGTGTCAGCGCCGCTTTCTTGGACGCCTCTTGATCGTCTTTGATCTGTTTAGGCGGGCGTTGTGCCCTTGCATTAATCTCGCTGCGTCGATTTCTTATAAGCTTTAAAAACTCGGCGTAAGTCGGCTTGGGTTCATCGGGTTCGCCGCCCTCTTTAAGAAACTGCAGGTGACTCTGCTGCAAAAGTTGCTGCGTCTCTTGTTTATCCGGGATCCGGCCAAAGTCCTTCGCATATTGAGCATAGCGTTGTAGACTTAACAGCTGCAGTTGTTTACTAAAGTTCTTGCGCTTGAACCGCTGGGTGGTGCTTGCACCAGTGCTCGGTGGCTGGCTGGGCGGATGTTCTTGTCTCTGACTCGGCTCCAGACTCATGGAGCTCGTAGCGTGCGTAGCATATCCCAGATCCGCGAACGTTTCGTCGTCTAGCGCCGCCTTCCAAGGCAAGTCTAGCTCCACTTCCTCCTCGCCCATGGCGCTCCAGTGCGGAATTGGAAGAATGATGGTCGAGTAGGTTGACCTTGTTTTTATAGGCTAAAATCGGCCATTTTCACCCAATAATATCGCTGAAAGGCATTTGCACCACACGTTTCCTTTGTCTCGGATCCAACGAGGTCACAAGCAAATTAGCGTCGAGTCGGCATTAAGCATGCAGCGTGTGATGGCGATGCGACTGCGGCTGCTGCAGCGCCCTGTGCGCACGGCAGCCCAGAGCAGTGCCGCCTACTCCACAAAGACGCCAGAATTCTCGGATATCGTGTATGGCCAGGATACGGGCGTGCGCACAGTGCAGTTCAACCGACCGGAGAAGCTCAACGCGCTGACGCTCCCCATGGCGATCCACCTGACGCAGCGTCTGCACAAGATAGAGGCCAACAAGACGGTCAACGCCGTCGTTTTTTCTGGTAACGGGGGTAAGGCTTTCTGCGCTGGTGGCGACATTCGCGCGCTAGCCGACCATGGCAAAGATCCAGCTACGCGTCACGTCTCGCTTGACTTTTTCCGTCACGAATACCGCCTCAACTACCTTCTGGCGACCACCGAGAAGCCCATCATTTCCTTCCTCAACGGTGTCACTATGGGAGGCGGCGTGGGTCTGTCAATGCACGGCAAGTTCGTGGTGGCCACTGAGAAGACGTTGTTTGCTATGCCCGAGACGGCCATCGGTTTTTTCCCGGACGTCGGTGCCTCGTTCCTACTTCCGCGTCTCGGACGCCGTCTCATTGAGGGTGAGGACTACGTGGCTGACGTGCCCAAGTCGCAGGCGCTTAAGGGCCAGGGTGTAAGTGACGTATTTGGAAGGGAAAGTACCTTTCATTTAAAAAGATTAACTGTTGGTGCTGTGACTCCAGCTGGGCACATATCTTGCGCTGACGGGTGAGCGTCTTAAGGGCCACGAGGTTATTGGTCTGGGACTTGCTACCCACTACCTGCCCACGAACGAGTACGAGACGCTGGTGCACCACCTGACAGGCCTCGAGTTCG
Source organism: Phytophthora infestans T30-4 (assembly GCF_000142945.1). Lineage (NCBI taxonomy): Eukaryota > Oomycota > Peronosporomycetes > Peronosporales > Peronosporaceae > Phytophthora > Phytophthora infestans. The sequence goes on from NW_003303756.1 coordinate 245,264, forward strand.
CAGACCACGTGCCTCAGGAGGAACGCGATGAAATGATTCACGAGGCTCTGGAGGAACTTGAGACGGACGAGGCTTTCCAGGAGATTGACCCGGGTGAGTTGCGATTTGAGAAAAATTAGGTTGAAGTTGCAAATGCTTACGTCACGATCTGTGTAACAATCCAGAGTACCTCGAGACGGTTGAGTCGGTGTTCGGTGCTCTTAATGAGAACGACACAATGGAAGGCATCTTCGAGCGTCTGGAGGTAAGTTTTGTAGTGTCAAGAATCGGATCATTTAGACTGCGTTTTCTAACAAAGAGCGCGTATTTTTTTATTATGAGCAGAAGCTGAACACAGAGTGGTCACAGGAGACTCTCGCGACGCTCAAGAAGATGTCGCCGCTGAGTCTGAAGGTCACGCTGGAGCAGATGCGACAGGGAGCCGTCAAGACGTGCGCCGAGTGCTTCCAGATGGAGTACCGCATGGCTACGCGTATGATGGAGAACCCGGACTTTTTCGAGGGTGTGCGTTCGGTTGTTGTGGACAAAGATCGCAACCCGAAGTGGTCAAAGCGCGACATCACCAAGGTGACGACTAAGGAGGTGGAGGCGTTCTTCAAGCCGCTGGAAAAGGATCAGGAGCTGATCCTGTACCCGTCCGCGACGGCAGTGACGGAGAAGAAAGAATAAGTTTCATCTCTCATTAAACCTTCGGGAGGAACTTCAACAAGGAACAAAAAAAGACAACGCAGCTCTCAGCGACTAACTCGGCATATGTGCCCACTATTTGTGCTAAGAAAAGAGAACTCATGAATCTCTGCTCAATTCTTGTTGGTCACAGGGCTATTTTCCACGGAATGCAGATCTGCACGGTTCGTATTTTTAGTGGCCGTTTGAACAGCTTCATCCTCGACGGTGCTTTTGGTATTGAGCTCACTGTTGATGGTCAGTCTAGGGAGCGCGTAGAGAGGCGTTTTTCATTCTACTGACATTCTGGCGTGGCCTGTCGAGCAGGATGATGTCGCCTGAGGCGTTTGGACGTACGCACAAGCGCCATGTGACGGATATTATCCGAGTAGCTCTTGAGCGGAAAGGTGTAATCGGCTTTATCGACGTCCACGACGGAATGACGCTCCTCGAGGCGCGGACGCTCATTTGGGAGAATGTCGAAGACGCACCGGCCGAGTTTCAATTTGTCCTGGATGATGGTGTCCCTGTTAGCGCACGACAAGAGGAAACTCAGAACATTTCATCCTTCTATCCTTTGGTGAGAATTCGCGAGCAACATGCTCGCCGAGGGCCAACACCGTCCCCGTTATCATCGCCGCGACGAGAAACCATGAGTACAGCAGGGTCTTTAGCGAGTACAAATCCATCGTCCGGCTCGTCGGAGAAGGTGTGCGTGCGTACGGCTTCTGGAGAAGAATTTCATGTGTGGGTTACTGAGGACTACACATTCCAGCAACTACGACGTGATGCTGCTCGATACTGGAATATCGCTGCTAGCGAGGTCGCATTAGTTGACGGAGAAGGTTGTTTGTGGCCGGAACAAGCCAAGATTCTCTCATTAATGAGTGTGGAAGATCTTCACAGCAATGGAATCATCCTCGAATACAAAGGGGGCACAATCGCGGCCAGAGTCACAAGCAGCGTCAGTCTGAAAGATGCCATGAGCGTTGCAGCAGGCGGTAAAGATAAACGACCAAGCTCACGACGTGCAATTTCAGCTTCAACGCTCGCATTACCGCTACCTCAGGCGATGAGTCTCTCGAGAACAAGTCAATCAGACTCTTCGTTTAGATTGCGGCGGGCATTGTCAGCATCAGAACCTGACGTGACTTTTGCTGACTCGATGCTCTCAGCCCCTGCTACAAATCCTGTGGAAGAACTGTGGCGAATTTTTACTTTCTACTGCGTAAATGGTGACAGTATGGAACTGGAGTACTTGAAAGCGCATCAGTTCAACAAACTCTTACGAGATTCACGAGTCTATGGAGGACACTTGACACCAGCGATGGTCGACATTATTTACACCTCGGAGACTAAAGGGAAGCCACAGACATCCGGCAAGATGAACTATGAGGAATTTCTAAACGCGCTCGTGAAAGTGGCAAGAGCAGCTCACACAAAGGGAAACCGAGCCAACTCCAGCAAGCTCTTGTGTGACAGTGACAAGGAAGACGAGCTATTCCAGAGATTGATGACGGAACATATTCTGCCTTTGGCCGCTCGTTGGCCGACCAACACTTGGCTGCAACACACCCAGCGTCTACGAAGACCTGAAATCGTGTCCTTTATGTCGAAATTTCTGGAGTCGCTGGTGGAGATTTTCATGTTCTACGCCAAGAGTACGAATGCGTCGGGAGTCCGGGAGTTCTACATGTCCTATGCGGACTACCAGAGATTTATTAACGACTTTTGCTTCGCCAATCTGCAGCTTTCAAGTGTTGAGGCCGCGCACGTTTTCTTGGCATCTTGCTCAAGTCCTCCTTTCCACGGAGCCCTTTTCGACACAGCAGCTAATAGTGAGAAAGCACAATCTGCGGACTGCAATGAATCCGGCTCACAGACTGGAGAAAGTGTGTCCAGTTCAGAAGGGGCTGGTGGCAGCAATGGCGTAGCGGCAATTCAGCGAATTCTTGAAAGCATTGAGGGTGCTATAGCCTACACCTTTCCGCAAAACCAAGTGGGGCGTATGTGCATGGGGGTCTCAGCATTTCTCGATGCTCTGGGACGCATTGGACTAACAACATTCTCAAAGACAACGTCGCTCAAGACAATCCACTGCGTAAAGGGGGTATTTCACCACCTTAGTCGAGGATTGTCGCGGTCACGAGTGCTGGAGATCCTGAAAAATCACGGCTCGACAGCGATGCATGCCTCAAAGTTTTACTCTGGCAGTGTAGCGTTTAACAATAAGTTTCTCGATATGTGGCGCTACGAAGGATCGCCAGATTATCTGACGCTCGATACTACGATTGGGTATATGGGATCGCCGCAAAAGATGGTGTCGTCCACTGTACCCGCAGCAGCTGGGCTTTCTACTGGCACTGAAGCTATTGTCTGCAGCACAGGGGCTCCCTTTGTGGACAATACGTCTCGTCGAGTATCTTCGGCCCCGTTTTCATCTACATCGCCTTTCAGCGACAAAAACGTACCAAATGGCAGTGGACGCGGGCGGGAGGCACTTGATCGGCTTGTACGTAACGCATTTCTTCGAAATGCTATCAGCGCTAATGACGATCTGAGCAATAGAGAAAGACTCCTCGATGAGATGTCGGTTGAACAACTCACCGACCTTAGCAGAACAACGGACCTACCTTTGGATCATTTGACCATCGCTGACGGGATCGAGGAGGAACGGGTGGTGGAACCTGTAATTATAAGTGATCCAGCATCAGTCAAATTGCTGGAAAAACTAGGGAGTAAATTGAGTACTTGTACTCCGTTTGAGATACCGGCGATCGACACAAGACAAGCGACGCCCCCACGCAGCCCAAGCCTGCAACTGCGAATGAATTTTATCTCGTCATCACCACCGCCTTCACCACTTGCGAAGGCTTCACTGCGCAAAGAAGACGAAAAAATGTTTTTCGAGAGTATTCTACTGGAAGGCGGTGTCTTCAAGAAATACGGGCAGTGGGGAAATCCTCATCGACGATTTGTCTGGTGCTCGAAAGACTTCGACTCGGTATATTGGAGACCGCTCAACAAGAAGAGTAACCTTACAAAAGATGGCATCTCGGTGGACTCGATGATATCCGTTCTGCCTGGAAACTCCACACGCACACGCTACGCTTTCATGAAGCACTTGTCCGAGGGTAAGCAAGCTTTCACGTACAAACAATGCAAGTGCAACTCGCTAACTTGCTTTTTGAGTTGGTCACAGATAAGGCTATCGGTCGTTGTTTTTCCGTTGTCGCGGAGGATCGTCGTCTCGACCTAGAAGCAGACTCGGAAGCTACACGTGAGCTGTGGACCAATGCACTCATGTTCCTGATGAGGGAGCATCGCTCCCAATCTGCCAGAAATAACTAACTTATTAGACATCCTGAAGCAAAAACAACATGGCCCAATAAAGATCTTCGTTTCCAACACGAACAAGGAGTAATTCAATCAGAGTTACCAGCATTCATGTTCAGGCGTGCTTGCAACTTCCTATTTCAATCAGCACAGGTTTAGTCGGTCTTGAGGCACTTGTCGAGAGACGAGAACTCTGAGTAGAAGGCTGTAAACCAGTCCAGCGTCTTGACCAGGTCCTCTGTGCCACACATTTCACGGATACTGTGCATACTCAGTTGGGCAAGACCCACATCGATCGTGCGGATGCCCGTGTTGGTCGACAGAATGGGGCCAATAGTCGAACCACAACCAGTGTCCTGACGCACCACAAATTCCTGAATGTCGACGTTGTGACGCCGAGCTAGCTCTTTCATCAAGAATGAGGAAGTGCCGCTAGTGGCGTAACGTTCGTTGGCGTTGTGCTTAATCACAGGCCCAGCATGCAGAGCAGGACGGTGGTTCTGCTCGTGTCTGTCACTGTAGTTCGGATGCACACCGTGAGCCATGTCAGCCGACACCATGAACGACTTCCTGGCCGCGGCGCCACACAGCTCGCCCTGTGCCACACGCTCCGCCACGGACTGCATGAAGTTTGATCCAGCACCCATAAGCGACTGCGATCCCACCTCTTCATTGTCAAACAGTGCTGCTACACGGACGTTCTCGTCGTCCGCAAGGTTATCCAGCGACTTAATCAGCGACTGCGTGGCGAGCCACGAGCAGCACAAGTTGTCCAGTCTGGGCGAGAAGATAAACTCCTCGAGCACTCCGCCCACATTGGCTCCCTGGGTATCAAACAAACACAGCTCGAAATCGCAGATCTGGTCGATCTTGATGTCCAGCTCCTTGGCGATGAGCTGCAGCAGCACGGACGCGTGTTTAGACTTCGGCTGATCCTTGCCATCGGTCGTGGCCTCCAGCTCAGCACGAGCGGCCGACGCGATCACGGGGCGGAGGTGAGTCTCCTTGTTGAAGGTGAATCCCTCCGATACCTTACGGTCCAGGTGGATCGCAAGCGTGGGGATGCGCATAATGGGACGATTCACCAACAGCAGCTTAGACTTGAAGCTCGAGTCGCTCTCGCGCACGATGACACGGCCAGCGAGGCCCAAGTCGCGGTCGAACCACGTGTGGAAAAGACCACCGCCGTACGTCTCGACACCCACCTGAAGCCAGCCCTGCGACTCGATGTTGGATACTGGCTTGACCTTGAGGCACGGGCTGTCGGTGTGCGCGCCGATGACGTGGAAACCATTGCCGCGCTGGTACTTGCCGCCGACAGCGAAGGCCACAATGGCCGATTGGTTGCGCGTCACGTAGTACTTACCGTTGGGCTGCACGGCATCCTTCCACGAGTCCTCCTCGCGCAGCTGCTTGAAGCCGGCTGCAGTAAGCGTCTGCACGGTCTCGTAGACAGCGTGAAACGGGCTCGGGCTCTTGTTGACGAACTGAAGGAACGCGTCTACGGTCTGCGGGGTGCGCGGAGACAATGACAGCTTGACCATGGTGGTGTCGAGTGCGGAAATCGGAGTGATGGTCTTGAGCTTCACGAAGCGGATGCGGAAATGATGAAAAGATCGGCTGACAGAAGCTCACTTTTTACAGGAAATATCGTAGGGAGAAGGGTATTCGTTATCACAAGTGCGTTTGACTTTAAGAACGATTTTGGCAAGATGAATTGAAACGGATTATAGGGTTTGAGGCGACCTGTAGACGGATGAGTGTATAGCGGTGCTTGAACCTACAGCGGAATGTTGCCGTGCTTCTTCCATGGGTTCTTGACGTCCTTGGTTTCCAGCACATCTAGATCCTCGCAAATATGACGACGAGTGCTCACAGGCTCGATGATGTCGTCCACGAATCCACGTTGGGCAGCGACCTGCGAGCAAACGGTGACAATGTACGGGACATCAGCAAGCTCGTTTGTAGTAGTAGGAGCGCAACACAAACATAATCAAGCGTACCATGGGGTTGGCGAACTTCTTCTCGTAATCGGCAGTGTTCTCCTCCACATTCTGGCCGCGGAAAATGATTTCCACCGCTCCCTTGGCTCCCATCACGGCGATCTCAGCCGACGGCCACCTACACAAAACAGTACAAATAATTAAGTGTTAGTGCAACCAAACTCAGCAAAGACTACGAAGCCACATACGCGTAGTTGATGTCACCGCGGAGGTGCTTGGAGCTCATTACGTCATAGGCTCCACCATAAGCCTTGCGCGTAATGATTGTAATCTTGGGCACCGTCGCCTCGGCATATGCATACAACAACTTAGCGCCGTGACGAATGATTCCACCATATTCCTGGTCCGTGCCAGGCAGGAAGCCAGGAACATCCACGAGCGTCACAATGGGAATGTTGAAAGCATCGCAGAAGCGCACGAAGCGTGCACCCTTGACAGATGAATTAATATCCAAGCAGCCAGCGAGCTCCATGGGCTGGTTCGCGAGGATACCCACCACACGGCCCTCCATGCGACCGAATCCAACAATGATATTCTTGGCGTAGTCGGGCATGATCTCGAAAAAGTCGAACGAGTCCACGATCTGATGGATAATATCCTTCATGTTGTACGGCACGTTCGGGTCCGGTGGCACAATACTCTCGAGCGTGGGCACGGGGCGGTTGCGGTCGTCGTCCGACTTGCGCACTGGCGGCTTCTCCTTGTTATTAAGCGGCAAAAAGTCAAAGAAGCGACGCATCTCGCGAATAGCTTCCACATCGTTGTCAAACGCACAGTGTGCCACACCAGAAGTCTTGGTGTGCGTAGCAGCGCCACCCAGTTCTTCCTGCGTCACCTCTTCGTTGGTCACAGTCTTCACCACATCCGGGCCAGTCACAAACATGTACGACGAGTCGCGGCACATGAAGATGTAGTCGGTCATAGCAGGCGAGTACACTGCACCACCAGCACAAGGTCCCATGACCATCGTAAGCTGAGGGATAACACCAGACGCCAGTACATTCAGCTGGAAGATGTCAGCATAGCCAGCCAGAGACGCTACTCCTTCTTGGATCCGTGCACCGCCCGAGTCATTGAGTCCAATCACGGGCGCTCCCAGCTGCATGGCCTTCTGCATGATCTTAACGATCTTCTCTGCGTACGTCTCGGACAAACTTCCACCAAAGACGGTGAAATCCTGGCTGAAGACGAAGGTGAGGCGGCCATTGATGAGTCCTCGACCAGTGACAACACCGTCGCCGGGGTATTGTTGCTTTTCCATGCCGAAGTCCGAGCAACGGTGAGACTTAAGCATGTCATACTCGCGAAAAGTGCCCGTGTCCAGTAGCAGCTCGATGCGCTCGCGAGCCGTGAGCTTGCCTTTTTCGTGCTGCTTGGCCACACGCTCAGCACCGCCTCCTTCAAGTGCCCGCTTGCGCGCCTGCTTCAGCTCTTCCGTGAAGGCCAGTTTACGCGCGGCGGGCGTGAGGATCGGAGAGGCCGCTTCCTCCACTAGCGCACTCATCCATCGGGTCTGGAGCTGCGGATATTGCACCAATTAAACGTCAGACATCATATGCAAAGTTGCATACAGAAGACAGCCACGCACAAGAGGCTGGCGAAGCACGCGAAGACGTCTAGCGGCCAGCATAGCTCCAGCAAGGTGGCGAGGTTCGCAGTGTTCACAGGAATCAAAAGTGACGGTCTCGGATCTCCACAGGCTTCGACAAGTTCAAGTGTGGGTAAGAAATAACTTGGGTTTTGTAAGACCAATTGTGGCCCATGAGCCCATGGGTCTTGAGCGCCAAAAAAAGGACAACAGCGGCATCGATCAACGCAAGTTGAAGTTGCCCTGGGCATGGCACCATCGAGAGCGCGGCGAACCAGATTGTGAGCGCCGAGCGTATACAAGTTGATTGGGTGCGGTGATAGCAGTGCCGGAATACTGTAACAGTGCTGCTTGTCATTGACAAGTTGTCAATGGATGTTCCTTTATAATCAAGGATGTTTGACCGAGCTCACCGTACCAAATAGTGTTCCATGCATTAAAATGATGCACTCCAGGGAGGCTGGCTGCTCTACCTCTTGAAAACTCAGGAAATCCCATTTCTTACATTGAACGAGGTTTAAGTAACATGCCCCACTTATTTTAATTAGTCGGGGATGTTATTTTTCTCGGCAAAATGGTAAGCAAATTGCTGCGTCGATGTCGAAGATGCCTATGAGCTCGCTTTACAACCAAATAATCGGTATCCGAAAAAGGTAAAAGCTGCAGACGTTGGAAAGTGAAAGAATACAGTGAATTTTTGTTGACGCAGTTGACTTGTTTTATTTTTGCGATGTGCCTCAAACAACCGTGTTCAGTGTTTTTCGATACGTTCCACTCTCATTACCGCTGGTCCCGCATCAGTACTTGCAGGAAATAAAGCACCTCGGCGGCTGTCGGACGTTCGCAAGGATTTACGTCCACACACCGTTCGATGAATTGGCGAATCTCCTGGTCCATGGATGGCGAAAAATGTACTTGGAGTCTGCCCATCGAGACCATCTGAAGCACTGCTGTTTCCGGAAGTGGGCGACCCCTCTTGTTGACATGCGAGTACGGCAATTCATGCGTATCCAGCTCCGAGATGACCACACCAAAAGAAAACACATCCGCCTTCTCGTCGTAGCGTCTCCCCATCATCACTTCGGGTGCCATCCACAGTGAACTCCCCACGTTTGAAGTCATGGAGCCATCGGAACGGATTCGCGAGGTGCCGAAGTCTGTGATTTTAGCCGTCAAGGACTCTGTCAGCAATATGTTACGGGACTTAAGGTCGCGATGCAGCACCGCAGGATCCAGCGAGTGCAAATACGTCAAGGCAAACGCCACGCCGTAAGCGATCTGTATTTTACTGACGTTCATTCCCTGAGGGGTGCCAGTAGCGAGGTAGTTTTGCAACAAGGATCGCAGGTCGCCGCCACTCATGAATTCGGACACACAGTACAATTCACTCAAAGATTCCCACGCCACACCGATGAACCTCACGATGTTGGGATGTTCCATGGTCGCCATGAGCTTCACCTCGGATAAAAACATCCGAATTTGAGCCATATCCTTTCGCTTTTCCGGAAGCAACGTCTTGATTGCTACGTCTCGACCTCGAAATCGTCCACGGTATACCAAGCCGAAGGCTCCATGACTGATGATTTCTCCCATCTCGATGCGATCGACTGGGATCCTCGACGCTACTATCACGGGATGTTCCCATAACGTGCCCCTGTGTCGCCTACTATTTGATATTGGTGCTCCAGAGCCTGGTGAATAGCCAATAGTTCGGGTGGATTCGTCGTACTCTGTGTCAATCAGTGACTGTTCTCGATCTAGAAGCTGCATTCGCTTCTCCACTGTATCTAAGACAGTATCGGAAGGATCATCGCGAGCGGCGACGCTGCATGATGATGAACACAGCAAGCAGTACAAAAAGTACTAGAGTCCCGACGATGATGCCGATGATCACACCGAGCCCCAGGGAACCAGACGATGTGTCGGTCTCTGCACGAGAGCCACCAGATCGATCTGATGTATCTTCACTGCTGCTGCTGGTTGAGTTGGCCTCAACACGATCACTCGCTCGGTTTCGCCAGAAGCTGTGACAATAACGTAGTCGAACGATGTGCTTCCATTTCCCATCCTTGTCTCCGTGACTTCGACATTGACGAGATCTGAGCCGTTTAGTACACTTGAGTTCACACCGGGGGGCAACGTTGACGAGTAGTATTGTTTGACCACAGGAGCTGCAGCTGTGAAAGCAGACGACGTGTCTGAGTCAGACGTTGTACTTGGAGCTGTCAAGGTAGGTGCTGGGGCTGTGGTGGGTGACGTAGTAGCTGCTGGTGTCTTTGTCGTTGGTGTCGGGATTGACGTCTCTAAAGCTGAACCAGAGGGTGATACTGTGCTTGCAGTGGACGTATTAGTACTTGTCGGTGGTGTTTCGGTTGCGGGCGATGCCGTCGGCGCAGTCGTAGGAGGTAGGGTTGTAGCTGCAGGGACAGACGTGGATGCTGGCGCCGCTGTAGCAGGTGTAGTTGTACTTGGAGAGCTAGCACTGTTGTTGTTAGACCCTGCATCGGAAGAATCATCGCCTAGAATGAGCAATAAAGTATAAATACGAGGTGCGAGAATGCGCTTTTTGACAAGCATTTGTGCTCACCAACAGTCTGAGACGTCACAATGGAGCACGACAAACAAATGAGAACAAGCAACGGGAGCCAGGTTACTTGGCGGGGACCTTTTTGCTGCGCCATTTTACAGACTTAAATAGGCACTGGATTGCAAAAGCACAAGTGAGAGAACAACGAATCATATTTTTACTCAGCCATCAACGAAGCTCCTTCAAGATTTCTAACAAAGGGCGCAACGCCTGTCTCTTCAGTACCACTGCTCCTAGCTTCGTTCTATTAATATCGGATCTGCTTATGGGTCTTTCACAGCTGAAATGAGAGCTTCGGAGAAGCCTTGATCATTTTCACACTTGATTTCTTTCGAGGTCAACGGCCCTAGCGTATTTTTACGATTACACAGGGCACTATTTAACGCTCCGAAAATGATATTGCTATTTATCGGACCCTTGGATAAATCATTGCAATGCTGAATTTTACAATACATAACCGTAGTGGACATATTTCGGGCCACTTTTCAATACATATATATTTTTGTATGTCATCGATACCCCAAGCGACATATTTCGGGCCAACTACTTTTACTACGGAGTACCGTGCATCTCATCTCATAGAACTACGGACATTACGATATGACTGTCTTGGGTCGACGGAACTGCTGTCGCCGAACTCTTTCTTACCATCCTGCCCCGCTTTCTAGATGCCGTCTCCACTCTCTCTTTCTCGTTTCGCTGCCCCTGCTTCTTTTGCCTTTCGTTTCGAGATTTTATCCTGCTCTCGTTGGAACGTCGTTCTTGACTTTCCGGTCTTATACTCAAATTTTGTAACGGGGTACGTAGCCCTAAGTGTACCCTGGTTACATGAAGTGTGACACGTCATATTTCGGGATATTTGGTACAAAGTACCAAGGCGTTCAAAGCCAACCATTGGTTGATGACATTGCATTTCTATAGGTGACTTATAGTTTGTATTAAACCCAAGCTTTATCTACCTATAAATATACTCAGTTTGCATTCTACCTTAATTAGGCCACTTCGCTCTCTTTTGAATAAAGAGGGGACCAGTGAGCTGCCGTTCACTGAGAGTTTGTATACTCTAGGAAGCTAACTTCCTCAGCGCAAGGTGCTGTGTGACCCCGTCACACTTGGTAGAACTCGTAGTCAATCCACGCCACCGCGGGTAGACTACCTGAACCTCTCCGAAGTTCGTTGTCATGGATAGGAACGACTTCTTCCATATGAACGACTCTCAGCTCGAGTCGGTTCGGAAGATGGCAGGCATCTTCGGCATGGAGGCCCTGCAGAGCCTGGTGGTGTCAACACCGGCCGAGCAGCTCGAGCGCGTCAATGCGTTTGACGCGTACGAGCAGGGGCTCATCGCGCATGTGCGGGAGAACCTGCAGGCTCCGGCGGCGGAAGCAAATCCGCCTCACCCGAAGCCAATACGGCTGAAGGTTAAGCCGTATGAAGGGAAGGAAGGCGAGAACCTTCACTTCTGGGTCCGAGAAGTAGAGCTCGCGATGGACGTGGCTCTGATCTCGACCGAGCAACTTCGTGTTGCTTTTGCACTCTCCAGCCTTAGCGGCCGTGCTAAGAGCTGGGTGTATACACGGGAGGCAACATTCCCTGGATGTTTCACTTCCTGGGCTCAGCTGTGTGAACAGCTCCGAGCCGCGTTCCTCCCGGCGAATTACGAGTACCGCCAGCGTTCGCGCTTCCTCTCGTGTAAACAAGGGAGGCGTGAGCTGCACGAGTACGTGCCAGAGATACGGGAACTCACGGCGTCCCTAGTGGGAAACCCACTCAACGAACACTGTCTTCATGGACGGCCTTCGAGTGGGCCCCGCGCGCACTCAGCTGTTCCATGTTCAGTCAAGCACCTTTGAAGAGGCGATTCAAGTGGCTCTTCAAGAAGAGTACAGTCATCGCCAGGCACGTACGCCGGCCTCAGCGTGGCATGGGAGTTCCTCGTCGGCTCCCGGTCGAACAAGCCCCAATGGACCAGTCCTCATGGAACTCGGGTCCGCCGAACAGCGTGACATCCGCTGCTTCGGCTGCGGGAAGATGGTCCACTTCAAGCGCGACTGTCCCGCGAAAAGACTCCGCAGACGGTCTTTTTTCAAGCCCGTCCTCAAGGGTTGCTGGCAGAAGCCAGGATTTCGGGGACAGGGGGAAGCCGGAAGCCAGTAGGGGCGGGGCGCCCTACTGGGGAAGAACTAAGTCTTCGTGATGGGTGCGCGGGTGGCGCATACCGCGGGGACTTAGCCCCTGAGAGTCTTCGCACTCTCGAATCGGCGAAGAGCAGCGGCGGGTTGCTCGTAGTACACGGTCGTGTACGGGGATACGATCATCCCTTTAGAATCTTGATCGATTCTGGGGCGTCGAAGAACTTCGCACGCCGCCAGACAGTTGCTCGTAATAGCAACAAGTTGTCCGATGCTTTGAGAGAAAGCAAGGGCAACGGGACGGTGTCAGTGCGACTGGCTGACGGGAAGGTCGTCACTGTACCCAATGTCCAAGTGGATCTGGCCGTCAAGTTTGAAGACTTTGACAGCCTCGAACAGTTCACTATTCTCGATATGGATCCATATGATATGATCCTGGTCATGCCCTGGCTTGAGAAGCACGAGCCCAGGATCGACTGGCGAGGCAAGGCAATCGGTGCCAGCCGCCCTGCGCAGTCCGACAGAGCATTGGTGAGTCATGTTCCCACCTCTGTCAGGACCCGGGGCGCCCGCAAGGGCTGCCAGGGTACCAAAGCATCCGGCAGATGCTTGGAAGTCGTCGACGTATATGACGACTCCGAGGATGTTTTGATGGTGGCAGCGCCCAGAGGAGACGCTGGCCAAGTGGGTAAGTTAGGTCCACAAGCGGGTAGCTTAGCTCCGCAGACAGCTGCAGCTGTCACGAGCACTGAGAAAAGCGTGTTCAGAGTGGGTAACAGAGCTCCACTCACGGTCGCCCAGACCTTAACTGAAGAGAAAGACGTCGGATACACTTCCTGTGTGGATAACACAGTGCCACACGCGGTCGCCCAGACCTTAACTGAAGAGGAAGGCGTCGAACACGCTTTCGTGTGGGTACCACAGTACCACACGAGACCACGAGTACCTCGGATGTCACAGCGCCGACATCCCCAGACGTGGACAGCAAAGCTTCACGTCACGGTCGCCGTCGACGACGACGCCGCCGCCGCCTCAAGTCGGATCCGAACTTCGTTCAGATCGACGTCGCCTCAAGCGACTCGGAGTCCAGGGACCGGGCTCCTCCGACAAGGCCGGTGGAGGAGTGCTATCACCACTTCGATAGCGAGACCGGTTTACCCGTCAAGGCATCTGGTGTCCACTTGGAACCGTTGCCAGAGGTTGCGGAGATACTGAACCTCGAGGAAATGACGGTTGAGTCTTTCCTGGTTAACCTCAAGGCTGGAAAGACGGATGAGATGGTGCTCATGAGACCTGAGACCACTCGGGAGGAGCTGAACTCCTCCTCTGTCTTGGACGAGAACGTCCTGGAAGATCTATACAAGCAGCGTCAGGCCCGCGTGGGTTCTGAGATCGTTAAGACCCCAATGATCCGGTGTATTATTTGGTGACGGAGTATGCGGACGTGGTGAACAAACACCCACCGACCCAACTCCCACCGGATCGAGGAGTACGGCATGATATTGATCTCGTGCCTGGCACAAAGTATTGTGTCACGAGGCAATGGCCTCTCCCGCGCGAACAGTGCGAGGTCATTGATGCCTTCTTCGCCTCGGAAGCGAAGGCAGGCATGGTGCGGGAGTCAATCCCCGCACTCGACGCCGACTTTCTGCGTTCGGAAGCCGAACGGAAAGTAACGTCTAGTTCATGCTTATAGCAAGCTGAACAACGCGATGGTGCCGGCCCAAACACCAATCCCACGAAAGGATGTGTTGTTAAACAACATGGCCGAGAGCGTACTGTACAGTGCGCTGGATTTGGTAGACGGATACTACCAGATCCTGATGCGAGAGAGTGACATCCCGCTCACCGCGGTGAACACGTCAAGCGGCATGCTTTGGGAGTGGCTCGTCATACCGCAGGGCTTGTCTAACGCCCCGGCGACGTTCAATCGTCTGGTGACGCAATTGTTCCGCCCTTTGCGTACCTTCGTACAGACGTACTTCGACGACATATTCGTCCATAGCCGTGCCGAGGGAGGCAAGACGGCCATGGAGGTGCATCTAGGACATCACCGTCGAGTGTTGGACGTAATGCAAACGAACAAGCTCTACGCCAACATCTACAAGTGCGTTTTCGCGTCACCAGAGATGAAAGTTCTCGGTTGCTTCGTCAGCAACGTGGGCGTTCGGGCTGGCCTTGACCCATAGCATACTTGTGAAGGTAGTTAGTTGGCTTGGCCAACTACCTTCACAAGTACAGCGCGGGTTACGCGGGCTTCGCTAAACTCTTGTCGGGCCTCCTTCAGAAGGACGTCGACCGGCGCTGGGACCAAGAGCACCAGGATGCTTTTGACAGCATCAAGGCCAGTCTCCAAGAGGCCCCTGTCCTGGCCCTGCCGGACGAGACGAAGCCGTTTAGCGTCGTCTGCGATGCCTCCGATTACGCCATCGGGTGTGCATTGCTGCAGACCGACACGGCTGGACATGAACGAGTCATCTCGTTTCAGTCCAGGCAGCTCAAAGCCGCCGAGCGGAACTACCCTGTCCACGACAAGGAGCTCCTGGCAATGAAATATGCCCTTGTGAAGTTTCGTGTTCACCTTCTGGGCTCGAGGTCCTTCGTGATCTACACGGACCACGCATCCTTGAGGACGGCGACTAACTCGCCTCACCTCTCTTAAAGGATGGCGAGGTGTCTGTCCTTCTTCGCGGAGTACAACTTCCGCGTCGAATACAAGCCGGGCAAGCTCAACGTGCTTGCGGACGCCCTTTCTCGGCGTCCTGACTATGAGTTGGCCCACATCACACGGGTGACAACGGATCTATATGATCGGATACGCATGGCGTATCGGGACGATGAGGCTGTCGCGCCTATCGGCAAGTTCCGTACGGCAGGAACGAGCGCGAAGTCCAACTGGCTCTCGTCACGACAGCGCTCACGGCTCCACCGATATGAGTTGAAGGATGGCCTCCTCTATTACCGGTGGAGTCCATTGAACCTCCACGGGTGGTCGTACCCAACGACGAGGATCTGAAGTTCGATATCCTCGCGGAGGCGCACGACGCGCCCTCCAGCGGCCACTTGGGCCGCGAGAAGACCTTTATGTCGGTCTCTCAGGCCTTCTGGTGGACCCACATGTACAAGTGGGTCGCCCGGTACGTCAAGACATGTGAAACATGTCAGCGGGTTAAACCCGCAGGGCACTCTTCGGCTCCACTACAGAGCCTGCCCGTTCCGGCTGACTGTTGGAAGTCGATGAGTCTTGACTTCATCTTTGGGCTTCCCGCCGGCGGACACGGCAACACCGGAATTTTGGTGTTCGTGTGTCGGCTGAGCAAGATGGTACAACTTGCTCCGGTTCCCGTCACTGTTACGGGCGAACAAACCGCAAGGTTGTTCGTCGATGGCGTGTTCCGCTATCACGGTCTCCCCGAGACGATTGTCTCGGACCCGCGGTTCACGGCTGCGTTTTGGAAAAGCTGTTTCCCTTACTGGGAACTCGTCTGCAAATGTCCACTGCGGACCATCCGCAGACAGACGGCCAGACAGAGCGCGTCAATCGAGTGCTCGAGGACACTCTGCGCAGTGTGTGCGCGACAGCACCGCGTACGTGGTCGACGCAGCTTCCAGTTGTTGAGTTTGCGCTCAACAACGCGGTACGCGCGTCCACGGGGCTCACGTCGTTCTACTTGAACGGCTTCCATCACCCCAGAGTGCCTCTCACTCTTCAAGGAGACACGGACTCCTCTATTCTAAGTGGGGGAGTGGCTCGGAAAGCCTTTTCCTCCCAGATCTCGGATGTGAGACCAGTTTCGCTGCGGAAACAAGTGGAATCCTTTATGGATACCAAGCTGAGCGTTGTCAGCAGGGTCCGCGATGCCATGCAGCGGCCCAAGATAAACAAAAGGAGTACTTCGACAAACATGGAAGAGGAAACTGAAGTGTATTTAAAGTGGGGGACTTAGTGTTACTAGACACGAGGAACCTACCTCTTGACACTGTCAGCTCTGTCGGCTGCAACAAGCTGAAGCACCGCTTCATCGGACCATTTGCAGTCCTGGCCAGACATGGTGCATCGTACACCATCGACCTGCCAAAGTCAATGACGACGCACCCGACGCTCTATGTTGGACGTCTCAAGCGGTACTTTGATCCGCAGGGGGTTGCTGACTCGCAGACCCACCTTGGCCCAGCTCCTCGAAGCGAGGGCCGGTCACAGACGTCGACGAGGGCGCCGGAGCAGGCACCCAAGCCTCGGTCGGAGCGGCAAGGCTGCGGTTAAGACCGTACGCCGGAGGGGCTCCGTACGAACGGACCCCGGAGCCATACGCCGAGTACGCTGAGTACGCCGGATACGCACCATACGCGTACGTCTGGAAGTGTGCCGCAGGCGGCTCAGGACGTGGCAGCAGAGCCTCGATCTGTCGGATCATGAGAAAGGCCTCGTCCAGATCGGACGAAGAGGCTCGGCGATCCGCCCGCAGATGCAGGCTCGCGACCTCTCGCTCCAACAGGTCCAGGCGGCCCGCAAGACGAGCGAGCTCGCCCTGATTCCCGGCCTGGGCGGCAGCATCACCGCCAGTCCCAAGGCCAAGTGCAATATCAAGCACGAGGACACGTTGACGGAGGCGGTCAACCTCAGGGCCCTGTGTCGGACCCGCAGCCGGAGCACTCGGACGAGAGTGGCGTTCGGGAGGCGCAGAGTACTCGTACTCGTACGAGGGCACCTCCGCCCCTGCTTGACCGGAATGGAGAAGTCCACTTCCACGTGGAGCGGATCCTCCAGGAGCAACGGCGTCGCGGTAAGCGACAGCTCCTCGTGAAGTGGAGTGGTTATGCTCACTCCGAGAACTCGTGGGAGCCGATTGAACGGCTCCTGACTGACTGCCCGAAGGCTGTCGCAACATGGGAACAGAAGAGGCGGCAGCTACATAAGTAGTCTGGGGCCTCTTGCCCGAACGTGGTGCGGACGTTGAATACACTTTGTACCCGCGCTCATCGTAAGCGCCGGAAGCCGCACGCTTCAGCATGTCCCTTGGCAGCATGCGCTTGCTGACCAAGTGGGCAAACCGAACACGAATATCACGCTGTCCAGGATGTGGGACAGCTGCTGATCTTCATGGAGTTCCCGTAGCTCCGTGGGTGAGTACTTAAGAGACTCCATCCATGCCCAGAACATGTCCTCACAGGAACCCCAGGTGGGACAGTTCTCGAGCAGAACCCAGGAGTATCCCCAAAGAGGATAGAGACCACCCCGGGTCTCGGGCTTCTTACGACAAGTCGTGAAGTCATTAAGGGGGATGCGGTGTGGCGCGAGAAGCACACACCGAGCAGCCTCCAAGTTGTCAACGAACAACCTTTCCTTCTGAACAAGGGCACGTTCGTAAGTGTCCCTAGAAGTGTGTCCGCCCACAAGACCACGAGGAGCGACGAGAAGCTCTAGGAAGAGGTCAGCCCCAGAGCTCTCCTCGGGAGGCAAATTCTCTCTTAAGCTGATGCCAGCTCCCTGGCTGACGGGTGCCACCACCGAACCCCCACGCACACGCTGGGCAGCTTGGAACTCCTCCTGCTGCTGGTCAAGGTCATTCGAGACCTCCCGGGGCTCAACAAAAGCACCCTTCTCTTCCTTTTCTTCCTCCTTCTCCTCCTCTTCATCCGAGGAGTCGAAGAGGCCCCGATGGGAGTGCCGAGTCTCCTTCTCCTCGCGGAGTGGAGACTTAGAGGCCGTACGCTTCTTTGAGGGCTTGACGCGTTCGGCTTTAGAGGCTTTAGCACGCGCAAGACCCTCGGCAAGCGAGAGACGTTTGCGAGGATTCTCTTCCTCATCGCCACCAGCTTTGGGAGTGCCCTTGGCCTTGATGGCCGGCCTCTCAGAGCGCACAGACGTCCTAAGACTGTGATCACCTTGATCACTAGCGAGCGACTGCACGCTGTCATCCTTGTGCTCACTGGGCACTGGGCTGTGCCCTTTCACAGAGCCCGCAGGAGCATCGTGCGTGCTCTCGGACTCGGCTTCGTCCTCACTGCCAGAGTTGAACTCACGTTCTACGAACCGAGGGCTCGGACGATTGTCTGGAGAGGCCGAGGGCGACGGGCTGCGGCGCTTGCTTGTTCGCTTGCCCACAGCCGCGTCACCTGAGGAACCGATCGCCTCGGAGGCCACCTGAGTAGCCTCCTTAAGTGCCGAGCCTTTGCCGTGAGGCTTAGTGCTCTTGGCTTGCGCCTTCCCGGCAGCAGCCTTAGAGCGTGTCTTCGCACCGATCTTTGCAGTGCCACGAGGCATGGTAAACGGTCGAAGTGGAGACCTAGCAGAAGAGCGCACAGACTGCTGCTCGAGCTCTAGCTGTGAAGTGAGCCTCCGCCGCCCTCGCGCGGCCAAGTCGAGAGTTTTCGACTTTGAGAATGAAAGTTTGTGACGAACACCTCTTCATTCTGATTGGTCGGTAAACCGAACCTAAATGGGGGAGGATGTACCGGGGTACGTAGCCCTAAGTGTACCCTGGTTACATGAAGTGTGACACGTCACACTTCAGAAGTACGACACGTCCTACTTCGGGATATTTGGTACTAGGTACCAAGGTCGTCCAAAGCCAACTATTGGATGATGACATTGCATTTCTATAGGTGACTTATAGTTTGTATTAAACCCAAGCTTATATCTACCTATAAATATACTCAGTTTACATTCTACCTTAATTAGGCCACTTCGCTCTCTTTTGAGTAAAGAGGGGACCAGTGAACTGCCGTTCACTGAGAGTTTGTAAACTCTCGGAAGCTAACTTTCTCAGCGCAAGGTGCTGTGTGACCCCGTCACAAATTTTATTGTGCCGATTCATCTCCTGCCCTGCAAGCTTCGCTTGTCGGACGGGGCAGTCTTCTTATCTGCTCCCTTCTGTGCGTTTGCAGCGGCTTTCGCCTTAACAGCCGCCAGCATTATGTCGTAGCTAAAACAAAACTCGCCACCAAAATAGTTTTCATCAACCTACTCGCCTTGTGTCAGCTTTTGCGAAATCGGTGCAGCTACAGTAGACGTCTGAAGATTGACAATGAAGCGCGTTGGGGCATAGGTCTCGCTCGCGCAGAACTCGCTCTTGGCGCTCCGATTCAAGGAGTCTGGCTGTGGCAGCGGTATTATTCCCCAGAATAATGGAGAAATGTGGTAGTATGTCACTTGAAACAGGAGAATCGTTGCCTATAATTCCGGGCATCATCCGGTCGAGTGACAGTGGATACACGCCAGTTTTCTCAAACCCTGCCATCGCATTATCCGGGCAACACGCTTTTGAATCAGCGGCACGCGAGAGAGCCCCGAGGCACGAGGCTAAGAACCCGCTGCTGTAGCGGATCGCGCGACACTCCGTATGACGCTGATGCCGTGCTCAGCGGGATGCCGTCATTAACAAGGGGGCTCTTTGTGCACGAATTGCTTTGGCAACTGACGTCGGATAGACGCACGCAATAGCTCTTTCGAAAGCGGATTCCCTCTTCCTTTAGATATGGTACAATATGGTACATAATAAGACATTGGACCAATATTTGTACTCCTAATGGGCATTCACGATATGATCTTTTTTTTCCTTATTGGCTTGTTTTTGTAAAGAAAGCCAATGATCTGAAATATGTCCTGACCCGAAATATGCCCACCACAGATAATGTAGGTAAAAAATAAACTACTGCCTAATTGATACAATAACAAACGAATTAGCTGTTTTGAGTTGTAAAGACATACCATCTACAAACGTGTTGCCGCATCTACTGTCTGAGCGTTCCAGTACGTACCATTTCTCTTAAGAAGAGAATCATTTCCAGTGTGATAGAAAGTAATCCATGTCGCGCTTGGCCAAACCAACGCTAAAACCCCGCTCACCTACGTTGGAAGTAGCCGGAATCACGCGGAGCAAGTCGTATTTTACATCCTTCTTGGCAAGACGACATCGTTTCTGGAGCTGTTCGACGAAAGAAACTTCTTTATCGGCGTCATCCTCTCCGGTCTCTGCATACAATCAAACTCTTGCAAACAGTGAAAGCGGGGCTTTCTCTGCGCGGGTGAGACGGCTCGTATTTCCGCCCAGAACCCGGACGCACGCTGCCTCAAAATCAGGGCTGTGGGCGATTGCGACGCGCGGACCAAATGAATAAAGCACATAAATCAAAATGAAAAGTTAACAATTAGCCTAATAGTAAGAACATCCGCAACATCAAGCTTACCGATGAAACACGCGTAGTGGGACTTGATCGAAATTAATCCATCAAGCCAAACACGAGCGTCTAACAGCGACACGCCTTCCCCTTGCAGCGCTTTCGATACAGACCATTCTTTCTTGGGGTCTTTCAGCAAAGCCCGGAGACGACGGTTGCACGCGGGCGTCAACAACGGATCGGCTATGATGTCCTCAATAGTGTCATTAAACTCAAGAAACGTAAAGTACCGGTTGACCACCGCGAATGTCGATCCATATCGCGTGTCTTGGCGGATAGCTGGTCGAAGCTTCGTTTGAGCCCTGTAGCCAAAATTAAAAACAAGTTAAAAATTATTATAATTAGAGATATGGTGTACAAAGCACCACGAGTTCCAAACAGTTATTACCTGAGCTTGGATGACTGTGTCAGAGTGCGCAGCCCAATCATCAGCTCTTGTACTGCATCGAGGTCAGTCTCAAAGTCCGCCATCTCAACTTGTACCGCGCGGTTAAGACGGTGGCTGGCGCAGCCAACCAATGACACGCCCATCAGCGTCGCTAACCGACGGCTCACTGCTCAGTTGTCAGCTTCCAGAAAGCAGCACTACCCAGCTGCTTTCTATAGTCGCGGAGCAGCATGGTGGCTCTATGTGGCCGCGAGCTGAAAGGTCCTCCTCGTCGTCGCTGAGGAGTGGGACTATACACAAGAGGGGGTCTTAATGACGCCGCCGACTTCGTAGCAAGAATGCACAGCAATGTAATGCTCTGATGCATGCGCCCATCCATCCAGAATTAGCCCGAAGCGTTCCGGTAGCTCCTCCGCGATGATGCGCTCGAAAGCGTGCGTCAAGCTGTTCATTCCGGAGACTAGTGTCTCGACAGAAATGGGATCCAGGTTACATTACCTAAATATTGCAGAGCACTAATTAGAAACAAAGGGTAAGAAACGTTTAGACAATAGAAATAGGATAGAAACAGCTTAGCTCACCGTCTAGCCGCCTCGTTCTCACAGAGCGACAGCGGTAGGTTGTTCTTCAAGATCCACTCTAACCAGCTGAAACAGTTGAGGGACGATCGAGGCACATAGTTGATGATAGACCCCGTCTTGGCGGTTGTAGCACACTGTAGAAGCTTAAAAGCCGCAAGACTAAGCTTTCTGGCCGCTTTAGTAGCTTTTAAATTGATCGCAGGAGACCAGGTCTGCTACTCAGCCGTTTCTCCGGTATTTCAAACAATACATGATGGCAATCGCAAACCCAGCCCTCCTTTTCGTGTACTGCTGCTATCGAACTTTCACTACCACACTCTGCAAAAATGAGAGAAAACGTATCTGGGCTCGGGGGGATTAAGCGAGTAGAGTTTGGTGGGTCAATTGCTGCTTTTTGGGGAGATGGCGTTGCTGTTTTCGCCGCAGATGGCGTCGATGACGAGTAGTTTCGTCAGCATTGCGAATTCAATCGTACTCGGCTTTACGCCGCTTCGCTTCTTGCTGTGCGTGTTATTGACAGCGCTTCCGCTTGACACTCGTACTTGCTCCAACTGATAAACACCGACAACTACTGCGTGCGGATGATTTTTAAGGCCCTTCTTTCGGCTAAACTGAGCACGGCTCATCAATTGTGCGACACTTTGTCCCTTTTCTCATGAGTTAATAAAACAAATGCGCGGCACAGTGTTGAAGAACAAAATGAATCTCTGGCGTACCAGCCAGCGATAAAAAGTTCGAATGGGACAAGCCTCTCAGC
Source organism: Phytophthora infestans T30-4 (assembly GCF_000142945.1). Classification (NCBI taxonomy): domain Eukaryota; phylum Oomycota; class Peronosporomycetes; order Peronosporales; family Peronosporaceae; genus Phytophthora; species Phytophthora infestans. Next base: position 267,483 of record NW_003303756.1, read on the forward strand.
AACAAAAGCGTAAATTGTATATAACTGGGTGATCGAGTATGCGTCGAAGAGCTCAGTGGGACAAGTCTTTCAAGTAACAGTAGAGATCTACTGATCTACTACCAGTGGGTAGCTGAGATGCCGCCAAGAATAAGCGCGTTCAAAAATTCAGGGCGGAATAAATCGCCTGCGATAAGTTCTGCTAGTAAAAGGTCTAATTTGCCTGTGCCGAAAGATTATGTGTCACCCTTGAGGAAGCGCGGCGAGAAGCTGTCCCTTTGGGGGCAGAAAGGAAAATCGCGACAGCGTAAGGTATATTTTCTGCACTGTGATTCCTTATGATCATTTTGCTGGTACCAACGTACTGATATATGTAAAGAGCTGCGCGCTTATGCAAAACAATCAAGGGTTCCGAGTGAGGTCGTATTGGTTTTTGGTCGTTTTCTGTGGGACGCTTACCATATAAGCACACGATGAAGACATATTGTTCGTCTGTATCATTACGATGCGATTACGGACGATATAATTGAGGGTCAATTAGAGGTACTTTATGTGTACGTGATAAAATCTGCACTTGTCACACGTGTTGATGCGTTTATAGATTTAGAAGTACGGTGGTATCTCAGCCTTGACTCAGATAAGGAGTTGGTGACAGTCACGCTATGGGACGAAATCAATGGCTGCAATGGGATCCCTACACCTGGTGATATCGTATGCATTTCTCATTTTACGGGCTTGGATGTTTTTCGAGGCGAAGCTTGTCAGTTCAACACTAAACTGTCTGATATTAAAGTTGAAGATTTGAACAAAAGCGAGGACAGTGATGGAGGAAAGGACCGTGCAAGCGATGAACAGCATTAGGACCTAATGTTGATCATCGCACCTAATTTCGGGGTATTACGCATCCAGGCTATGGCACATTGCAACAAAGAAAACGACGCAAATGAAATGGGCGTCGGAGTGGCCCGATGCGGTGAAACCATAGCGATAACTTGAGCAAGAAGCACCGTAGGTACCACGTGTGATGTGAACATTTAAATAGCAAATGAGAACGATTTACCCCAAGTATAGTATGCAATTGTCTGCATCGATTGAGTGTGCCGCTGAGGAGTGCACGTTGCAAAAGGATCGAGCGTCGCGTTTTACCGTATGACTGAGCGGAGAATACCGGTAGCTTAGCCTCATTCTCGGATACGCACAGCACTGATGCGACAAAAAACTGTTTTAGTACTAAGATCGAGTTTGACGTCAAAGAGGTCGCGGCCTCGAAAAAGCTTGACCACGATAATTGTGAGTTCCTATTTAATAAAAATGATCCGACTTTATGGTCACTTCACCTTGTTGACTTTACTCATTGGGCTGCAAGAAGCATGCACGTTGCTGCTAGTTTGTTCTTGTAGATCATTAATGTGAACAGAACTTTGAGCCGCGGATATGTACTAATATGCATGCAAATGCCAATTGCAAAAATTGTGTTGCGAATTGCGGTTCTATTCTATTTTAATTTGTTTCTTGAATGTCGCTCCAGTGGAGAAGAGTGAGAGCTGATCAGATCTCCTACTTTATTGTTTATTACAGTTACTTTGCTTGAGGCTGTTATGGAGATATCTACAGTCAACGACTTGAAGATGTGCTATGAGAGGATTCCCGCCAAACACCCAAAATGTAGCGCAAAGATTTCAGATATTCGAGGTGTATCAGATTTCGAGCTCATTTTGCAGTGCGTTTAGCTTTCTGCTATTTCTACATCTTTAGATAATATACTATGTGAGAGAGACTTGGGATCGCAGAGATACTGTAGTTTACAGTACACCAAATCTGGTACACTGTGTATCGCTGTTTACGACATCAGTGGGTGGCCATAGCTTCGTTAATGCTGCTCTGTTTCCTGCGCGCGATGGATCTGTAGCTTCGGCTACTATAGCTTCGACTACCGTTCTGTGGGGCAGTATGCCAGGACCTCGGGCAGGCGTAGTGCCGATAGATGTACCCCTTTGTGGCACTGTCCTCTTCAGGACGGGGGGGGGATCGAAAGGGTCGCGTAAGGGAATCACAAAGGCGCTGAAGTTTAGCATTAGCGAGGGATTCCTCGTCGCAAGAGCCAAAAGTTTCCAGCTGTTGAACGGATCTGAGTTTGGAGAAAGTCCGGTCGTGTTGGAAGGCGAAAACGTATTCCTAAGGGTCAAAGAGCGCCCGACAGCAGGGGACTTCAAAGCCCTCTCAGAAATCAATTTTGCGGAACTTATCCGCCGGTGTTGGGTATGTATTACGGAGGTGGATATCCTATCATTGACATTAAGCGACGCCCCAATTCACGAGCAGTTTGTATTTGACTTTTCCGTCTATTTGGCACCCGTGGCGAAAGCGACGGATGGCATTCGGGTCGCGCCGCTGCAGCGGAAATTGCAGCAATCCAGGCTAATGGTAGAGAGCGGCTGGCCATCTCACGTAAAACGTAGGATGGTCTTTCGCATACTTGTGAGCGCTCCACTATTACATGACCACCGTGACGAGCGTTTCGTTTGGTCGCTGTCATCAACTATTCTGTCAGATAGGAATAATGCATACAATCGTTGCATCGTTCTAATACTAGGACCAGATACATCACTCACAATATTGTATGCGAATACTGTACACATGGATGAGAAAGACAGCACACCAGCGGAAGTCGTGAGAGTACAAGCTGCACTTGTACAGAGTTGGCAAAGTTTGAGACTATGTGTGAGTTCACGGGGTTGCTCGTGTCCAATTAAGCTGACAAGAGCTGATCTTTTTGAATTGCCCACATTGTGGCCAATAAAACCAAATGTGGGCAGTTAGAGTAGGACCATTTGCGATGTAAATTTTACAATAAAGTGGTCCGAATTGCACACTTTCACACGCAAAAACGACTGTTTTAGAATCAATCGGAAAATACGCTGTCGACCTGCATTTTTTATGGAAAACTTTTTCCTGTAGATCGATCTCGTACTTAAGTAAGTCGACTATGGAAAACGCCAAATCGTCTGCAAAAGCACAATTTAATACTTCCCCGGTCCGGAAAAGAATTAGCAGTTAGGTTTTTCTATAAAAAAAACTCGCATGTGTGATAGGTCAATGTCCATTCTAAGATGGGTACGATTGGTTAAAATGAGTTCGAATGAGGATTCGCGAAAATGGATTCAATTGATTTTAGTGATATGAAACGTTTGGCGGGACCCCGGGGTCCCACCGGGACCCCGGTATCCCCATCAGAAACCGGTATCATTTTTAAGTTGATTTGAAATTAGTATGACTGAACTTGAAGTACTTATTCTTTCTGTTGTGTGTGTGACGTGAAGAACTGCAAGATGGAAGGTTGGGTACTGCGTGGCTTTGCTGAAGTGCTTGTCTTCTTTTTCAACTTCTTCTTCTTGTTGCTACTGTTGGTGTCACTGGACGTGGCCTTGACATTCTGTAATGACTCTGGTACGTTTGGATAATAGTGCAAGTGCTGAGAGGGAATGGAGAAGTATTTAGCTGATAGTGATTTTAACTTGCTCGCTGATAGCTCCTTGACAGGGTGGCGAGGGAGTCGCATGGACGAAAGAGACGCTTCAAAAATTGTCTTGACCGTGGGGCCGAATAGATCCGCCAGAACAGCTTTTCGAACAGCTTCAATGTTTCCAGGGGCAACCATCGAGAAAGAAATAGAGTTTTCATCCGACGTTCCTGCTGTACTACGAGCAGTACAAACTCCACAATCAATCTCAAAAAGGTAGTTTGAGGTGTAACCCCCAGGCGGTGGGATAAAGTATTTGCTCAACAACTCGTTCCAGCCCACATAGAATGGTCGATTGGCATCAGTGTGATCTAAAAACACACCCTGTACACTTTTCACCTTGTTCACCTCTTTAATCAATTATTTTGGTGTATATAAGTTCAATCCTAGAGTTGCCCGTCGACACCAAGCAATAACGCGGTCAGCAATATTGTGAGAGTGTCCAGGTAGTAAATAACAAAGCACTACTTTCTTGTAGGGAAATATCACCGAAAGAAATGCGAAGAACATTAAAACTGCTTTCGATTTGTTCTGACCCACACAATTGTCCAATATACTGAAGCTCACTTCAGGAGGTGCCTCCTCGTTGTACTTAGCTCGTGATATAATTGAAAGATGGTAGTTCAAGCGTAAGCTACATAGCGCATTAGCATCTTTTCCTTGCGCTCGTTCGTCATAGAAATACACGTTGTTGACACCATTGCTGATGTCTGCCACTACAAAGTTCTGCAAAATGAGATTGCTGTTGAAATAATCCGCCGAAGGGCGAACATGACCATAGTACGGCATGGATATTCCACCTCCATAATCTTCTGCCTGGATCTGAATGACACATTGCGCCGTTAAAACTGAATCTTCTGCATTCAATGCTGATGATTCGATTTGCTGGCCAATTTCCATTTCGTTTTCGTCATGACACTGTAAATCAGAAAGATCTCCACATTCGGAAACTGCATCGTAAGTATCAGGAATAATACATTCGGGAAGGCTTTGCTCTGGTGCATGTATCGCTGAGTAGGATTTTATAAACGAAGAAATAAATCGCCGTTGGCCCATGGCACTATCGAGATGCATTTGTTTTTTTAGATGAAGAGACTGCCGTTCATCATCACTGAGATCAGGTTGTTTCAGTTGAATATCGATGCGTACGCAGCAGTCACAAACATCCTCAGCGGTGCGAGTAAGACGTACACCAGGGTAGAAGTAGTGAACGTATTGTAGGAACCGGGAATAACTCATGACACGCGCCGTAGGGTTTGTACGAGTAAGTTCTTCTTCATACCTACCGTGAACGACTGTCCATTTCAGATTAGGCTCGGTGAAGTACTGCCGAGGTCGTCTATGAGCACACGGAAACCCGTCTTCAAGTATCCAAGTCTCACAGTGTTTCTTCAGTACAGCAATATCATCGTCACTCAGTGCATGCCAAGGTCGTTGTGGCTCGCGACGAGTGTGTAGCGTTTCAACTCCCTCCTCCAGTACTTTCCGCAGTCTTGCAATGCGGCTACTACCCACAGGTATAACAGCTCGAATTTCTCGCTCCGATAATCCTTGTTGAAGAAACTGAATGACTATTCCTTCTGACTGTTGCCACTCGCTTCCATCTCGCCTTGTATTCATTTGATCCCAGTCGTTACGAATCCTCTTAACGGTATCTTCTCCTAGCTTTTCACATACACGTATATACGCGGTCTCTTTCCTGTCGACTCGTTTTGCACGCTTTCGAGGCGGGACGGCTGAACGTGAGCCGCCAGACGCCCGAGACGACATTTTCCGCAGCGACACCCGATCGAAACTGAAGATTGTGTCAAAAGTCGCGACTGCCCAAAATAACACAATACCGAGCATATTTTATGCGGGACCCCGGGGTCCCGCCAAACGTTTCATATACCACTCAGTTTGCACTTTTCTAGTATATTTTTAATTTTAATTCTGATTATTTTTGACAAAAACACTCCACCCCTCCGTAAAGTGATAGTTCAAATCGTCAGGCATTGGCAAAATTGGCTAAAAAATTGTTCATATAAAAAATCGTTCTGACACACCTTGCGCTAGAGGAAGTTAGCTTCCGAGAGTATACAAACTCTCAGTGAGCGGCAGTTCACAGGTGCCCTCTTTATTCAAAAGAGAGCGAAGTGACCTAATTAAGGTAGAATGTAAACTGAGTATATTTATAGGTAGATAAAGCCTGGGTTTAATACAAACTATAAGTCACCTATAGAAATGCAATGTCATCAACCAATAGTTGGCTTTGGACGACCTTGGTACCTAGTACCAAATATCCCGAAGTAGGACGTGTCATACTTCTAAAGTGTGACGTGTCACACTTCATGTAACCAGGGTACACTTAGGGCTACGTACCCCGGTACATCCTCCCCCATTTAGGTTCGGTTTACCGACCAATCAGAATGAAGAGGTGTTCGTCACAAACTTTCATTCTCAAAGTCGAAAACTCTCGACTTGGCCGCGCGAGGGCGGCGGAGGCTCACTTCACAGCTAGAGCTCGAGCAGCAGTCTGTGCGCTCTTCTGCTAGGTCTCCACTTCGACCGTTTACCATGCCTCGTGGCACTGCAAAGATCGGTGCGAAGACACGCTCCAAGGCTGCTGCCTGGAAGGCGCAAGCCAAGAGTACTAAGCCTCACGGCAAAGGCTCGGCACTTAAGGAGGCTACTCAGGTGGCCTCCGAGGCGATCGGCTCCTCAGGTGACGCGGCTGTGGGCAAGCGAACAAGCAAGCGCCGCAGCCCGTCGCCCTCGGCCTCTCCAGACAATCGTCCGAACCCTCGGTTCGTAGAACGTGAGTTCAAGAGGACGAAGCCGAGTCCGAGAGCACGCACGATGCTCCTGCGGGCTCTGCGAAAGGGCACAGCCCAGTGCCCAGTGAGCACAAGGATGACAGCGTGCAGTCGCTCGCTAGTGATCAAGGTGATCACAGTCTTAGGACGTCTGTGCGCTCTGAGAGTCCGGCCGTTAAGGCTAAGGGCACTCCCAAAGCTGGTGGCGATGAGGAAGAGAATCCTCGCAAACGTCTCTCGCTTGCCGAGGGTCTTGCGCGCGCTAAGGCCTCTAAAGCCGAAGGCGCCAAGCCCTCAAAGAAGCGTACCGCCTCTAAGTCTCCACTCCGCGAGAAGAAGGAGACTCGACGCTCCTATCAGAGTCTCTTCGGCTCCTCGGATGAAGAGGAGGAGAAGGAGGAAGAAGAGGAAGAGAAGGGTGCTTTCGTTGAGCCCCGGGGGGTCACGAATAACCTCGACCAGCAGCAGGAGGATTTCCAAGCTGCCCAGCGTGTGCGTGGGGGTTCGGTGGTGGCACCCGTCAGCCAGGGAGCTGCCATCAGCTTAAGAGGGAATTGGCCTCCCGAGGAGAGCTCTGGGGCTGAACTCTTCCTAGAGCTTCTCGTCGCTCCTCGTGGTCTTGTGGGCGGACACACTTCTAGGGGCACTTACGAACGTGCCCTTGTTCAGAAGGAAAAGTTGCTCGTTGACAACTTGGAGGCTGCTCGGTGTGTGCTTCTCGCGCCACACCGCATCCCCCTTAGGGACTTCACGACTTGTCGTAAGAAGCCCGAGACCCGGGGTGGTCTCTATCCTCTTTGGGGTACCCCTGGGTTCTGCTCGAGAACTGTCCCACCTGGGGTTCCTGTGAGGACATGTTCTGGGCATGGATGGGATGGAGTCTCTTAAGTACTCACCCACGGAGCTACGGGAACTCCATGAAGATCAGCAGCTGTCCCACATCCTGGACAGCGTGATATTCGTGTTCGGTTTGCCCACTTGGTCAGCAAGCGCATGCTGCCAAGGGACATGCTGAAGCGTGCGGCTTCCAGCGCTTACGACGAGCGCGGGTACAAAGTGTATTCAACGTCCGCACCCCGTTCGGGCAAGAAGTCCCGGACTACTTATGTAGCTGCCGCCTCTTCTGTTCCCATGTTGCGACAGCCTTCGGGCAGTCAGTCAGGAGCCGTTCAATCGGCTCCCACGAGTTCTCGGAGTGAGCATAACCACTCCACTTCACGAGGAGCTGTCACTTACCGCGACGCCGTTGCTCCTGGAGGATCCGCTCCACGTGAAGGTGGACTTCTCCATTCCGGTCAAGCAGGGGCGAAGGTGCCCTCGTACGAGTACGAGTACTCTGCGCCTCCCGAACGCCACTCTCGTCCGAGTGCTCCGGCTGCGGGTCCGACACAGGGCCCTGAGGTTGACCGCCTCCGTCAACGTGTCCTCGTGCTTGAGATTGCACTTGGCCTTGGTACTGGCGGTGATGCTGCTGCCCAGGCCGGGAATCAGGGCGAGCTCGCTCGTCTTGCGGGCCGCCTAGACCTGTTGGAGCGAGAGGTTGCGAGCCTGCATCTGCGGGCGGATCGCCGAGCCTCTTCGTCCGATCTGGACGAGGCCTTTCTCATGATCCGACAGATCGAGGCTCTGCTGCCACGTCCTGAGCCGCCTGCGGCACACTTCCAGACGTACGCGTATGGTGCGTACCCGGCGTACTCAGCGTACTCGGCGTATGGCTCCGGGGTCCGTTCGTACGGAGCCCCTCCGGCGTACGGTCTTGACCGCAGCCTTGCCGCTCCGACCGAGGCTTGGGTGCCTGCTCCGGCGCCCTCGTCGACGTCTGTGACCGGCCCTCGCTTTTAGGAGCTGGGCCAAGGTGGGTCTGCGAGTCAGCAACCCCCTGCGGATCAAAGTACCGCTTAAGACGTCCAACATAGAACGTCGGGTGCGTCGTCATTGACTTAGGCAGGTCGGTGGTGTACGACGCACCATGTCTGGCCAGGACTGCAAATGGTCCGATGAAGCGGTGCTTCAGCTTGTTGCTGCCGACAGAGCTGACAGTGTCAAGAGGTAGGTTCCTCGTGTCTAGTAACACTAAGTCCCCCACTTTAAATACACTTCAGTTTCCTCTTCCATGTTTGTCGAAGTACTCCTTTTGTTTATCTTGGGCCGCTGCCATGGCATCGCGGACCCTGCTGACAACGCTCAGCTTGGTATCCATAAAGGATTCCACTTGTTTCCGCAGCGAAACTGGTCTCACATCCGAGATCTGGGAGGAAAAGGCTTTCCGAGCCACTCCCCCACTTAGAATAGAGGAGTCGGTGTCTCCTTGAAGAGTGAGAGGCACTCTGGGGTGATGGAAGCCGTTCAAGTAGAACGGCGTGAGCCCCGTGGACGCGTGTACCGCGTTGTTGAGCGCAAACTCAACAACTGGAAGCTGCGTCGACCACGTGCGCGGTGCTGTCGCGCACACACTGCGCAGAGTGTCCTCGAGCACTCGATTGACGCGCTCTGTCTGGCCGTCTGTCTGCGGATGGTCCGCAGTGGACATTTGCAGACGAGTTCCCAGTAAAGGAAACAGCTTTTCCAAAACGCAGCCGTGAACCGCGGGTCCGAGACAATCGTCTCGGGGAGACCGTGATAGCGGAACACGCCATCGACGAACAACCTTGCGGTTTGTTCGCCCGTAACAGTGACGGGAACGAA